>NW_008355162.1:1183372-1199143 GCF_000622305.1 Nannospalax galili | reverse complement strand
AGAAAGAAAGAAAGAAAGAAAGAAAGAAAGAAAGAAAGAAAGAAAGAAAGCATCCAGACACTGCGGCAGAATCTCCTGGAGAGCTAGTGAATATATGAACTCCTGGGCACCACCCAAGATGTAATTGGGGCATGTGGCAATAGAGCCTAAGGATCCCTATTTCCAGAAGTTTTCCAGATGATCTCAGAGCTACTCAGTGGTCCAGAACCACCCTGAGCAGCAATGATAAAGATACAGTGGCTTGAAGGAGGGGACACAAGCCAGCCATCAGAGCAAGTGGCTCCAGGAGAAGTAGGCCTCACAGGAGAAAAACAGCCCTGAAAAGAGTAACAGGGATATTTGAGGAGCTAAAGGGATGCCTCAAGGGTGAACAGAGGGTACGAGTTCAGATCCCAACAACCACTTCAAGCCAGGCGTGGTGGCACTTGCCTTTAATCCCAGCACTTGGGAGGCAGAGGCAGGTGGATCTCTGAGTTTGAGGCCAGCCTGGTCTATATAGTGAGTTCTAGGCCAACTGGGAATACAGGGAGACCATGTCTCAAAAGACAAAAAAAAAGAAAAAAACAACAGCCACTTCAGACAGTTCACAGCTTTCTATAGCTCTAGCAGCAGGAGATCTGATGCCCTCTGCTGGTCTGGGGGCACTGCATTCATGTGCACATACCCTCACACAGATGCAGTATTTAATAAACAGTATTAAATATTTTTTACTACAATCTAAAAAAGTTAAAAATAGAATCTTTGGCTGGGCATGGTGATGCATGCCTTTAATCCCAGCTCTTGGGAGGCAGAGGCAGGCAGATCTCTGTGAGTTCAAGGCCAGCCTGGTCTACATAGTGAGTTCCAGGACAACTGGGGCTACAGGGAGACCCTGTATCAAAAAGAGACCAAAAAAAATAGAATCTTTGAATACATATATATTCATACACATGTGTACAGACATATAGATATAGATGTTCTTCAACTGGCAATATGATTGTTTCCAACAAGCCCATCAAAAGTTGAGAATGCCCTATCAAAAACACATTCGATACACCTGACCTACTGAACAGCACAGCTTAGCATAGCCTGCCTTAAATGTATTCAAAACATTTGCCTTAGCCCACAGTTGGGCAAACTCATCTAACATAAAGCTTAATCTGTAATAAATAATGTCACTCATGTAATACTCTTGATAGTGAACAAACAGAATTATTGTATGGATATGCTTTCAAGGCATTGTAAAGTCAAAACAATCATAAGTTGAAGGGTGAGGATGCAGCTGAGTTGGTAGAGCGCCTGCCTAGCATGCTTAAAATCCTAGGTTTGATCTCCAGTGCCACATAAACCAGGTGTGTTGGTGCATTCCTGTAATCCCAGCACTTGAGAAGAAAAAGCAGGAGTGTCTGAAGTTCAAGGTCATTCTTGACTGTATAGCAAGTTCAGCGTCAAACTGGGACATAAGACCCTGTCTCAAAATATAAATATATATGTAAATGTATATATTTATATATACTTGTGTTTATATAGGCATCATAAGTATGAACCATTTATACATAGATTCTCCTATCCCTTCTTTGAGCTCTCCTGATATAACCATGCCCTCAATTAAGTCTGACTCCCTAGAAGGTGACAGAGTCACAAGCTGCACGTTAGGGTTGTAGTCCTCCATGTCCAGATAGTTCTAAGGGGCTCGGCACTATATGGAAGGATTCCCTTTCTCAGCGGGGGCCTCCTGCTCTCTGCCTGACTTACCTGGAAAGTGCTGCCAAGCACAGATGCCTGACCTTATTTGGAACATGACCTTTGGCATAGTTACCCAGAGTGAAAACTACCCCCAGGTTTTTTCTATGATAATCAGGCATTGTAAATAAAGCATACTGAAAACTACCCCAAGGTTTTTTCTATGATAATCAGGCATGTAAATAAAGCATACTATGAGCACCTATCAGCTGAGGCATTGGCTACTGCCTCCACACTATATTTTCCCTAGTTCTCCCACTGAATAAACGGAGCTGTTTCACTGAGTCTGGAGCTGTTTGTATCACTGAACCTGCCTCCCTGGAAGGGCTTTCTTCCGTCAGTGCTCACTGGCCATCCTGACCCCGTTCATCACTTCTGCTCCCTTTGTCCTTGTGGACTGGTGGCCAAGGACCCACGAGGGGAGGGAGAGACCCCACAGACCTGACGAGTCTCCTCCCTTTGGTCCATGGCTGAGAACTCCATATTCTCTTGGTCCTGGGCGGGTCACACCATGCTTCTCTGGTCTGTCTATTCCCCCAGTATCCAGAGACTCCTTCAACTTCCTCTCCTCCAATGCCCAAGACTCTGCTTCTCCAGTCACATGCACCAGAATCCACACCACTGTTTCTGCCTTCCCCAGCAATCAGTGGAGAGAAACTCAGGCACCATCTACAGTCAGCGATGTCTCTCACCTGTCCAAAGGCACCATTCACCACCATCACCCTCTCCAGCATCATCAGCTTACAGGTCTCCTGAACCTTCTTTGGCATATAAAAATGCTGTTACCTGCCTTGAACCTGCATCTGGTCTTACTTGGCTCAAATTCCCCCTCACGTGCTACCATCTCTCTTAAACCCCCTCCAAACAGGCTTCTGTTTTGGTTGGTTTCCCATGTGGCTCTGGAAAACTGCTTGTCTCAAGATCTCAGATCATTTCTACCAGCTAGTCCCTCAGTCACCTTACTGACACCTTTTTTTTGGGGGGGGGGGGTTCTCACTATAGCCCAGGCTGACTTGCTCTTTCACGCCTCCTGCCTCAGCCTCCTAAGTGCTGGGATGCAGGTGTGTGTCACCACATCTGGCTTTACTGCCCATCTAGACCACTCCTTCCTTGGGTTCTAGGACATCATCTGGCTCTCTCCCCTACCTCCCTTCAATATTGCTCTGTCCCCTTTGCTGGCTCGTTCTCTCTCCAGGTCTGCCCACCCTTCCTTGGTCTCTTGGTTCATAGTCCCAACCCATGGCAGCAAGGGGAAGACCATCTGTAACTAATTCTGGCCAAAGAGCAGTGAACTGCAGAGACAGGTCACTTCCCAGCACAGCCTGGCACACGACTCTCCAGCTGCCTTTTCTCTGGCTGTAGCTATTTGAAAAGATTCTCACACTGAGATGTGTGACCAAAAACCAAAGCAGCTGGATCGCTGAGTCACTCCATGAAAGACAGATGGGCTGGGAAGGAGCCCAGACCTGCAACGGGCTTCATATGAGCAAGAAACAAAGTGTCATGCCAGGTGTTGGTGGCACACGCTTGTAATTCCAGCACTTGGCAAGCAGAGGCAGGGGGATCTCAAGTTCCAGGCCAGCCTGGGCTACATAGTGAGACTATCTAAAACAAATTTTTTTTAGTCTCGCCACAGAGATTTTGGAGCTTTTTCTTACCAAGGCAGAAGCCCAAGTTTATCCTAAGCAGTATGGCTATCTTGCCCAGGTTTGTACTTTAAATACTCTCTATATACTAATAACTTCCCTGAGTCCAGACTCAAATATACACTGACCTATTCAACACTCCACTGGACATCTCAAACTCAACATGTACAAAACTGAATCCTCTCTCTCTCTCTCTCTCTCTCTCTCTCTCTCTCTCTCTCTGTGTGTGTGTGTGTATGCATGTGTGTGTGTGTGTGTGTGTGTGTGTGTGTAATCAGATGCCTTCCTCAATCACTCTCCACCTTTTTTTTTTCCTTTGAGGCTGAACCTGGAGCTCAGTGATTGACTAGGCTGGCTGGGCAGTGAGTTCCAGGGATCTGCTGTCCCCTCTGACACCAATGCTAAGTGCAATGAATTCTGGCTTTTACATGGGTGCTTGTGACCTGAACTCAGGTCCCATGCCTGTGGTAGCAGGCACCTTAATGGCTGAATCATCTTCCCAGTCCCTAGAACTTCATTCCTGATTTTACGTCCACAGTATTCCCCATCAAAGCTGACATCATCACCAATCCCAGATGCTCCACACTGTTCACCAGTCCTCACTGCAAGGTACCACCATCTACTACTACCCAGAGTGCTACAGTGCCTCCTATTTGGCCCTCTGCCTTTGTACAGTCTAATTTCAACAAGTCAATCAGGGACATCCTTTCATAACCTACAACAGATCAAATGGTTCTTATGTCTCAAAATCCACACTATGTTCTCAGTTCACTCAGACTACTGTAACAAAATACCATGAGCCATGAAATTTATAAACAAACAAAGTTATTGCTCCCAGTTCTAGAGCCAGGGAAATCCAAAATCAAAAGACCAACAGGCCGGATATCTGGTGAGGCTCCAGTTCCTGGTTTCATTCAAGGCACCTTCTGTGTCTTTACATGGTGGAAGTGGCATAGAAGCCCTCTGGAGTCCCTTCTATAAAGGCACTAACCCCATTTATGAGGTCTTGACCCTCATAACATAATCACCTCCAAAGTCCCCACTCTCAACACCATCACAGCTGTAGTCACTCTCAACACATGAATTTAGGGAACACAATCATTCATAGTAGGGTTCAGCCAGTCTTCACCAAAGCCTATAAGCTCAACAGGATCCAGATCCCTGTTATGGGGACACCCACACACATACTGTGCCCCAATCATACCAGCCTCCTTGTTCATCTACCAACACTCGGGCCACACCTCATTGCAGAGCCTTTGCAATGGCTGCTTTCTAGAATGTTCCTCCTCTCTTTCTTCACGGTTTACTAGAACCTTCTCAATGAGACCTAACCTAAATGCACCACTTAAAAGTCACACATCATGCCTTGCCTCGGTCCTCCAATCTGCCTTACCTGTTTTTTTTTGTTTTGTTTCATTTTCTGCCATCAATAAGAAATTTACTTATTTTTAAAAAATCCAAATGCTGGGACTGGAGAAATGGCTCACCGGTTAAGAGCACTGACTGCTCTTGCAGGGTTCATTTCCCAGCACCCACATGGTGGCTACAAACTGTCCTTAATGCCAGTCCTAGGGGATCCAACAGCCTCTTCTGACCTCTGAGGCATTGCACGACTCGGGTGCACTCACATGCAGGCAATACACCCATGCACATAAAATAAAAATAAAAAATATTTTTTAAAAATCCAAATGCTTTGCCGAGCATAGTGGCGCACGCCTTTAATCCTAAGCACTCAGCAGGCAGAGACAGGTGGATCTCTGTGAGTTCAAGGCCAGCCTGGTGTACATAGTGAGTTCCAGGACAGCTGGGGCTACAGGGAGACCCTGTCTCAAAAAGACAAAAAATAAAAAAATCCAAATGTTGGCATAGTCCAGAAAAATTTAACAGGTTTATTTATAATTGTTATCAAGTTGAACTGTTGAAACTTGTTCAATGAACCATTTTGGCTTGCATTAGTGCTTTACATCCGCATTTATATTAAAAATTCACACACAAATGAAAATGAAAAGCTGCCAATACCTGATTTCTGTCCCCTATTTTCCACTCGCAATCATTTACTTAGGTACCTTTTGACCCCATAGAAAAAAATATCTAACATTCAGAACTACTGATAGCAGGAAGAAGAGGAAAAAATTTTTTAGAATGAACTGCTTCCCCTTATAGTGGATTCTTAAGCACATTCTCCGCGTATGCGGCGTTCTAGCTGGATAGCTTTAGGCATAATTGTTACACGTTTGGTATGGATAGCACACACGGTGGTATCTTCAAAAAGGAACCAGAGCGTCCTCATTGCCTCCTGCAAAGCACTAACAGCTGCACTCTGGAAGCGCAAATCTGTTTTGAAGTCCTGAGCAATTGCTTGCACCAGACGCTGGAAGGGGATCAGAAGTTCCCGGAGGACCACCCTGCCAGGCCTGTAACTACGAGGCTTCTGAGCCCCTCCAGTAGAGGGCGCACTCTTGCCAGCGGCTTTTGTCGCCAGTTGTTTCCTGGGTGTTTACCGCCCACGCGTGGGTTTGCGGGCAGTCTGCTTTGTCCGCCGTGGTGCAGACACCGCCTTACTTACCCCCGCTTCTCCTTCTGTTGGAGCTCAGCAAGCGAGAGGCGCCGCTGGCGTGAGAGCGGCGGCGGCTCGGCTGCAAACACAATTTGCCTTACCTGTTTGACTTGCATATTTTTTAAACTGCAGGCATTGTTCTCTGGTATATTTTTTATGTCTCTTCCCGCTAAGATGCAGGTTTCATTGAGGTAACAGTCTTTGTTGTTTTCACGGATCTAAGTTTAATGCCTATATTTGAGCAGGCAAGGGGTTCTAACTGATGTTTGTTGAGAAAAATACGTAAAACTGGGGATGGGCGCTCATACCTATAATCTCAGCACTTGGACAGCCGAGGCAGAGGATTGCTACCAGCCCAAACTATAAAGTGCATTCTAGGCCAGCCTGGAAATTGTGCCATTTTCAGGAAAATAGATGAAACTGAAAATTATGTCAAACTAAATAAACCAGACTCAAGCAATTATTATATGTTTTCTCTTACATATAGAATCTAATGGGGTGTGTGTCATGTGTGTTTGAGTGTGTGCGTGTGTGTGTCGTGAAAACAGAAGGGGGACTATTTGTGAGGAGGGAAGGATCCTACAGGACATGGGGAGGAAGGAAAAGGAAGGGCTATGGGAGTTGGATATGCAAAGTCCAGTGGTACATATGTATGAAAATATCATAACGAGCCCCATTGTTCTATGTAAAACTAAAATGTTATTAAATAAAGGCCGCCAAATGAAAGAGTTGGATGCATACACCACTGAAGTGGGAGTGTTGACGTGGATGGATGGTGATTCTGAATAAGCACAGTAACATGCTTGAGAAAACACTAACAACGTGATGTGAGAATGAGACAGTAATAATTTTAAAATCTAAAAACGTAACCATGGAAATAAAAGGCGCAATAGATTGTATAAGTGATGGGAGTAGCAGAGCTGGAGAAGGAAGTTCCAAACTGGAATACCTCGGTAAGAAGCATTCTCAGAAGCAGGAAGGGTGACACAGACCTAGTAAGTGGTAAAAGAAAATGGAGAAAAGGTTACAGTCCATCCCTGCAGGAAAGCCACAGAGGCAGGATCTTGAAGCAGCTGGTCACATGACATCCATAGTCGAGAGCAGAAAGAAATGCATGCACATGTGCTTGGTGCTCAGCTCGCTTTCTCTGCTCTTACTGAATTATCTCAGCTAATTAACCTAACCTAAGTTACTCCATTTTGCCTAGAACAGCCATTTCAGAAGTGCCCTTTCCTCTACTCATGGGAAATACCCAGAAGGGAGAGGCAACCTTGAGTTCTGAGAAATGGCCTAAGGCAAAACCACAGAATGTTCTGATCCAGGCCCTGCACCTGGCTAACTGCTTATCTCACTTCTGTAAGCTTGCCTGCCAATAACAAGTTGTTGCTTGGTAAATTCAAATTTTGTTACATGAACCTGATTGGCCCACTGATGTTCTGTTTGAACCATGCTTTCTGTAATCCTATAAAAACTCTGGCTGACTGACGCTCAGGGCTGCTTCTATTCCCAACATAGCCCAGTCGGCTGTAATAAAACTTTACCTTGCTGCTTTCAATTAAGTGGTGTTGGTGATTTTTATTCAGAATCCGGCATATAATACTTACAAAGTCCAGAGTCCAAAATCTATGAATGGTGTTGCCGACTTTCAGTCTGGGTCTTCCCACACCTATTACAGTAATCAAGACAATCCCCACCTAGGCCAACAGCCCCCAGGACAGGCCTACAGGCCACTCTGATCTACACAAGTTCTCAATGAGACTCTTTCCAGGTGATTCTAAGTTGCATCAAGTTCACAATTAAAACTAACCATCTAAAGCTGGGTGTAATGGTGCAAGCCTTTAATCCCAGGACTTGGGAGGCAGAGGCAGGCATACCTCTGTGAGTTCAAGTCCAACCTGGTCTACATAGAGAGTTCCAGGCCATCTGGGGCTACAGGGAGACTCTGTCTCAAAAAGATTTTAAAAAAAAAAAAAAAAGCCATCAGAAGAAATCAGTAAATTTTTCAGTGTACTGAAGTGAAAAACCCTTGAGCATGAATGTACCAGGCACATTTTCTTTCAAACGTGGACATATCGTTAACTAATACTCTCAGGCACACAGAGCCTCAGCTGTTTGCTCACAGTGACTCACAATGGAAACAACCCTTTCCTAATTATGACTCAAAATCCAGAAACAATAAGAGCAATAATTGACACACTTTACACAAAAGTAAAACCTGGGGCTGAAGAGATGGCTCAGCAGTCAAAAAATACTGCTCTTGCAGAGGACCTGAGTTCCATTCCCAGCACCTATATCAGGTGGTTCACAATCACCTGAAACTCCAGAGGATCTGACACCCTTATGGCCCCCATGGGCATCACATGTGTGGCATTCACTCACAGATATAAACACATGCACATACACATAAATAAATAATGAAAGTTTTAGAAAGTAAAACCTGCTGGGCATGGTGGCGCATGCCTTTAATCCCAGCACTTGGGAGGCAGAGGCAGGTGGATCTCTGTGAGTTCAAGGCCAGTCTGGTCTACATAGTAAGTTCAGGACAGCTGGGGCTACAGGGAGACCCTGTCTCAAAAAGACCAAAAAAAAAACAAAAAACAAAAAACTGTAACCCCAGAATATGGAGACAGAAATTGAGGCCTGAGGAAATAAACTCCAGGCCATGCTGAACTACATAGCAAATTCCATGCCAGTTTGTGCTACACAGTAAGACCTTGTCGCAAAAAAACGAAATAATAAGTTGAAGACCACATGGCAAAAGATACCACAAACAAAAATGAGGTGAGAAAAATATACAGAAGTTATAGCACAAAAAAAAAAGTTATCCTTCATAAATGAGGAATTTCTAAATATTGAAAAGGAAAAAAAATTGACAGCCTAACTAAGAAACAAACAAAAGAATGAAGCGATATATCACAGAAAACAAACCTACAGAAAAAGTTCAACATAACCCACATAATAAGAGTCCAGGGACTGGAAAGATGGCTCAGCAGTTAAGAGCACTGACTGCTTTTGCAGAGGACCCAGGTTCGAGTCCCAGAACCCACATGATGGCGAACAATCATCTGTAACTCCAGTTCCAGGGGATCCGACGCCCTCTTCTGACCTCTGTGGGCATTACACAACACAGATGCACCTACCTACATGCAAACAATACACCCATACACGTTAAATAAAAATAAAATACTTTTTTTAAAAAAAGAGGCCAGGCATGATAGCACACACCTTTAATCCCAGCAGAGGGCTTAAAGGCAGAGGTAGGCCTCTGAGCTTGAGGCCAGCCTGGTTACATATCAAGTTCTAGGCCAGCCAAGGCTACATAATGAGATCTTGTCTCCAAAGGTTTTTAAAAAAAATGGTATAGGTGGGCATGGTAGCACACACTTGTAATCCCAGCACTGGGGAAACATGGGCTGAAAGATCAAACTTGAAGTCAGGCTGGTCTACATAGAGAGTTCCAGGCCAGACAGGGCTACACAGTGAAACCCTCTCAAAAGAAGAAGGGGGTAGAGAAGAGGAAGAGGAGGAAGAGGAGGGGGAAGGGGAGTGGGAAGGGGAGGGGGGAGGAGGAAGAGGAAGAGAAAGAGGAAGAGGAAGAGGAGGGAGCAGCAGCTATATTTGAATGTTTTGTCCCTATTAATGTTGAAAATTTCCAATATAACAGTGTTGAGAAATGGTGTCTTTAGATGTAATGGTTAGTTGCACCTACTTGATACAACCTATGCTTGCCTCTATGGAGGATTATCTAGATTGCCTTAGTTGATGTAGGAAGACCCAGCCTGAAAGTCAGCAGTACCATTCCCTGATTTGGAGCCCTGGACTGTGTAAGAATAGAGAAATGGCACTGAGCACTTAGCATGCACGTGTACATTTCTCTCCGCTCTTGACGTGGACATGATGTGACCGGCTATTTTAAGTTCCTGCCTGGACTTCCCTATAGTGATGGACTGTAAACAAAACTGTGAGCCACAATAAACCCTTTCTCCCCTATTGTTTTTTGCCAGGGTATTTTATCATAGCAACAGAAATGAAACTAGTAAGAGGTGTTAGGTGTCACCATAAAAGTCTTGAAGGAGGGAATGTGCCCCCGTTCACCTGCTTCTGTTCCACTCAGGCCCTCTGCCATTTGAGGACACTTTCACAGTCAGCCTCTAGCTAGAACTGTGACAAATAAGTTTCTGTCTTGGGTTTTCTTGTTTCGGCAGCAGAAACAGACTAAAATGTACAAAGAATGCAAATTAGAACTATGTCAACATAGAATGCATCAGCCATTATATTAACAAAGTTCCAGACTGGAGAGATGGCTCAGTGGTTAAGAGCACTGACTGCTCCTGCAGAGGACCCGGGTTCGATTCCCAGCACCCACATGGCAGCTACAAACCATCCTTAACTCCAGTTCCAGGGGAATCTGACACCCTCTTCTGACCTCTGAGGCATTGCACAACACAGTGCACTCACCTATACATACAGGCAATACACTCATACACATAAAAAATATAGTAAATAAAATATTTTTTAAAAAGAGCACTGACTGTTCTTGCAGAAGACCTGGATTCAAATCCCAGCACCCACATGGCATCTAACAACTGCCCTTAACTCTAGTTCCAGGAGAATCAGATGCCCTCTTCTATCTTCCAAGGGGACTGCATGACACAGGTACACTTACATACATGCAGATAATACATGCATACACATAAACTAAAAATAATAAATAATTTTTTTTACTGTTCCAGAAATGTAATGATACTCCCTATGGGAAAGGTTATAGGGAAACCATCACTCTAGCACAGTGTGGGTAGTGATGATATATGGTAAGACCCCCACAGAGCAGAACCGACAACATCTAGCAAGATCACAAACACATTCAGCCTAATATAATTTATATAGAGAGAGATAGATAGATATTCCACAGACATGTCTCCGAACGCAGAGTCTCGAGTTGCGGAAAGTACAACTAACGTAACTGATGGAACTGAAGAAATAAAACTGAGTCAACCATTTTGACACAGTATTCTCAGAAACCAATTAAAAAAAAAAGAGAGGCTCAGTTGGCAGAGTGTCTGCCTAGCATACATAAAGCCCTGAGTTCAATCCCCAGGACTGCATAAACCTGGCACAGTGATACATGACTGGAACCTCAGCACTTAGGAGTGGGAGGTAGGGAGATCAGAGGACCAAGGTCATTTTCAGCTATGAGTTCAAGTCCAGCCTGGGCTACAGGAGACCCTGTATCAAAAACAAAAGCAAAACAAAACAAAATACAAAAAAAATACAAAGAAAAAATACTAAGTAGAAAGCTAGATTTGGTGGGTCATCTGTGACCCCAGAACTAAGGAACTGAAGCAGGAAGATCATGAATTCAAGGCAAGTCTGGGCTACATAGTAATAAGACCTTGTTACAAAACAACTGAATTAATTAACTAAAATTTAAAAATTATTTAACTGATATCATAAGTATAAAATATAGGTAACAGAATCAAAATATATATATATAGTTTGATTCTGTTATTCCCTCTCAAACTCATTCTGTAGCCTAGAATAACCTCAAACTTATCATCTTCCTACCTCTACCTCTTGAGTGCTAGGATTACAGGCATGCACCAACACATCTAGTTTTATGGGATGTTGGGGATCAAATTCAAGGTTTCATGCAAGCACTCATGCCAACTAAGCTGTGGCTCAAGCCCAATCCTACTGTGTGTATTTTTATTCCCCTCTCCTCCTTTAAAAAATATTTTTAAGCTGGGTGTGGTGGCGCACACCTTTAATCCCAGCACTCGGGAGGCAGAGGCAGGCGGATCTCTGCGAGTTCAAGTCCAGCCTGGTCTACATAGTGAGTTCCAGGCCAGCTGGGGCTACTGGGAGACCCTGTCTCAAAAAAAGAGCAAAAATATATTTTTTTATATTTTATTTCTTTACTGGGGCACACATGTCACAGTGCACATGATGTGAGGGGAGAGGACAACTTTCAGAAGTTGTCCCACTTGGTGTCTCCCCTTCCACCAAGTGAGACCCAGGGATCAAACTCATCAGTCTTGGCTGAGAACCATCTCTTCAACTCTCTCTTCTGTCTTCCCACCACTTGAACAAGAGGGAAGATCTAGTCACAGACAGTGTAAGGAGAAAGGCGCATCCTGGCTTTTGAATCAGAGAGCAAGGAAGAAGTAAGCTGGGTCATGTGTCTACTCTGGTCAATAAAATGTGACCAGCAGCTGAACCTCTCCAGTCCCCATCCCCCTGCTGGGATGATCAGGTTTGGCAGAGTGGAGGCTCTGCCAAGGTGGTGGTACAGTTGAGCATGAAGTAAATGTCATTGTTTAAAGTCACAAGCATTGGAGTATGTTCTGGGCTACAGCAGTGAACAAGACAGACAAGTTTCCTACTGAGGTCCATTCTGGGAGGGGGACACAAACAAGTGCAGATAAAACTTCAAAAGGGAAATATTAGGAAGGGATGAAGAGATAAGTCTGTGAATTAAATAAAACCAAGCGAATGCCAAAGAGAGACTGGAGGTTAGGACATATGCAAAGTTTACCTTTTTATTTCTGTGTGTGTGTGTGTGTGTGTGTGTGTGTGTGTGTGTGTGTGTGTGTGTCTGTCCCCTATGTGGCTCGGGGGCCAGGAGAGGGCATGAAATCCCCTGGGGCTTGAGTTATAGGTGGTTGTGAAGCATTCCAGACAGGTGCTGGAAAGTGAACCTGGGTCCTCTGAAAGCACTTTGAACTGCTAAGCCATCTCTCCAGTCACAAGGGTCTCTTTATTAATATTTTATTATTTTATGTGTATGAGTGTATTATCTGCATGTATGTAAGTGCACCTATGTTGTCCAATGCCCAAGGAGGTCAGAAGAGGGTGTGGGATCCCCTGGAACTGGAGTTACGGACTGTTGTTATCCACCATGTAGGTGCTAGTATTTGAACCTGGATCCTCTGAAAGAGTAGCCAGTGCTCTTAACTGCTGAGCTCTCTCTCCAGCCCTCCATCCTTATTTTTGAGACAGGGTCTCCCTGTAGCCACAGCTCTCCTGGAACTCACTATGTAGAACAGGCTGACCTTGATCTCACAGAGATCCACCTGCCTCTGCCTCCCAAATGCTGGGATTAAAGGCATGTGCCACCATGCCTGGAATAGGTCCCTTTTTAAAATTTATTATTTTCATTTCGTGTGTGTGTGTGTGTGTGTGTGTGTGTGTGTGTGTGTGTGTGTATTGCCTGCACATATGTAAGTGCACCCATGCCGGGCAATACCTGCAGAGGACAGAAGAGGGTGTCGGATCCCCTGGAACTGGAGTTACGGAAATCTGTCATCTACCATGTGGGTGCTGGGATTTGAACCAGGATCTTCTATAAGAATAGCTAGTGTTCTTAACCATTGAGCCATCTCTACAGTCCCATGTGTCCATACTTTAGAATGACTAAGGAAATCTCTTGAAAAGATGCATTGAGCTTGAACATAAGTGATGAGGATAAAAAGCCAGTCACACTAAAATTGGGAAAAGGTCATTCCTAGGAAAGAGAAAAACCTATGCAGCGAATTAGCTTGCTGTGCTTAAAAGCATAAAGAAATACTGGGGGTTGGGGGATGCCTCACAAACCCACATACTATATAATGAAATGAAAAAGGGTCAGAAAGACTGAAAGAGGCTGGTTAGCATAGGGCCTTGCTGCCAGGACAGAAGGATGAGCAGAAGAATCGATATGAGTGAATTGTAGGGTAGCTAAGGATAAATGAGCTGGAGAATGGAAGGACAGATACACAGACTCATGGATGCATGGATGGTTACTGTCACATATTGCCAGTTAGAAACCCAAATCCATTTTAGACCACTAGATGGCAGTCAAACATTGATGTTTGCTGCATAGATACCGCTCTCTACTGGCCTCAATTTTAAAAGCATTGGTATTCTTCACTGGGAAGTAGACAGGCCTTCAGTTCTCAGAGCAGCGAGGCACTTCCTGAGGAGGTTGGCTCCAGAGCAAACTGCTGGGCAGAGATGGTGATGCCTTCACACTCCCTAGGCCCTACCTCTGCAGCAAGCAGCTCCCACCATTCACAATGCTGTGGTGTACTGTGACCACGGTGAGTTGCCATCACCACAAGCTCTAAAGTTCCAAACTCAAAAGGGTCTGCAAATCTAAGGGGGTGTTATCAAGTTGTTGCAGTTACAGGGCTGGAGAGATGGCTCAGCAGTTAAGAGCACTGGCTGCTCTTGCAGAGGACCCAGGTTCAGTTCCCGGCACCCAGATGGTGGCTAACAGCCATCCATAACTCCAGTTCCAGGAAACCTGATGACCTCCATGGGCATTGTATATACATCGTGCAGTTACATGCATGCAGGCAAACACTCATACGTATAAAATACAAATAAATTTTTTAAAGATGCTGGAGTTACAAAGTATTTTAGAGAAGCAAATATCTTGGTAATATCAAAATGTCCAAGTTCACTGAAAAATGAATGAACTGTGAGGCTAGAGTGATGGTCCAGTGTTAAGAGCATGTTCTGCTCTTTCAGAGGACTCAAGTTTGGTTCCCAGTACCCATTCTGAGTGGCTTACAACCACCCATAACTCCAGCTCCAGGAAATTCAATGCCCCTGGACTCCATAGGCACTGCACTCATGTGCATAAACCTCCCCACCCCCGACACACACACACAGACAACCACACACACAAACACATAATTAAAAACAAAATAAAAATCTGAAGAAAAAAAGAATGAATGAATCTGTCCTAGTTTGATTCTCCATTGCTGCAACAAAACACTCTGACCAATATCAACTTGGGAAGGAAAGAGTTTATTCAGCTTATATCTCCGGGTCACAGTTCATCATCGAGGGAGCCCAAGGTAGGAACTCAGGGCAGGAACCTAGAGGCAAGAGCTGGAGCACAGGCCACGGAGGATGCTGCTTACTGGCTTGCTCCCCTGGCCCCTGCTCAGCCTGCTTTCTTATACAACATAGGCCCACCTGCCCAGGGTGGCACCACCCACAGTGAGCTGGACCCTCCCATATCACTCAATAATCAAGGAGATGCCCCACATGCCAGTCTAATGGAGGAAATTCCCCAATTGGGGCTCCCTCAACCCAAATGTATCAAGTTGACATGAAAGCTATCCTGCACAATTGACCCCTTGTCAACTTGACACACAAACATATCTCTATTAAGCCATAACCTTCCCATTTCTTGTCCCCAAGACACAATGTTAACATTAATATTATAACATAAGACAGTACAACCTTAAAAGCCCCACAGTCCTTAAAAAAATCCAAACACTTAAAAGTTCACAGCCTCAGGGCTGAACAGATGGCTCAGCGGTTAAGAGAGCATAGACTGCTCTTGCAGAGGACCCAGGTTCGATTCCCAGCACCCACATGGTGGCTATGAACCATCCTTAATTCCAGTTCCAGGGGAATCCAAAGCCCTCTTCTGACCTCCTCAGCTTTGCATGATATGGGTGCACTCACATACGTGCAGGCAATACAGTCATACACATAAAATAAGAATAAAATATATTTTTTAAAAAGTTCACAGTCTCTTTAAAGTCTCTTAACTGCTGGCTTCTATAAAATCCAAAACAGACCTCTTGGGGTAAGTCTATAGCGCAGCCCTCCGCGCCTTGACTCCCCCAGCCACATTCACCCTTCCATCTCCCCCGCTGCTCTCTACTAGTTTAGGTCCTGCGCCATTCCTAGTCTTGGGTCCCCAGACACCTGGGGAACCAATACTGCTTCCTGATCCTTTTCACCCAGAACAACTTAGTCCCTTTCTTGGGCCCCAGGAGCACCACTTCTGGACCTGGCCCCGCCCTCACCTCTCTCTGCTTCCTGGGACCTGCACCACCGACTAAC
>NW_008355162.1:1175170-1177861 GCF_000622305.1 Nannospalax galili | reverse complement strand
GCTCTAGTGGGAGAGGAAGGCTGTCTACCTGACGAGTTTGTATTCATGCTCAGATGCCGAGGAGCTCAGAAGGTGGGTGACTGTAACCAGTGATAGTCATGTATATAGAGATTAGAAATGCATGTGAAAACGTCTCAATGTCAATAGGCTTGGAATGAATTTTTCTGTATGAAATTGTGTGTTTTGACAACGAAGTGGAGATCTTTTTTAAACGTTGGAACCTCATTTAATTTTATGTCTTATAGAGTTTATAATGAGTAAAAGATTATATAAGGGTAATAATTCATCTGTAAACCTAAAAATGTACAGCCAATTTTGAAAGAGATGTACCCTAGCTCAGAAAAATGTTATTGAATAGTTAATGCTGTTGTAATGAAATGCTTCTTCTAATTAAAAAAAATATATTTTATTGAAAAAAAAATAATAATAATAATAAAAAATCCAAAACAAGTACTGTCTTATTTCAAAGGGAAGAGTCAGACACACCTAAGCACAACCTAAGTCCAGCAAAGTAGCTCAAGGCTGGACATCTAGGATTCACTCATGAATCCAAAGGGTTGTGGTAGCCACCTCTCTGAGTCTGCCAGCCATAGCACATACAGGTTGTCTTGCAGACCCAGGCCGGCTCCATTCCACAACTGCTGCTGCCCTTTGTGGTTTTCCCATGATCCTGGCATCTCCAAAGAGTTGTGGTCTCCACTGAAACTGAGGCTAGACCTTCACCTTTTCTAGTCTCTTGGGGTACAAAGCCTCAGATTTTCTCCATGACCCCTTCAGTCCTGGGGTCTTCACTGCAACTGAGGCTGCACTTTCACCAATGGCCTTTCATGGCCTCTCAGTGCCAAGCCTCAGCTGCTCTCTGTGACCCCTTCATGCTTTCAACACCAGAACCATGCGGGAGACTCTTACACATTACCAAGTCCTGCTTCTAGCTTGAGATGGAGGCTCGGGTCCCCTCTGTACTATAGTTTCCATGCACTGACCCTGAGGAAATACCTCCCAGAAGATTTCACCACAGTGATTCTGTTCTCTTGTTACTTACAGCTGATTCTTCAGCCCCAGATAACGAGAACCCACAGACACGCAATTCAAAATCTCACACAAACTGCCCTGATAGTCTCTGCTTCCCTTTGAAGCTTCCCAAGCCAGGCCTCCATTGTCTACAACTCTTTCAACATAACTGTTCCAAGCTCCACAGCAACAAATTCTAAGCACCCAATGGCTTTTCCAGCCCAAAATTCCAAACACCTCCCCAGTCCTCCCCAAAACACCAAGGTCAGCTCTGTCACAACAGTGCCCCACTCTTGCTGCCAATTTCTGTTCCAGTTTGTTTCTCCATTGCTGTGACAAAACACTCTGACCAATATCAACTTGGGGAGGAAAGGGTTTATTCAACTTACATCTCCCAGGTCACAGTTCATCACTGAGGGAGCCCAAGATAGGAACTCAGGGCAGGAACCTGGAGGCAGGAGCTGGAGCACAGGCCATGGAGGATGCTGCTTACTGGCTTGCTCCCCTGGCCCATATTCAGCCTGCTTTCTTATACAACATAGGCCCACCTGCCCAGAGGTGGTACCACCCACAGTGGGCTGGGCCCTCCCATATCACTCAATAATCAAGAAAATGCCCCACAGACATGGCCACAGGCCAGGCTAATGGAGGTAATTCCCCAATTGGGGCTCCCTCAACCCAGGTGTGTCAAATTGATACTCTAGCTATCCAGCACAGAAACATTATAAAATGAAGCCGTACTCCAGGTTAACTTCTGTTAAACCACAAAGCATCATGCTCAGCACCCATAGCAAGAGCAAGCCAGTCTCTCACGCATGGTCAGGTGTCTACAGTGTAAATCATACAGCTCAGTGGCAATGTGAATCTCACACAAAATGCAAGAGTTCATGATAACAAAATCATGCTCAAGCCACTAGATTCCCACACAAAGCCACTAGCCCAGTCAATAGTTAAAAAAAAAAAAAATCAGTGCTGAAATTCAATGGGAGCTTCAAATAGGATAGGCATGATGAGAGTATGCCTAAAGTTCCTGTGCTTGGGAGGTAGGGGCACAAGGATCAGGAGGTCAAGATCATCCTCAGCTACATAACAAGTTGGCAGCTAGCCTGGACTACATGTGACCCTGTCTCTAAAAATGACACAGAAAGACAGAGAGAGGGAGGAAGAGAGTTAAAACAAATGTAAGGGGACTTGGAAAAATGATTCAGTGGTTAACTGCTCTTGTAGAGGACTAGGGTTCAGTTCCCAGCACCTACATCAGGCAGCTCACAACCACCTATAACTCCATCCAGTGCCCTCTTCTGGCCTCTGAGGGTGCCTGCACATATGTGGTACACATACATACATGAAAGGAAACATTCATACACATAATATAAAAATAAATAAATCTTTTAAGATGCATACATATGTAGCCAGCATGGTAACCAGCATAGAAATGTAATAATTATCTCTTTGGGTTTAACAGTTTGAGGAAAAACCACATCTGAAGAGATGCTAATTAAATGAAGATATAAACACACACACACACACACACACACACACAATGTATGTCTTAATTATCAACAGATTAAGAGAAGATGCTGAGGAAAGAAAATAAAAGATAATGCCTAAATATGTTGCTAACCCTGTGTATTAGGGTTCTCTAAAGAAAAAGAACCAGTAGAATGTTTATATATATAA
>NW_008355162.1:1171979-1175076 GCF_000622305.1 Nannospalax galili | reverse complement strand
TGAGAATCCATAGTCGCTCAGTCCATGAGGCTGGATGTCTCAGTAGTCCCATTCTGGTGCAAAAGGTCTGATGAATTCCAAAAGATCAGCTACTCTTCAGTCTACAGCAGACGAACTCACCAGCGAGAGAGAAGGCAAGCAGCAAGAAGCCTGGCGTTCTCCTCTGCCTTGGTCTTTTATACGGCCTGCCATCAGAAGGTAACACCCACATTTAGGGTGTGTCTTCTAGCTTCAGATGACCCAATCAAGAAGATCTCTTTCAGTTAATCCCAGATCCAGTCAAGTTGACACCTAGGATTAGCCACCACAAGTCCACCCCTGTCAACTTGACACCCAATAGCATCTCTCTATGTCATGCTTAATTTTCAAATGGAAACAATGTTGAGGTCATAATTTCACCTAACATGATATAACTATCCCATCATACAATGACCAATGCATTATATATCTTAGAGTAGGTGATAAGGTCTTCAAGGAATGCTTAGTCCTTTAGTGTCTCATAACCCAATATAATCATATAGGTTCACAACACTTAACCACTTAACACTTATCTTAATTACACATTCAAAAAACACAAATATCTGCTTAATATACGTGTATATATGCACAAGCCTATTCTTAACCAAGTAGGACAAAAACACTCATGTCAATTACAATCCACATTTCTGCAACTGGCCACGTGGTCTAAGTTGGTATTTGTAAGTACCTTCCTCTACTGCCCATTCTGTATTTCCTCCACCATCAGCAAGCACCTCTGCAGGTCTTGACTCTTTCCCTGGAGGAGTGACCCATACTTTCATCCCTGAAGGGTCTGGGCCATTTGTTGTCCTGTCTGGATTGGGTTGGTGCAGTTTCCCATTGACCTTAATCACAGGACATGGTAACATCAAAAGTCGCCCTAAGGAATCTCCTGCCTTCCAGATATAGTTTTCATTACCTCCATTGTGGAGAACCAGTCCAATTTCCCCCTGGTAGTCTGCGTCAATCACCCCTCCTAATACTGTTATTCCTTTCTTAGCTTGCTGACTTAAGGGCATCAGAAGCCCAAAGTGGCGAGGGGGAAGCCTTAGCTTCCAGTTCAACAGAATGTTTGTTGTGTCTCCTGACAGAAGCACTCCCTCCTCTGGAACCAAAACTTCTAAGCCAGCAGAGCACAAAGTGGAGGGTACAGGAAGCAAAAAATTTCGTAGTGGGTCACTAGGGGTGATAGTGAATGGAATCATTCTCACTTCCACCCCTTGATTCCTGGACCCATGAATCCTACCTATAGGAGAAACCATATATTGGATGCTGATTCAAAGCATACACTGCCTTCTGGAGGAGTCTACCCCAGCCCTCCAGACTACCTAATTGGTGCTGTAACTGTGTCTTTAAGAGGCCATTCCATCATTCTATCAAGCCAGCTGCTTCAGGATGGTGGGGAACATGGTAAAACCAGTGGATTCCATGACCTTGGGCCCACTGTGGCACTTCTTTGGCTGTGAAGTGAGTTTCCAGGTCAGAAGTGATGCTGTGCGGAATACCATGATAAGGCATCCTGTAAGTCCCTGGATGGTAGTTTTGGCAGAAGTATTACATGCAAGAAAGGCAAATCCATAACCAGAATAAGTGTCTATTCCTGTAAGGACAAAACGCTGTCCCCTCCAAGATGGAAGTGGTCCAAGGTAGTCAACCTACCACGAGGTTGCCGGCTGGTCACCACGGGGAACAGTGCCATATCGGGAGCTCAGTGTTGGTCTCTGTTGTTGGTAGATCTGGCACTCAGCAGCAGCTGTAGCCAGGTCAGCCTTTGTGAGTGGGAGTCCATGCTGTCGAGCCCATGCATAACCTCCTTCTCTGCCACCATGGCCACTTTGTTCATGGGTCTATTGAGCAATGACAGGGATAGCTGAAGAAAGAGGCTGACCATCCACACAGCAGGTTATCTGATCTACTTGATTATTGAACTCACTGTGTCTTTAAGAGACCATTCCGTCGTTCTATCAAGCCAGCTGCTTCAGGATGGTGGGGAACATGGTAAGACCAATGGATACCATCACCATGGGCCCACTGTCGCACTTCTTTGGCTGTGAAGTGAGTTCCCTGGTCAGAAGCGATGCTGTGTGGAATACCATGATGGTGGATAAGGCATTCTGTAAGTCCCTGGATAGTAGTTTTGGCAGAAGCATTACGTGCAGGAAAGGCAAATCCATAACCAGAATAAGTGTCTATTTCTGTATGGACAAAACGCTGTCCCCTCCAAGATGGAAGTTGTCCAATGTAGTCAACCTGCCACCAGGTTGTAGGCTGGTCACCACGGGGAACAGTGCCATATCAGGGGCTCAGTGTTGGTCTCTACTGTTGGCAGACCTGGCACTCAGCCACAGCTGGATTGTTGCTGTGCATGGCCTACTTTATGGCTTGTGGGGGCAGATAACACCCAGCTCATGATGAGCAGCTCTGGTCTCATGGTGACTTGGTGGCCCATTGTCAAACATTCAGTTTCCACTAAGGCCAATAGCAGGCTAAGAGCTGTCTCTCAAAGGGAGAATAGTTGTCTGCAGATGAAGGCAAAGCCTTACTCCAAAATCCCTATAGGGGCCTGCCAGAGACTCCAAACAGCATCTCTATCTGCCACTGATCCCTCAAGCACACTCAGGTCTGCTGGATCATATGATCCCTCAAGCACACTCAGGTCTGCTGGATCATATGGCCCAAGGGGCAGAGCAGCTTGTACAGCAGCCTGGACCTGTTGAAGGGCCCTTTCCTGTTCCAGGCCCTGCTCAAAGGTGGCTGCCTTCTGAGTCACTTGATATATGGGTAGTAGTAACACACCCAGATGAGGAATGTGCTGCCTCCAAAATCCAAACAGGCCCACTAAGTGTGATGCTTCTTTCCTGGTGGAGGGAGGGGCCAAGTGCAACAACTTATTCTTCACCTTAGAAGGAATGTCTCTGCATGCTCCATACCACTGAACTCCTAGAAATTTCACTGAGGTAAGGCCCTTGGATTTTGGTTGGATTTATTTCCCATCCTCTCATGTGCACATGCTTTACCAACAAGTCCAGACTGTCTGCTACCTCCTGCTCACTGGATCCAATCAGCATAACATCATCAA
>NW_008355162.1:1169411-1171392 GCF_000622305.1 Nannospalax galili | reverse complement strand
ATTCCAGTGGTTTCCATTTGGCCTTTCCAACCATAATAGCCCTCACTCCACAGGTCAGGGAACCAATGTGGGGATTCTGCCAATTCCTAAGTATATCTATCCCAATTATACATTCTGGTACTGGGGAAATAACCACAGGATGAGTTCGGGGACCCACTGGACCCACTGTCAGTCAGACTTCAGCCAAAACTCCATTTATCACCTTACCTCCATAAGCCCCTACTTTAACTGGAGGGCCATAATGCTTTGTAGGGTCTCCTGGAATCAATGTCAATTCAGAACCAGTATCCAATAGGCCTCGGAAAGTCTGATTATTTCCTTTTACCCAATGTACAGATACTCTAGTAAAAGGCCGCAGGTCCCTCTGGGGAAGGATGGGTGAGAGGCGGACAGCATAACTCTTTAGTCAAGGTCCTTCCTCAAGGGCACCTGGCCTTCCCTTCATTCAAGGGGTTCTGGATCTGTAAACTGTCTCAAGTCTGGAAATTGGTTGACAGTGGGATTCTCTATTGCTATGATCCAATACTGACTTCCTGTCATTTGTCCTAGAGCTTTTCTGCTTATACAGATCAAATAAAAACTTAATAGGCTTCTTATGTATTTGGTCCCTGGAAACACCATGATTGATCAGCAAATATCAAAGGTCCGTTTGAGTCATGCCATTATAGGTATTTTTTTGCATTTGCCGCCCATTACGATAAGTCCGCTCACCTTGTCTTTGGTAATTCAATACTGCTACCTGACCCCTACTCCGAGGTCCTGTTACACCTATTATATTTACATTTAATTTATGCAACTGAGCAGCAGCATCTCCCACTGTAAGATTTGGCATAAGGAAAAGAACAAAAACAAAGCTCTTCAAACATTCTGGTGGCTCTCTCAGTGCTTTCCATCTTATAAAAGCAGTAAGAGGCATGTCCTCTCAGCCCTCCCATTGTGGAGGATGTGGTTTTGCACTGCAAATCCACTGGCGCATGCCAATTTGCCTGAGCCTTACAATCCCTTCATCAACACTAAGCCAAGGGATATCAGATATCTCCAGCTCTCTGTCAGTAGGCCATCTTTTGATAAATACCTCGGCCAACCAATCAAATAAACTTTTAGCACTTTTTTTTTTCAGTCTTTTTTAAACAGGGTCTTCCTGTAGCCCCAGATGTCCTGGAACTCACTATGCAGACCAGGCTGGCCTTGAACTCACAGAGATCTGCCTGCCTCTGCCTCTCAAGTGCTGGGATTAAAGGCCTGTGCCACCGCACCCAGTCCCATTTTAAACACTTTCTTAACTGCATGAGTTTCCATATTAAATCTAGAATCTCCAGTCAGGGGGCCCATGTCATGACTCAGGTTTGCTTTGCTTAGTGGGGGACCTACTGGCTTCGGGGCAGAGAGTCTGATCAGCGACATAGTCATAAATTCTGGGACCTGTGTCTTCCCAACAGGCCAATTTATTTTAAAATTCAGGTGGTTTTTATACAGCCCAAGGAATTAGCAGTCACGTGGGATATGGCAGTCACATACAAAGATGGGCCCATGTCATGACTCAGGTTTGCTTTGCTTAGTGGGGGACCTACTGGCTTCGGGGCAGAGAGTCTGATCAGCGACATAGTCATAAATTCTGGGACCTGTGTCTTCCCAACAGGCCAATTTATTTTAAAATTCAGGTGGTTTTTATACAGCCCAAGGAATTAGCAGTCACGTGGGATATGGCAGTCACATACAAAGATTTTAGGGTACAAAGAAACAGGACATTTAGTCTGTTGGTGCCAGAAGGATTCTTAAATTTTTACTCAAGGTTATCAATGCCCATCCAGTAATTTATTGGCCACAATGTTTTCTTTCTTAGAGCTAAAAGCATGGTAAACGTATAGCTTTTAGCTCAGGAGTAAACCTTTAACCTGGCCTAATCTCTTAGCCAAGGATAGATGAGTTATTTGTTCAGGACAGGGAGATGAGCTAAGGGTTGTTAACCAAGACACATTGC
>NW_008355162.1:1166744-1168538 GCF_000622305.1 Nannospalax galili | reverse complement strand
GTTCCAGGGGATCCAACAGCCTCTTCTGTTCTCTGCGGGCATTGCACAACACAGGTGCACCTACCTACATGCAGGCAATACACGCGTACATGTAAAATAAAAATAACAAATAAAATATTTTTTTAAAAAAATACTGAAATCATGCTGTTTTTTTAGGCTCTGGTCAGTAGCATTTTTTTCAACCTAAAATTCCTCCATCCATTTGGCTGTATATCCTCTGTCCATCCTTTTCCCATATGGTGGGTCCAGGTGGCCATGAACAGTTTTGTGTAATACACTCGAGTACTAATCTCGATCCCAAAATAGGTACACCATTAACATTAGTACTGATGACACACATTTCAATTTTTACGCTATTCACAGTCAGTATAGTTAGAACACAGACAAGAAGAACTTCACGCTTAGAGATATCTTGGCTCTGACGTTGTCCCAACTCCTGGGCATCGTTCAGGTTCTTACTCATTTCCCAGGACACAGGAGGCTATGTCTTCTTTTGGGGTCTCTTTTTCCACCTTCCCAGGGTCAGCACAGCCATCTTTGCTGTGGGAGGCTCGGTTGAGCAGTCTGATGTATCTGAGCAGTACCCACAGGGGGGAGGGTAGGAGGGATTCCTTTTCTGTAAAGACACAAGCATACCCTTGCCCCATTGTTAATAAAGGAACTGGAGTTTTACTCCAGAGATCTGGTTCATGGTCCCTCCAAAGCAACTGTGGCAAGGGCTGTGGGACTGTCAGTCCCTGCCAGTGCTTGGCCATTGGAGAAATTCCTTGATCATTTAGTGTAAAAAAATTTAAAGTTAGTAGAGACCTGTGTAATAAGAAATGAGGATTCTGTACTGTTACCCCAGGTATAGGTGATTCCCCCATTTTTCTTTTATTTATTTGATCTTTGAGACATTTGTGGGTTTTTAAATTTTATTTATTTATTTTTTATTATTGTTTGTCCTGTGGGGTTGTAAGGAGTGCCAGTGGTATGTCAAATAGGGAACAAACTGTTTTAGGTTTAAACCAGGCTCATCAAGCAAAACTAGTTTTTTGTTTTTTGTTTTTTTTTGAACTGTCCCATCTGGTTCTAGGAGGCAAAAACCTAGTTTTTGAATTAACTTATTTTGCTATAGATAAGGGAAAACATAAAAGGCAATATTTGTATAATATAGAGAAACATTAAAACATTTTTTGTAGTTATAGGTAACTTTAACATTTGTTTTCGTCTGTTTAAGTGTAGACTGTGCTTAGGTGTGGAGCACAGGTCAGTGAAGTAGACTGAAAATAATTTTTTTTAGCTGTAACAGTGATTATATAACAACATCCATCATCTTGTACTTCCATAAACTCACTCAGGCCTTTAATAAACTTGCTTAAACATTTTTATTATTTCTTTCATTTTGGAAATATCCAGCCATCTTAATCTTACTAACTTTAACATTTCAACCCTTTATTTTTTTTCTTAGACCTTTCTATTATTTTTTTATTATATTTATAAACAAACCCATTTTTTGTTGTGAAGTCCATCAAATAATCAACATTTAATACCCATACCTATAGAGAGACAAACAACCACTTTAAACATACCAGTACAATATAAGCTTGGTAAACGTATGGACATTGATGTATCTGTTTATTGGGCATCAAGAGACAATAGTGATAAAATGGTTAACACATTTTTTGTAGTAAAAGTAATTATTACTTAAAATTAGTATATTTTTAAGCAATAATACCCATAATATAGAACAAGAATTAAGATAAGGATTAAAGAGAAACTATTTTGACCTAGAAAAAATATTTTTGGGTTAAT
>NW_008355162.1:1119351-1166578 GCF_000622305.1 Nannospalax galili | reverse complement strand
AGAAACATTGTTTAATAGATTTTAAAATTGATTAGGGTACCCAAGTTAAAAGGCCTTTGAATGTAAATTTGTATCTGTGTATTTTAATTAGGCAGGCCAAAAATAAAACCAATAATTTTGTGCACAATAAAAATAATGAAAAAGGAAAAATTTGAAGTGGCCACATTTTAAAATTGTCTTGACACAAATGATATATGAGGACAATCATCATAGACTCATATGATATATGAGTTCCAGGACAGCTGGGGCTACAAGACCCTGTCTCAAAAAAGACAAAAAAAAAAAAAAAATCACACTTGAGGCTGGAGAGATGGCTCAGCAGTTAAGAACATTGGCTGTTCTTACAGAAGACCTGGGTTCGAATCCCAGCACACACACACAGCAGCTAACAACTGTCTGTAACTCCAGTTCCAAGGGATCCAACAGCCTCTTCTGTCTTCCACAGGTGTTGCACGACACGGGTGCACTTACCTACATGCAGGCAATACACGTTTACATATAAAATAAAAATAATAAAATAAACATATATAAAAAAAACTTGGGGCTGGGCATGGTAGCACACACCTTTGGTCCCAGCACTTGGGAGGCAGAGGCAGACAGATCTCTGTGAGTTCAAGGCCAGCCTGGTTGGCCTACATAGTGAGTTTAGGTCAGCTGGGACTACAGGGAGACCCTGTCTCAAAAAGACAAAAAAAAAAAAACTTGAAAGCTCATGAGCGAGGAGGACAAGAGCTTGAGGGAGGTGGGAACTGAGGAAAAGGATTCTCGTAATGAGAGAGCAGCAGTGGGGGAGGGGCGGGTGGCTCTGTGGGTAAAAGCACTCACTGCCACGCCTAACCATCAGAGTTCCATCCCCCAAACCCACATGGTAGGAGAGAATTGACGCCCACAAGTTTTCCTCCGACCTCCACACATGCCTGCATGTGCCCACACATCACATACATGAACACAAACAAAAATAAGTAAGTAGAATGTAATAAAGTTTAAAAACAAAGAAAGCGGAAGTGTAGACTAACCAGGGGAGGATAGGGAACCTGCTGGAAAGAAGGGGCGGGGCAGAAAGTGGGGGAGAGGAAATAATAAGAGCAAAGTGTAAGGACACATATGTATGAAGACACTGTGTTGAAACCCATTATTTTGTATGCTAACCTAAAAATTAATTTAAAAAAAAATTCCCAGGGCTGGAGAGATGGTTCAGTGGTTAAGAGCACTGTTCTTGCAGAGGACCGGGATTCGATTACCAGCATTCACATGACAGCTAACAATCATCTGTAGCTCCAGTTCCAGGGGATCCAATGGCCTCTTCTGTCCTCCGAGGGCACTGCATGACAAGGGTGCACCTACCTACATGCAAGCAATACACGCATACACATTAAATAAAAATAAATTAAAAAAAAAAAAAGACATTCCAGTGGCCTACACCCTGAGGGAGGGTGAGAGGCACTTCCTCTGCCCACAGTAACACACAGCAAGCTGAGAATCAAACTTCTGTGTTGAGCCATGGGTTTAGGTGCTATTTATGAAGCACAGCTTAGCCCAATACATTATTAAAACTGCAAAAATGAGTTCATGTTTTTGTACAATTCAGATGCTGAACCTGGTATTTGCAAACAACATTCTCTGTCCAGTAGCACTGGAAATTCATTCAGGATTCTGGACAAGTCTTTGTTTCATTTTATTCATTTATTATTAGTACATGTATGCATGTGTATGATGTGCGTGAGTGCACATGCTAAGGCATGAATGTGGAGGTCATAGGGTAACAGTGAGGAGCTGGTTCTCTCCTTTCACTTTTAGGTAGGTTCCAGGGATTAGACAGGCTTGCATCTTCTGGCACTAAGTGCCTTTAACCCCTGAGCCATCTCACTGGCCTCTCTTTGCTATTTCAAACTGCTTTATGTCTGCCCACCCCACCCAAGGAAAGACCAGCAGCCTGTCCTCAGCTATTGACATAACCCAACACTTGCACAAATTCCTAGGAAGCAGTACCGCTCTCTGAGTGGTTATTCTACCACCAGCCTTCAGGTTCCACACAGGTCGTGAAAATAGTGGAATGAGTTGAACCAAGACTGGTTCCCGCTTTCCTGAAGAGGCCATGGTAATGATGATTCTTTGCTTTGCTAAACTATTCTCATAAGTGTCCTTGTAAAATTTACTTTTAACAAAGTACCCTGTGTACTAGTTACTTTGCTGTTGCTGTGACAAAATACCTGACAAAACAACTTAAGGGTTTGTTTTAGCTCATAGCTTAAGGGGATACAGTCCATCATGGAGGGAAAGCATGACAGCAGAAGTAGGAAGCGGCTGTTCAGGTGCCATCCACAGCCAGGAAGTTCATCAGGATGAATGTTGGTGCTCAGCTTGCATTCTCTTTACTCATTCTGGGACTGCCCACATTCAAGGAAGGTCGTCCTTCCTTAAACCTCTCTGGAAACACCTTCAAAAGGCATCACACAAAAGTGTGTGTTTCATGACAGTTCTAAATCCAGTCAGGTCGACAGTGAAGATTAACAGTGTGAAGTCAATTTAGCAAGAGCTCTTACCACTCTTGATATTTGGTTAGTTTCCTCATCCTTCACCATCTTCCAGGTGATGTCTGTTAAAGTCAGTGAGATAGCTCCATGGGTTAAAGGCACTTGCCACCAAGTCTGGCTACCTGACTTTGATCCCTAGGGCCCACAAGGTCAGGGGAGAAAACTGACTCCTGCAAGACGTTCTCTAAGCTCTGGTCACATATGCACATACACACAGGTAAATAAATTCATCTAATTTTAAAAAATTAAAGAGCCACGTTAGGTTAGTATCACCAGAATCCTCCCCACCATGGAGTTCTGACTTGGGAACTTCCCATCTACTGATCTGTATCTCCCTTTCCCCGTGACCATCTATTTCCACTTTCCCATGCAGTGTTCCAAGAACTCAGTCTATCTCCCTCAGTACTAAACAGCACTGCATATCTATCTTGATAGTCTCAAAGTTTTCTTTACTTTCTATTAGCATATGTCAGTGAAGCATTTTTTTAATTGAATATGACATTAGTGACAATGGTAGGGTGAGGGGCATTCAGCACAGTGAAAACCCTCAAGTGTAGAGACCCCAACTTGTCCAGGGGTCCTGGCTGGGGATATATTTGCTGCCATAGCTCATCATGGTGAGGAGGAAAGGTGAACAGAGTACAAACCACTCCTCGGGCACTATATCTTCACATTTATCTGAATTAAACCTGGTGAAGTCTCACTCTTTGGAGATGTGGGTCTTCTGGTGGCCCATGAACCAGAACCTGGCACTATGCAGAGACTGTCACATGATCCTCACTCTGCAGCTGGGTGAGATGGATGTTATGACCTGGACAATGTGAACTGTGGCTATCGTGGCCTGGGCACACAGGTGCTGTGCTAATCTTCTCCGTATGGTTCCCATTTTAGTACTGGGGCTGCCAAAGGGAGCGTAATGACTAACAGCTGCCCGTTCAATGACTTCCAATAGTTTGTTACCATTAGGAAACACCCTAAATTGTCAGGGATTCAAGTTAACATCCAGATCACTTATTTCTACAGATCCGCAACAACTTTTGTTCTGTTTTGTTTTGCTGAGACAGGGTCTCCCAGCTGGTTTACTCTCTATGTAAACCAGGCTGCCCTTGATCTCAGAGACCTGCCTGCCTCTGCTTCCTGGTGCAAGGATTAAAGGTGAGTGCTACCATGCCTGAGAACAACTTTTAAATAATTGTGAACACGGGCAGTTCTGGGGTTAGATGTGGTCCATGTGCCTCATTTTGCAAAGTGTTGAATTCTAGTGACATTTAGTCCATATTTAGCCACATATATGTACAGTGACTTGTCCAGGCCTCACAACTGGAAACCAGAGACAATAATCACACCGGCTAACATCTGCTTCATAGCCCTTAGGTGAGAAATCTTCAGTAATGAGGTCTGTTCTGTTCTTTCTACACTTTAATTGCACAAAGCCCAGCCCTCATTTCCAGTGCACCACTGCCGGCCTTGCCCGCCAAGTTGCCTCATTTGATTTAAAAGAAAAAGATTGTTCTTTTTTTTTTTTTTCTGCTCTGACTCATCTGTCCCAGTCTCCTCAGCAGCCCTTTCAGGGTTTCTTCTGAAGAACGCTGCAGAAAAATGACAAAGTAGACAATATTAGACTTGAGTCAGCATGGTGTGGCACGCCCATAGTCCTAGTACTCAGGAGGCTGAGGCATGAGGATCACAGTGAGTTCTAAGTCAGCCAGGGCTCCAGGCTGAGATTCTGACTGGGGATGCAGCTCAGCTGCTTGTCCTGCATGCACAAAACAATTGCAGAAATCCAGGGATGGTGTTGCCCATGGGTAACCCAGCGCTGCAAAGTGAGGCAGGAGGATCAGAAGTTCAAGGTTACTGCTGGTTGGGGTGGGGATGGAGGGACACAGCTCTATGGCAGAGGCCTTGGCTAGCATGTGTGAGGTTCTGGGTTCAATCTTCAGTATTGGTCAGAAAAAAAAATTTTCAAATAAGTTGTTCAAAGTCATCCTCACTACAGCAGAATTTGAGGCCAGTCCGGGCTTTATAAGACCATGTCTAGGGGAAAGAAAACAAAAACAACCAATGAGATTATGACTCAGAGAAAAACTAGACATGATTGAAAGCCAGCCTGGGCTACATGAGACCCGGGCGGGGGGGCGCTGTAGGATTCTATCTCAAAGAAAAATAGACATAAAATCAAAATTAAAGATTAAATTGATTTGAGCCTGGTGGTGCACGTTTTAAATCCCAGCACTCTGGAGGCAAGGCAGGCAGATCTCTGTGAGATGGAAACCAGCCTGGTCTATACAGAGGCTACAGGGAGACTGTCTAAAAATAGAAGGAAATTTCTAAAGAGTCCTCTGTGTGTGTGCACCTTTAATCCCAGCACTTGGGAGGCTGAGGCAGGCGGACCTCTGTGAGTTCAAGGCCAGCCTGGTCTACACAGCGAGGCCAGCTGGGGCTACAGGGAGACCCTGGCTCAAAAAGACAAGAAAAAAAAAAAAAAAAAAAAAAAAAAGTCCTTGGGTCTGGAGAGATGGCTCAGTGGTTAAGAGCACTGGCTGCTCTTGCAGAAGGCTGGGTTCGAATCTCAGCACCCATATGGCTGCAAACAGCCATCAACTCCAGTTCTAGGGGATCCGATGCCCTGCATGACACGGTGCACTTACACGCAGACATTACACATACACTAAAAATAAAAATATAAAATATTTTTTAAAGTCGTGTTGCTAGAGATGTACGCCCCGCGAGCTGCGTTCCCACCCCGCAGGAAGCGGAACTTTCTGGAGCAGCTTCCACTCGGTCCAGTGCCCCCGGCGGCTGGGAGCTCGCGTGCTCTGGGTACTCCAGCCTTCCCAGCCATCTGTCCAGGCCCGGAAGCCCAAGGAGCAGCAGCGCGAGGATCGGCCGGAGTAACCAGCCCGCCCCCGCCCGGACCACGTGACCGGCCAACATGGCCGCTAATGGAGACGGCTGCCCGGCGGGGCTGGAGCCGAGCCCGGAGCCGCAGCCGGAACCCGAGGCCGGCCCGGAGCCGGGGGAAGAGTTCGAGGTTGTGGACCGGAGCCAGCTGCCCAGCCCCTGCGAGCTGCGGAGCGCGGCGCGGGCCCGGGACGGCTGGTCGGCGCCCATCCTGACGCTGGCGCGCAGGGCCACCGGGAACCTGTCGGCGAGCTGCGGGAGCGCGCTGCGCGCGGCCGCGGGGCTGAGCGAGGGCGGCGGGGAGCGCGCAGGTAGGCGGGGGTCGCGGGCTGCTGGGGGACCCGGACCGCCCGGAGAGTGGACCCTGTAGTTGCGACCACCTGTTGCACGCGGCGCAAGGCTGTGCACGCGGCGCAAGGCTGTGCACACGGCGCGGGCTCACCGAGACCCGCGCACCCGGCAGGCGGCTGCGTCCCACCCCGCGGTGTCATTGCGCACCCCGGAACCCCGAACCGTGCTCGCCGATCTACTTTGAATAAGATCGCTGGCTTAGACGGAAAGCCACCGGTGGTCGTGTTTTGCATACTTAAAGGGCTCCGGTGCAGGTGCCCTGCGTGACCGCCGCTGCGCACCTCCCGCTCGGGTGGAGTTGGCATGGAAACTTGGTGAGAGCACCGAGTCTGGAGGTTTTGGTTCCCCTTGGGCCCCACCACTAACAAGCCATCACCCCTCTCGAATTTCCCAGCCTAAAAAATGGGGATTTTTTTGTTGTTTTTGAAGTTTTAGTCTGCTATCCTGTACAGTTTGTTTCCGCTCTTGTAATCTAGAATAGATTTCTTGTAATCTAGGAAGCTAGAATTTCAACATACCAAAGAAAGAATAGAAACTTTAAAATGATCATTTATGGAGAGTTTGATTGCTGACGTGGTGGTACTGGCACATAACCCAGCACTTGAGCGGCCAAGACAAGTATTCCTGAGCTCAAAGCCAGCCTGTGCTACAGAGTGAGAACTTGCTTCAAAAAGTCAATTATGTTTTTTAATTTAGCCCTCTGAGGCAGATACTTAGAGCTGTGTTATCCAATACAGTAGCCACTGAATATGTGATGTTTAAAGGTAAAATTAAAATTAAGTTTAATTTTTTATTGAATTAAAACACTGAAATTGAATACAGTCAGCCTTCCTTAATCACAGATTCTACGGCCCTGGATTCAACCAATTCTAGATCTTATATGTAAGTATTCTGGCAAGTGAGGTGTGCCAAGCCTTTAATTCCAGCACTTGGGAGGCAGAGGCAAGCAGAACTCTGTGAGTTCCAGGCCAGCCTGGTCTACATAGTGAGTTCCAGCTCCAGGTGGACCCTGTCTCTTTTGTATTGGGGCTTGACCAGATGGCTCAGCACTTGCTGCCAAGATGACGACCTGAGTTCAAGTTCCAGAACCCTCATGGTAGAAAGAAAAACATACTGCTCTGGTTTTACCACTAACCTCCACAGGTTCACAGTGGTACACACAGGCGTGCACGTGTACATACTCACAAGTAAATTTTTAAAAAGGAAAATTTTTAAGTATTGGGCAGAAAATTATATCTGTACTAAATATATATGTTTGTGAGCCAAACATTTTGCCAATTGAGGCATCTCACTAGCCCTAAAACTAGGATTTTTAAAAAATTACATTTATTCATTTATTTGTATATGGATGATAGGGGCTGGGCTGCACACCATGGTGCACATGTGAAGGTCAGAGGGCAACTTGCAGGCATCAGTTCTCTCCTTCCAGCATATGGGTCCCAAGAATCAATCTTAGGTCACCAGGCTTGGTGGCAAACACCTTTACCAGCTAAGACATCTCACTGGCCCTGCAACTGTAGTTCTTTAAAAAAAATTTTTTTTTTATTAATTTTATTTTAAGTGTATGAATGTATGTACTTGCACCCGTGTTGTGCAAAGTCCATGGAGATCAGAAGAGGTCATCAGATCCCCTGGAACTGGAGTTATGGACCATGTAGGTGCTGGAATTCAAACCTGGGTCCTCTGCAAGAGCAGCCAGTGCTCTTAACTGCTGAGCCATCTCTCCAACCCTACAACCGTAGTTCTTAATTGAGTTAAAAATTGTGTTCCTTAGCCACAGCATACACACTTGTGAGTACCCAGTAAGTTGCCTGTGACTAGTGGCTACTGTGCTACCCAACACAGAGCTTTCCATCTTCATAGGAAGTGCTGAGGACAGAGCTGTCTAAGGACTGTCCTGCTTCTAAGCCTTTGAGGCTTTGGGAGTCCCTCTCGTGTGAATTTCTGTTGCTGTGACAAATATCTGAAAAAGGATCACCTTCAAGGAGGAAAGGTTTATCTCGGCTTATGGTTTCAGAAGTCTGTGGTAGCTGGGCCTGTGGTGGGGCAGAACATTCCAGCAAAGGGCATGGCAGAGCAAAGTTGCTCATTTCATGGTGGCCAGGAAGCAGAGAGAAAATGACCACACTAGAGGGTACTCTCCTTTCTCCCTCTTCCATCCAGTCCTCCAACCTAGGGGGTGGTGCTGCCCACATTCAGGCCAGGTATTTCCTGTCCTTAGTTAACTGTCTCTGGAAACACCCTCACAGACGTGCACACCAGCCTCCTAGATGCATCCCAGTCCAGTCAGCCACTGCCTTTCTCATCTGCTACCACACTTGCCAGAGATGTCAGCACCCACAGCAAACAGTGAGTTGTGATCTAGACAGATGAATGCGTTGTTTAGATCCTGCTTACAATTCTGTCAGTAGAAAGTGGGCCAGAAGATACTGAGGGCGCCTGCACTACCCAAGATTCTACTTCCTTCTAGCTTGACACCATGCCTAGCAACTTTTTGAATTCTTTTTTTTTAATATTTTATTTATTAATTTTATTTTATGTATATTTTATGTGAGTGCATGCATGTCGTGCAGTGCTGCAGAGGTCAGAAGGGGGCTTCGGATTCCCCTGGAACTGGAGTTAAGTATGGTTTGTGGCCACCATGTGGGTGCTGGGAATTGAACCCGGGTCCTCTGCAAGAGCAGTCAGTGCTTTTAACCACTGAGCCATTTCTCCAGCCCTGAATTCTTATAATAACAGCATAAAGCATACTCAATACACCAACATAATATTTTGTTTCTTTGTTTCTTATCTTGTCAGCTTTTTCTATTTAAAATTGATTTGGTTTGTTGGGTCAGTGGAGCCAATATGGATCAAAGGGCTTGGTGTGCAGAAGCTCCATGCTTGAAACTGATGATCGTTTTTTCAGCCAGGCTTTGTGACTCACACCTGTAATTCCCAGCACTCAGGAGGCTAAGGCAGGAAGAGTGCCACAAGTTTGAAGCCACCCTGGGCTAGATAGTAGGGCCCCAGACCAGCCTGGACTACAAAATAATAAAAATAATAATTTTTTCCTTTGACTTTATGTTTTATTAATGAAATGTGCTGAGACCAAGGAGCATGGTCAGGGGTCCTCAGAGGCAAGTTCAAGTGGGGTCCCTCTCTGTCTCCTCAGGAGCTCTAGGCTGTCTCTCTTTCACTCCTTGGCTCCACTATAGCCAAGAGTGACCAGGAAGGGAAGGGACTAAACCCTCTGAATCTGAGTAGTGCAGAACCATTGGACACTAGGTAAGCAAATGAGGAAGGGACTGTCACCCACCTATCCCTGCAGAGAAGCTGCAGTCCAGTCAGCACAGTGGGAAGAAAAGATTGACGTCTACCTGTGGTCCAGGCCTGAACAGTTCACTGGCCTTTGTGAATTGTGTGGAGGGCCCAGATGATAGTTACTATTATCAACATCTTTTTTATTGCATTTAGTGTGTGCGTGTGTGTGTGTTTGTGTGTGTGTGTGTTCATGCACACACCCACATGCATAGTGCAGGTATGGCGGTCAGAGGACAACTTTCAGGAGTCAGTTCTCTCCACCTTGCGGATCTTAGGTATCGAACTCAAGTCTGGCAACAAGCACCTTTCCCCACTGAGCCATCTCGCTGACCCTATTATCCCCATTTTATAAAGAGAGAGGCTTAAACCAAGACAAGGTGTCTCTCAAGTTCATGCTTAAGCACAGCACCATGCAACCTCTCTAAGTAACTTCTGAGGTAAAATGTCACAATGTGGATTTTTGAAATTAGCCAATTTAAGGAACGTATTAAGTAATTCACTGTCACTGAATGTGGCAAAAAAATGTGAGCATGGCTTCTCAGGAGCCACAGTTCAGAGGACAGCCAGGTTGAGCTGTGTGGCTGTCCTTGCAGGCCACCAGCGTTCAAAGCCATCAGGTCTTTAGCAACAGTCTGCTGAGGCCTCAGAGGAGCAGAGCAGGAACAAGACAGTGGCCAGCACTCTGTCGCCATTGACCTGCTGACTCCAGAGGGGAAAAACCAACAGTTTGCCAAGGGAGCAGCTTAGGAGCAGAGGTTGAATGGGGACAGAACTCTTACCAGATAACATTTGTTTTGAAATAATTTTAAAGAAAGTTGTGGAATATTATGGAATGTTTTGAGTGCCTGTTTTAAAAATATCTGACATGGACCCTGGTGCCACAGTGACCATGTTGTCAACAATTGCCTTGTTTTCATTTGGGGAAACTGGATCTGGGGGAGACAGAGGAAAATCGGGTGCCATCCTCAGAAATGCCATCTGCATTAGTCAGAGTTCTCTAGAGGGACAGAACTGATGGAATGAGTATACACTACAGGGGATTTATTAGATGGGCTTGCAGAATATGGTCCAGGTAGTCCAACGATGGCTTTCTCATACTGGAGAGGCCAAGAACCCAGTAGCTGCTCGGTCTAGGAGGCTGGATGCCTCAGCAGTCCCCACCTGGAGCTGAAGGCTTGGACGATTCCTGGAGAGCCACTGGTCTTCAGTCCATGTTGGAAGCCAGAACCTGGGTCCTGATGTCAGTGAAAGAGGTGGCAGCAGCAACAGCAGCAGCGACAGCAACGTACGGGTAGGTGAACTCCTGAACAGGGTAGGCGAGCTCCCGAACAGGGTAGGCGAACTCCCCAACAGAGTAGGTAGATGAGCTCCCCAACAGAGTAGGTAGATGAGCTCCCGAACAGGGTAGGTGAACTCCCCAACAGGGTAGACGAACCCCCAACAGGGTAGGTGAACTCCCCAACAGAGTAGGCGAACCCCCAACAGGGTAGGTGAACTCTGCAACAGAGTAGGTAGATGAGCTCCCGAACAGGGTAGGCGAACTCCCCAACAGGGTAGACGAACCCCCAACAGGGTAGATGAACCCCCAACAGGGTAGGTGAACTCTGCAACAGAGTAGGTAGATGAGCTCCCCAACAGGGTAGGCGAACTCCCCAACAGAGTAGGTAGATGAGCTCCCAAACAGGGTAAGTGAACTCTGCAACAGAGTAGGTAGATGAACTCCGCACCAGGGTAGGTGAACTTGCAAATAGGGTAGCTGACCTCAGATCTCCTTCTATCTGGATGCCACTGGAAGGTGCAGCCCACATTCAGGGTGGGTCTTCCCACTTCAAATAACCTGATCAAGAAAAATCTTTTATATCAGATCTAGAGAGATGGCTCAGCGGTTAAGAGCACTGGCTGCTCTTGCAGAGGACCTGGGTTTGGTTCCCAGAACCTACATGGGAGCTGACAACCATCCATAACTCTAGTTCCAGGGAATCCAGTGCCCTCTTCTGATCTATGCTGGCATTCCACACATGCGGTACACATACATACATGCAGGCAAAACACCCATACACATAAAATAAAAATAAATCACCGGATGTGGTGGCATACACCTTTAATCCTAGCACTCAGGAGGTAGAGGCAGGTGGATCTCTGTGAGTTCAAGGCCAACCTGGTCTACTTAGTGAGTTCCAGGCCAGCTGGGGCTGCAAGAAGGCCCTGTCTCAAAAAGACAAAAAAGAAAATCCTGCACTGGAGAGACAGCTCAGTGGTTAAGAGCACTGGCTGCTCTACCAGGGACCCTGGTTCGGTACCCAGCACCCACATGGCAGCTAACAGCTGTCTCTAACTCCAATTCCAGGGGATCCAACACCCTTTTCTGGCCTCCATGGGCTTTGTACATACAGGTGCTCTTGCATACATGCACACAAAACACCCATACACATAAAGAATTTTTTTTTTCTTTTTGGTCTTTTGAAACAGTATCTCCCTGCAGCTTCAGCTGGCCTGGAACTCCCTATGTAGACCAGGCTGGCCTTGAACTCACAGAGATCCACCTGCCTCTGTCTCCAGAGTGCTGGGATCAAAGGTGTGTGCCATCACACCCAGCCCATAAAAATAATGTTTTAATCCTTTATAGATGTGTGCAACCACTTAACTCTTAGTTGATTCTTGATCCAGTCAAGTTGACAACTGACAGTAACTATCACACTGTCCACCTCCTTTGATACAGAGTTTCTCCTTGGCCTGGAGCTTGCCAGTTAGGCTAGACTGGCTGACCAGTGAACCTCCTGTCTCTGCCTCCCCAATTGTGGGATTACAAGTGCACACCACCATGCACAGCTCTTTTATGTCGGTTCTAGGACTCAAACTCAGGTCCTGGTGCCTGCACTGTAAGTATTTACCAACTGATATATCTCCCCAGTCTGAGGGAAACATTTGTTTTTGTTTTGTTTTGTTGTTTTGAATAAGAAATGCATGTGAAACTGGGTATGGTGGCATATGCAGAGGTAGGTGGATCTCTGTGAGTTCAAGGCCAGCCTGGTCTACATAGTGAGTTCCAGGCCAGCTGGAGCTATCGGGAGACCCTGTCTCAAAAAGATGAAAAAGATAAAAGAGAAAGAAATGCATGTGATCCAGGGCTGCATAGTGAAACCCTATCTCAAAAAATAAATAAATAAAAGAAGGAATGAAAGAAAGAAAACAGAAATGCATGTGTTGATGCTTACCTATAATCTCAGTAGTCAACAGGCTGAGCAGGAGGATTGTCATGAGTTAAAGGCTAGCCTGGGGCTACATAGCAAGATCCTGTCGTGGTTGTACTGGCTAGTTCTTATTTTTTGAGACAGGGTCTTCCTGTAGCCCCAGCTGGTCTGGAACTCACTATGTAGACCAGGCTACCCTCAGTCTCACAGAGATCTGTCTGACTCTGCCTCCTCAGTACTGGGACTAAAGGTGTACATTACATAAAAATTATTGAGGAAGGCCTATAGGCCATGCTACAGGGTTGGTGAGCAAGAAGATAACCTGAACCCAGAGCCCAGGAGTTCAAAGGCTAGACTAGGTAGCCTCGTGACAAACCATCTTTAAAAAAATGATTTCATTGTCTTTCTCACCAGATCAGTGGTATGCATTCTGTTTCTGTCTGTTATCTTTCAAGGCTGTTGTTTTTTTGAGATAGAGTCGCACATAGTCCAAGTTGGCCTTGAACTCTCTGTACAACCAAGACTGGCTTTGAATTCCAGCCCCCTACCTCCAGCCTCCTAAGTGCTGGGATTGCTTCAATGGCAGAGTTTATTTTCCATGTTCAGATCATCTCTGCATCACTGGCACAGTTCTGCCTTTGAGATAAGAAGTGGAATTTCCTGGAAATCAGAAAAGCACAGATTCATTCTTCCTCCTGTCAGTTCAGTGCTGGTTAACGCCTTGCCATATTGAAAGACCATGTGACTGGGGATGTAGCTCAGTGGTAGAGTGACCACCCAGCATTTACCAGGGGGTTAAATACCCAGCACAGAATAAACTGGCCGTGGTGGCACATGTCTATAATCCAAGCACTTAGGTGGTAGAAGCAAGAGGATCAGAAATTCAAGGTTATCCACAGCTATATAGGGACCCTGTCTCCAAAAAAAAGAAATATTCTTTTTTGTGGTTTTGAAATTATTCAGATATATATTTTGGCTTATAGTAAATACTTTTATTGTGTGTGAGTATGTGTGTGTACCACAGCATGTTTGTGAAGATGAAAAGACAACTTTTTATTTTAATTTTTAAATTTTATTTATTTTTATTTTATGTATATGAGTGTATTGCCTGCATGTATGTGAGTGCACCTGTGTTGTGCAATGCCACGAAGGTCAGAAGAGGGCTTTGGATTCCCCTGGAATTGCAGTTAAGGACAGTTCATAGCTGCCATGTGGGTGCTGGGAATCAAACCTGGGTCATCTGCAAGAGCAGTCAGTGGTCTTAACTGTTGAGCCATTTCTCCAACCCTCAGAGATTGATTCTCTCCTACCACATGGGTTCCAGGGATCTCAGATGATGTAAGTGTTATCAGCAAGCACTTTAATACAATGAACCCTCAAAGGACAACTTTTGAGAGTTGATTCTCTCCTACCACATGGGTTCCAGGGATCTCAGAGGATGTAAGTGTTATCAGCAAGCACTTTAATACAATGAACCCTCAAAGGACAACTTTTGAGAGTTGATTCTCTCCTACCACATGGGTTCCAGGGATCTCAGAGGATGTAAGTGTTATCAGCAAGTACTTTAATACAATGAACCATCTCACTGGCCCAAATACTTTTAATCATAAATTTGTTATGTGGTTCTTTTTTTTTTTTTCTTTCGGTCTTTTTGAGACAGGGTCTCCCTGCAGCCCCAGCTGTCCTAGAACTCACTATGTAGACCAGGGAACTCACTATGTAGACCAGGCTGGCCTTGAACTCACAGAGATCCACCTGCCTCTGCCTCCCATTATGTGGTTCTTTTAAGTGAGTCAACTAATATGTAAATACCTTAAATGATTTGTTAAGTGCCATCCATCTTGAGAATAAATAGCAAATTATGTAATACTTAAAGATTTTACATTTCCACTTTCATCCCTTGAACTAGACTTTCCACTTCTTCCACCACAGATTCTCATACTAATGTAATAGATTTTTTTTTCTTTTTCTTTTTCTTTTTGGTCTTTTTAAGACAGGGTCTCCCTATAGGCCCAGCTGGTCTGGGACTCACTATGTAGACCAGACTGGCCTTGAACTCACAGAGATCTGCCTGCCTCTGCCTCCTGAGTGCTGGGATTAAAGGTGTGCGCCACCATGCCCTTCCATGATAGATTTTTTTTAAAGGATTTTTTAAGCCAGGCATGGTTCTGCACGTCTCTGTGAGTTCAAGATAAACCTGGTCTACTTAGGGAGTTCCAGGCCAGCTGGGGCTACAGGGAGACCCTGTTGAAAAGACCAAAAACAAACAAAGGAGGTTTTTTTAATTAATTAATTAATTTTTATCTTATTAAGACAGGGTCTCCCTGTAGTATCAGCTGGCCTGAAATTCGATATGTAGACCAAGCTGGCCTCAATCTTAGAGATCTACCTGCCTCTGCCTCCAAGTGGTGGGATTAAAGGCACATGCCACCATGCCCAGCAAATTTACTTTTATTTGATGTGTATTAGTGCATAAATGTGCATAAATGCCTGTGGAGGACAAAAGAGGGCATCAGAGCCCCTAGAACTGGAGTTATGGGTGATTGTTGGCCACCTGGTGAATGCTGGGATTCAAACCCTGATCTTCTGTAAGAACAGCCAGTGCTGTTAACTGCTGAGCACCATCTCTCCAGCCCCTATAATGTAATAGATTTTTATGTTGTAAGCAATGTTACTAAGCATCCTGTCATAAATATACGCAAAAAATATGTAAATAAGTTAAAATAGAATCTTTCTTGTGATTAAAGCTCTAAGTGTATAAAAAGTTTTTCTGGAATGAATTACCATGGGAATTTTTAGTAATGCTATGTTAATAAAAGTTTCATGAGTATAGCTTTAAATTTTATTACTTTAATTTTATATATATGAGTGTTTTGCCTGCATGTGTGCAAGTGCACCACCTGTGTGCAATGCCCATGGAAGCAGCTGGAACTGGAGTTAAGGATGGTTAGCCCCCATGTGGGTGCTGGGAACCAAGCCCAGATCCTCTGCAAGAGCAGCCAGTGCTCTTAACCACTAAGCCATCTCTCCAGCCCCCCCATAAGTGTAATTTTTCTTTTTCTTTTTTTTCGGTCTTTTTGAGACAGGGTCTCCCTGTAGCCCCAGCTGTCCTGGAATTCACTATGTAGACCAGGCTGGCCTTAAACTCACAGAGATCTGCCTGCCTCTGCCTCCCGAGTGCTGGGATTAAAGGCATGCGCCACCACGCCCGGCTCATAAGTGTAATTTTTATACATAATTATTATACATAAGTGACTTGTCTTGAATTACACTTTTATTTTGTGTGTGTGCATGATTGTGGGCACATATGGTGCCCATATAAAATTAGAACAACTTGTTGACAATTTGCTTGAGTTGGTTTTCTCTTTCCATGTGGGTCCCGTGGATCAGGCCTTCAGGCTTGGCAGCAAGCATCTTTATCCACAGAGCCATCTTGCCAGCCCAAATTACATCCCTTAATGAGCCAAATGGTATCAGTTTTCATCGTTGCATGTATCTGTAGATAAATATATACGATTTATGGCTAAGATGCAATAGAATTTGGCATCAATTTTTGTCTTAATTTTGTTTTTTATAGCTGTGATCCATGAGACACCTGCTTCACATAAATATCAGAAATAGTTTCATTATAATAATGCTGCTCCTCTTGAGCACCTTCCAAGTTAGACCACATCACATTGCTCTAATGTCACTTTTTTGTTGTTGTTCTTTTGTTTTTATTTAAAGTAAATAGTTGAAAATCATCTGATTTGGAAAAATGTGCAGTCTGGGCATAATAAAGAAATGTCTCAACTTCTGGGAATATACAAAAAAAATATTTCACCAAAACTTACCAAATGACAATTATACCTGTTAATCTTCCATTTATGTACCTTTTTTAAGCTAGAAAACTCAAATTGATTGAAAATATCTAAACGTCATTTCTTTACCCTTTTGTCAATACAATATTTTTTGTCAAAAGACTTTTTTTTGCCTCCGAAGTCACTGCATGAAGAAAAGATATGGGGTAAGGGATTACTTGTCTTTTTTTAATAAAGAGAAGAGTGCCTTTGAAAACTGAAGATCTTAAGAGATCTGGGCATGCCCAGTCCTTGGCAAGACTTAGGCAGTTTATACTCTCATCTGCTTTACAGAACTGGGTGTGGGGGATTATTCAAAGATAATCTGGGCTGGAGAGATGGCTCAGCAAGGTTAAACGCACTGGATGCTCTTGTAGAAGACCTGGGTTCAAGTCCCAGCACCCACATGGTGGCCAACAACCATCTGTAACTCCAGTTCCAAGGGAATCTGATGCCCTCTTCTGACTTGTGAGGGCATTGCATGACACAGGTGCACTTACAAACATGCAAGCAATACACTCATACACAAAAAATAAAAATAATAAAAATAATTTTTTTGGTCTTTTTGAGAGAGGGTCTCTCTGTAGCCCCCCAGCTGGCCAGGAACTGCTTTATAGACCAGGCTCACAGAGGTCTGCCTGCCAAGGGCTAGGATTAAAGGTTTATGCCACCATGCCTGGCTCATAATAAAATATTTTTTTAAGAAGATAATCTTTACAAATTCTCTGTGGTTATGGTATATTCATGGAGTTTTCTTTGTTGAAGATGTTCCCCCCCTTCTTTTTTTCCCCTTAAGTTTACAATTTTGATTTTCTTTTCCAGTGTATTTCTTTATAATCTTAATCTTACCACCTCTATCCAGATGCTTTACTTAACTCACTTTTTCCTACTCACAACCAAGATGAAATGTTTGGAGACCGTCCCAGCAGCTCTCCCTGTCTTCTTGGGTTTTGCTGAGAAAATTTAGGATTTTTAGCCTTACAGTGTTACAATCTTAAGAACCTTTATTACAAATTCAGAGTTATATTGGTCTTAGATTTAACTATAGTTTAGTTTCTGTATATGTATAAATGGTGTGTGTATATTTACATACATATACACACAGGTGTCTGTGTATGTATGTATACACATATATAAGCTGTTTTAATCCTATGTCCATATCAGTGCTCATGTCCTGAATTTACAGATCAACAATGGTAAACAACTCAACACAAAAATTTAAGACTGAACTACTAAGTAGTTCACAGAAAAACTACTGGGGGACAGTAAACTATGAAAAGTACGTGGGAAGAAAACGTGATGTCCGGCTCCAAACAAGTCTGAAGGGTGGCGTGGGCAAGCGCACACCTCCCTGGGAGCCCCCTTCGCCCTGAGGCTAGTTTTCCTCCCAGGGCTCTTTGGGGGGGTCTGAAAAAAATTTTTTATGTGTATGTGTGTATTGCCTGCATGTAGGTAAGTGTCGTGCAATGCCCGCGGAGGTCAGAAGAGGCTGTCGGATCCCCTGGGACTGGAGTTACGGAGTTATGGAGTTAGCTGCCATGTCGGTGCTGGGATTCGAACCCGGGTCTTCTGCAAGAACCACCAGTGTTCTTAACTGTTGAGCCATCTCTCCAGCCCCGGGGTCTAAAATTTTTTATTCTAGGATGTCATTTTCCTGGGCTTGAGAGAACATTTATTAGGTAAGCACTTGCTTTAGGTTTCTGATCCTAATTGTAGACAGACTCAAACCAAAGCGACAAGATTAATGGCGTTAAAATGGAAATGTAGCAGTTATTTCTGGCGAACCTTTTCAAGTGTGTACAAAACCCAGAATTGCCCACAAGTCATGGATGAAACAAAGATGGGCGACATCAGAACTGAGTCTGGGAAGGAAGGGAGGATGCTTTCCTGCCAGCTCGCAGGCTGGGACCAGGAAGCAGAACCGTGTGAGCCGACTGGAGTTCCGAAGTTCCGACCTGGGGACCTGGTCCACAAAAAAAGAGCACAAAAAAAGGTGTTCCTGCACTCTGTGGGCACGGCTTTGAGTTGGATTCGTCCAATAGGAATGGTTAGGGGTGGGGCGATTCGCGCCCCTAGCCCGCCCCCTAGCTTGGGGCAAGGACTCTTTTCATTGGTAGAGGAAGAGACCAATCGTGGTGAGTGTTGGTAGGGCCGTTGCCCTAGCAACAAGCAGACGGGCCTGGGCGAGGTCCCAGAGCCTGAGCTGGTGGCGAGTCCCAGGTGGAGCGGGCTGTGGGCTCCCGAGATGGATGGTCAGCTGACTGCGAACCCCGGTTGTCTTCCCGCCAGCGTGTCCGCACCCTGAGCCAACCCCTGGCCCTCTGCCTTCCCAGTCTTCCCTCTACTGCCCGGCGTCTAACCCCGTCACCTCCAAACCACATTCAGTGCACTAACGAAGCTGTCCCTGCTTGTGCCCCACAGCATCCAAGGGCCAGATGATGGAGGAGCGTGCCAACCTGATGCACATGATGAAACTCAGCATCAAGGTCTTGCTCCAGTCTGCGCTCAGCCTGGGCCGCAGCCTGGACGCGGACTATGCCCCCTTGCAGCAGTTCTTTGTAGTGATGGAGCACTGCCTCAAACATGGACTGAAAGGTGAGTCTGGGGATGTTTCGGAGTATGGAAATTTAAGCTATGCCTTTGCTCTCCGTGTTTTCCTTAGTGCCAACCATTATGGCTGTAGGGACCAGAGAAGTTTACAGAAGTTTGGATGTTAAGTTCCCCGCTTTCTTAGAGCACCGTTGTCAGTGTAAGCCACGGAGGCCATTGTTAGTTCTCTGGGCGTCTCATTTAAAATATTTTATTATTTTTATTTTATGTGTATGAGTGTTTTGCCTGAATGTATGTAAGTGCACCACGTGCACGCAAAGCCTACAGAGGCTAGAAGAGAATGTCAGATCCTGGAACTGGAGTTACATGTCATGTGGGTGCTGGGAATCGAACCCAGAACCTCTGGAAGAATAGCAAATGTTCTTAATCACTAAGCCATCTCTCCAGCCCCTAGTAGTCACATTTAAAAAGTGAAAAGAAGCAAGTAAATTACTAATGCATTTTATGGAGTGCAGTATAACCAAAATTTCGTTTTAAAGCTGGGCATGGTGGCACATTTTAATCCCAGCACTTGGGAGGCAGGAGCAGGCAGAGAGAGCACTGTGAGACTGAGACCAGCCTGGTCTATGTAGCAAGTTCCAGGTCAGCTGAGGCTACAAGGAGATGTCTCAAAAAATATATGTATGTATCATTTTAACACATAGTCACTACTTTGAAGCCTTAATTCTGCCATATTTTACATTCTTTTTTATACTAAGACTTAAAATCCACATACAGTGTGTTACACTACCAGCACATTTCAATTAAGTTCCTTGGTTGCATTAACCACGTTGTAGATGTACCGTAAGTAATGAGTGTGGGTAGGGATGACCTTGGACAGTGAAACTCTGCAATTTGACAGTGAACTCAGAAACACAGAATTTCAAAATGCTACAAGCTGAAGGAAGCAAAACAGGTTAGATGGTAGAAAGTGAAGAAAGGAAACTTCCAGATAAGCAGGTGGGCAAGGTCTTTCAGCAGAGTTAATATGTCAGCTAAAAACGTAAAGAAGAGGACCCCTGGGATTGGGGGGCACGTCATTCCTAGCACATGGGTTAAAAAACCAGACAGATGCAAAGGTACTGAGTGGGCTCAACGTTGGTTTGAGGCAGATACCCGGTAAGTGGGATATGTGGAAGGGAAGAATGGGAGATGGGGAGAGGCTGGATCATGCAGGCCCTTCGAGGTGGTGATGAAGACTTATATTTTCTTCCAAGTGAATTTGGAAGATTTTAAACAAGGCCAAAATGGGACCTAATTTTCTTCTTTTAAAAGAACTTCCAACTCTATGGAGAACAAATTCTATGGGTGGGGAAATGAAGTATTAGCAGGGAAGCCAGTGAGGTGTTACAGCAGTTCAGGCAGAGACGGCAGTGGCAATGTAAAGAAGTCGGGCTTTGATGTTGCCACCAGGAGAGCAAAGCCTTCACAGGTTTCTTCCATGGCCAATAAGCTCTTTGAGAAAGAGCACTGGAAAGGGATTGGAAACACTGCTGCCAGAGGAAAGCACTGCTGATTTGTTCCTTGGCCTCTCCTAGTCCTCAAGACCAAGTCAGAGGATTGGGTGTGAAGCTCTGTCACTTTACTTGGCTTTTGAGAGAAAGACCATGGGCCCCAGGAGACACTTTGCAACTTGTTCTTATGAATAACACTTTTGTTTTCTCTTTTAGTTAAGAAAAGTTTTATTGGCCAAAATAAATCTTTCTTTGCTCCTTTGGAGCTGGTGGAGAAACTTTGTCCTGAAGCATCAGATATAGCTACGAGTGTCAGGAATCTTCCAGAATTAAAGTGAGTGAGAAGCATTATGCTGACTGAATGTTTGCTTTTTCACTTCCTTGTGTTTACCTCCTCTCAGTTCCTTGCTGATAAAACATTTTCTGACTTGAGGGCTGGAGAGATGGCTCAGTGGTTAAGAGCACTGGTTGCTCTTGCAGAGGACTGGGGTTTGAATCCCAGCACCCACATGGAGGCTTCAACCATCCTGACTCCAGTTCCAGGGATCTAACACCCTCTTCTGACCTCTGTGGGCAATGCATGACACAGGTGCACTCACATACATACAGGCAATACACATAACACATATTAAAAAAAAATTGTCTGACTTGGAGCAAACTGTCATATGAACCGTACCCTCCTTAGATTTTAAGCCCGCCTGTGTTTCTCATTATTCACGTGATCTTGAGCAAGACTTGTACCTCTCTGACCCTCAAATTCCTTTTTTTTTCGTATGAAGACAGTGGTTGCTGCTTGTCACAAAGTTCATATAGGTTAAAGGTATTGGGACTGGAGAGATGACTCATCGACTAAAAGTGCCAGACAAGCTGGTACACACCTTTAATCCCAACACCCAAAGAGGTGGATAGATCTCTGTGATTTCAAGGCCAGCCTGGTCTGCATAGTGAGTGTCAGACCAGCTGTAGCTACAAGAGACCCTGTCTCAAGAAACAAAACAAAACCAAAAAGAAAAAAAAGAGTTCTATTAAAAATGCCAGAATCAGGGCTGGAGAGATGGCTGCCGGTTAAGAGCACTTGCTATTCTTGCAGAGGACCTGGGTTTAATTCCCAGCACCCACATCAGGTGGCTCACAGTGGCCTATAAGTCCAGTTCTAGGATCCAGACCTCCTTCTGGCCTCCTCAGGCACTGCATACACATGGTGCACATACAGACAAGCAGGCACATATACAGGCACATAAATAAAATAAATATTTTTAATAGAAATGCCAGAATGAAACCCAATACTATACTGTGTATGCTAATTAACTTTTTAAATAAAAAACCCACAGGCCAGTGAGATGGTTCACTTGACAATACAAGTTTGCTCCCAGGCATCCATGTAGGGGAAGTAGAGAACTGACTCCCACAGGTTGTCCTCTAAGCTCCACTCATGCCATGGGCATGTGCATGGCCTACCCCCACACATACACACTAAGTAAACATGTAAAAAAGAAAAAAAACAGAACAGTGTACTCAGTTTTTGTAAAAGGAAGGACTCCTTTTTAATTTTTTTTTAATTTTTATTTTATAAGTGTTTTACCTGCATGCATGTAAGTACACTCTGGCTTGTGGATGCCAGAAGAAGGAATTGGATCCCCTGGACCTGGAGTTAAGGATGGTTCTTAACTGCCATGTAGGTGCTGGGAATCCAGGTCCTCTGCAAAAGCAGCCAATGATCTTAACCACTGAGCCATCTCTCTAGACCCAAGAGTTCATATTTATACTTATTTTCATATGCATAAAAATGTTCTCAAATATTCTCGAAGTTGGGGCTGGAGAGAAGCATGGACACTTGACGGTCGCTACACCATCCCCCCCAAAGAATGACTCCCCGCCAGAACCCATCAGTTGCCGACAGCTCCTCAGCTAGATGTGAAGCTTCATGAGCCCCTTTTCCATCCATGCTGGGATGTTGATGGCTTCATCTTGTGCAGACAACCACAGCTGGTATAAGTTCATGAGTATAGTGACCATGTTGTATCCAAAAGGCAGAGCTTTATAGCAGTTCTTCCCTTTATCTGCCTCTTACATTCTTTCCTCCACTTCCTCCATAATGTTCCCTGAACCTTGGGGTAGAGAGTTGAATCGATGTCCCGTTTAGGGCTGAGCATTCACCATCACTTAGCATTTTGACCAGTCTCTGCAGTTACCATTGCGTCTTGCAAACAGAAGCGTCTCTGGCCAGAGGTGCACAGCACTAATCTGTGAATATAAACAGAATAAAAACTGCCTTTTAGAAGGCAGTTTGACAATATGACCATTTAGCAAAACAGTTGTAGGGTCCCTGCCGCCTATGACCTCCATAGCCATGGGCCTTTGACCAGGTTTACACTACGGTTAAATAGCTTTTCCCCTGTTTTACTTTCTCTTCTCTTCACTTATTGGGGGGAGGCCAGATTTCAGAGCCTTTTTTATTAATGATATTAGCTTAACCCTTCTTGTGTCTAGCTTCTGGGTCTTCTAGGGCACATCTGGCCCTTGGAGCCAGGTGTTTGGCTTTGAGAGTTTCTTCTCAACGATGACTCATTATAGCACAGTAGTATATTTACTACTTTATTGGATGCTACCAATGTAGTTATTCTGCATGAAACAGACTCCTTTTTCCCTTAAATAGTTTTAAGACTACAGTTGAAAAGCTTGCTCTTTTTTGTTTGTTTTTGTTTTAATATTTAACCCAGGGCTGGAGAGATGGCTCAGCTGTTAAGAACACTGGTTCTCAAGCTGGGCATGGTGGCACACGCCTTTAGTCCCAGCTCTTGGGAGGCAGAGGCAGGTGGCTCTTTGTGAGTTTGAGACCAGCCTGGTCTACATAGTGAGTTCCAGGCCAGCTAGGTCTACAGGGAGATCGTCTCAAAAAGACCACAAAAAAAAAAAAAAAAAAGAGCACTGGTGTTCTCGCAGAAGACAGGGGTTCAAATCCCAGCACCCACATGGTAGCTAACAACTGTCCATAACTCCAGTTCCAGGGAATCTGACAGCCTCTTCTGCCCTCCATGGACATTGCATGACATGGGTACACTTACCTACATGCAGGCAGTACATGCATATACATAAAAAAATAATATTTAACACAGATCTTTTGAAAATTGTACTTTTGAAGACAGTTGCACAATAGTGTGGAATGTATTTAACACTACTGAACTATGTGCTTTAAACAGGGTTAATGTTGTAAATCTTACATTGTGTCTATTTTATCACAGTTAAAATTAAGCATAAAATTGCATATTTGAACCTGTGCCTCAGAAATCTTGTGAGACTCAAACACTTTGACATGTACTGTGTTCTGTCAGTCTTTTGATAGAATGTTCATCCATTCCACAAATCTAACCTATGAAACTCTGAATATTTCAAAGCTTTATCTAATGTATTTATCCTGAAATCACTTTTGTAGCTCAAGGGTTTTTTGTTTTGTTTTTGGGGGTGGGGAGGTATTTGTTTGGGAGAGGTTGGGTTTTTTTGTTTGTTTTGTTTTTGTGGGGGTGGGGCCCGGAGTTTGAAACAGAGTCTCCCTGTAGCCCCAGCTAGCCTGGGACTTGCTATGTAGACCAAACTGGCCTTGATCTCATGGAGACCCTGCCTGCCTCTGCCTCTGGAATGCTGGGAATTAAAGGCATGTACCACCATGCCCAGCTCTCATTTTATGTGTTTGAGTGTTTTATGTGCATGCATGTAAATGCACCTGTGATATACAATGCCCACTGAAGAGGGCATTGAAACCATGGAACTGGAGTTAGTGACAATTATTAGCTGCCGTGTGGGTTCTGGGAACTGAACCCAGGTCCTTTGCAAGAGCAGCTCATGCCCTTAACCACTGAGCCATCTCTCCAGTGTGCCCTCCACACACACACACTTTTTGTTGTTGTTGTTTAAAAAAGGAAAGGGAAAAAAATGTGTGGTACAAATTTCAAAAGTTGTACAGTCAGCCCTTGGCCCAGACCGCACCTCCCTAACTTCCAAACTGCTGTGTGAGTATGTGTGTGTGTGTGTGTGTGTGTGTGTGTGTGTCAATCCTACTGGATAAATTGAGGTTTGTTTTTTTATTTTCTCTGTTGATGTTGTTCTGCCACAAGGGTCTGATTCTCTGTTTGAATTCTAGGACCGCCGTGGGGAGAGGCAGAGCTTGGCTTTATCTTGCTCTCATGCAAAAGAAACTGGCAGATTATCTGAAAGTTCTTGTAGATAATAAGCATCTCTTAAGGTATTTCATCACTGTCTTTATCTTCTGCTTTGTAACTGGAGCATAGTCCTATAGATATTTGTGAATCAAAATAAGGAAATATAGTGTTCAAAGCTTTGATTAAAGTTATTCTTAGTTGGGGCTGGAGAGATGGCTCAGCGGTTAAGAGCACTGACTGCTCTTGCAGAGGACCTGGGTTCAAGTCCCAGCACCCACATGGTGGCTGTGAACCATCCTTAACTCCACTCCAGGAGAATCTGATGCCCTCTTCTGACCTCTGAGGCATTGCACGACACAGATGCACTCACATGCCGCCAGTACACTCATACACATAAAATTTTTTTTAAAAAAATTTTTTTTAAAGTTAGTCTCAAGTGCTCTGAGACTTGGTTTCAAATATTTCTTTGTTGAGCATTAGTATCTCAAAATCATTATGAATGAAGACTCACATGACTTCATTCTGGAAAATTCTGAAGATAGTCTTCTGAAGTAGCAATTCCTAAGATTTAGTAACTAGCAGCCCACCCATTCCTTTAAGATTCAGTGAAATGGTATTTATTAGACTAGATGATAACAGAAAAAACTAACTTTTAAACTAGGTACAGTGGGTAATTTTAGTATTTTTATAAGTATTTTTATCTAGTTGAAGATTGCGTATGCAATTTGTAATATTGTATATTTCCTAGCATCAGTAAAAATTTAGTGGGTATTATTGAAATTTGTTAGTGATTCATTTTTTATATTTATAGCTGTATAAACAAATAGTCATTATAAAAGAAATTTTTTTCTTTGGACTAGAAAGATGACGCAGCAGTAAGTACTTGTTACTCTTGCAGAGAACCCAGGTTTGGTTCCTAGCACACATACATGGCAGCTAACAACTGTCTACAACTCTAGTTCCAAGGAATCCAAAACCCTCTTCTGGCCTCCATGGGCACCAGGCATGCATGTGGTATACTTGCATGCATGCAGGCAAAACTTTCACATAAAAAAAATAAAAATAAATGAAACTTTCTCTAGGTTGAATATAAGGCAGAAATATGTGGAGTTAATTTTCTTGTCTAGTTAAGATGAAAATATCTATTACATAGCAAGGTGTAGTGGTGCACACTTTAACCCCAGTCCTCAAGAGGCAGAGGCACGTGGGCCTCTGACACCGAGAACAGCATGCTCTACATGGGGAGCTCTAAGCCAGCTATAGCTACATGTCTCAAACAAACAATATCTTTTACTGCATGGCCTAAAATCCTGATTTTTCAAAATTTTCAAGTCATGAACATAGCTTTTTTTGGTTTGTTTGTTTTTGAGACCGGGTCTTACAATGTGTCCCAGGCTAGCCTAGAGCTCACTATGTAGCCCAGATTGGCCTCTGCTTCCTGTGTGCTGGGATTACAGACATGGGCCATCATACATGACTCCTTATTAACATATCTTTACATGATACTGATTTCAAATATTTCATATGCTTTGAGTACTGTTACCATGAGTAACTTTGAGTTATAGATTTCCTTCTGACAAACTAATTCTTTAAGACTAACTTTCCTTGCACCAGAAGCAGCAACAGATAGGGCGTGACTGCACTGTGACTGGCCCAGTAGACTGTGAGGTAAGGAAGTAGAGGCAACAGATGTTTGCTGCTCAGCATGACCCAAGGAAGAAGGGAGAGTTCTCTTTCTAGATACAAAAAGCCATGTTTATTAGAGTGTGAGGGAGGAAACAATACATACCAGTGCAGACAGGAGCCACTGAAGACACGGGGGCTCAGGCAGAGTGACAGTAAGGAGCACAGGGGCCAGGAGTAAATGAAAAGGACTGAGGTCCATGATCTAAGTGGAAGAGTTAGCATTGGCTGGGAAGAAGGAAGAGAGCCTTTGCTAAGCCACAGGTAGAGAGGACAGGATGGAGGTATTGGTCAGCTTCCTGTCACTGTAACAAACGCCTCAGATAATCAGCTTCTAAAGGAAAAAAGGCTGGGTGGGTGGCTCAGTATATAAAGCGCTTACTGTGCTAACACAGGGCCTGAGTTTAGTCCCCAGCACCAATGTAGAAAAATTGAGTGTGGAGGCTAGGGCAGTGCCACAGTCTGGTAAAGTGCTTGCTCTATAAGCATGAAGACACAAGTTCAGTCCCCAGTGCCCACGTAAAATGTCAGGCAGGGTAACACGTGTTTGTAATCCCAGTGATAGGAAATGGAGACAGGAGGATCCCTGGGGTTTGCTGGCCAGCTAGCCTACCATGGTCAGTGAGCTCCAGGCTAATGAGAGACCCTGTCTCAAAACAACAAAGTAGACATCTGAGGAACAGCACCTGAGGTTGGTCTTTGGTCTTTAAAGACATGCACATGCATCCATCCACATGTGCTGCAACATAGACACACATATACACAACATAAAAGAAAAGGTGTATTTGGCTGGCAGTTTCAGAGGTCTATAGTCCATAATTGGTCTCCTTGCCTTGTTCCTGTAGCAGGGCAGCATATCATGGTGGGAGTACATGGCTGAAAAAGCCACTCACCTCCTGACCCAGAAGTGAGAGAGAGGACAGAACAAAGGTCTTACATCCCCTTCAGAGCACACCCATGACCTAAAGACCTCTCTCTAGGCAGCAACACTTAGGGCCCAATTATAGCAGAAGAGAAAGCACTTGACACAGTAGAAAAAAGGGAACTTCCCACAGGTCACTTGTTGGGTGATGTTGGTAGCCAGGCCTCTGTGGAGAGCTGGCAAGACAGGTTGTGCTGGTGCCAGGGTGCACAGTAAAGATGTTCTGAGCAGCCCCCTGATATGTCAGTCTCTTGCAGTGAGTTCTATGAGCCTGAGGCCTTAATGATGGAGGAAGAGGGGATGGTGATTGTCGGTCTGCTGGTGGGACTCAACGTCCTTGATGCCAATCTCTGCCTAAAAGGAGAAGACTTGGATTCCCAGGTAAAATGAGACTTCATCTCTAAATGGAATTAATTAGGCCAGGATTTTTTATGAAATCTCCAGACATGTATTGAATCTAAGAAAAGGGTCAGAGGAGAGAACTCTCTGGTAGTGGAGGCCTAGGCTGCTGTGCTGGGAGGGGGGTGCCAACGAGGCTATCTCAGGGAAGAGTGAAGAAGTGGCATGGGCAGAGCCAGGGCTGTGGCTCATGTGGTTGAGCTCTTGCATTGCATGTGCTGGGACCTGGGTTGCATCCACAGCCCTGCATGGTGGCCCCTGCCTTTAATTCCCAAATTCTAGAGGCAGAGGCAGGAGGATCAGAAGTTCAAGGTCATCCTCATTACATAGCAACTTCAAAGTCAGCCTGGACTACATGAGACACTGTCAAAGGAAAGAGGGAAGGAAGGGAGGGAGGAAGGAGCTAAACATCACATATAATGTCAGTAGTCTTGAGATACATACATTTTGATAAAAATCATACCAGCAAATGAGTGAAGACACATGAACATGTGTGATTATTATTTTACAGTAAATGTCGGGAGGAGGTTTGTTATATTTGAGACAGGGTCTCATTAAATAGCCCTAGCTGGCTATCCTCCTGCCTCAGCCTCTTGATTACTGGGATTACGATCATGTGCCCCAACACCTGCTTCCATGTGTTTTCTTAGGATCAGTTTTAGCCAGGTGTGGAGCACATGCCCATATTCACAGTACTTGGGAGGCTGAGGAAGGTGCACCTCTGGGAGATCAAGACCAGCCTACTCTACATAGCCAGTTCTAGGCCTGCTGGGGCTATAGGGAGACTGCTCAAAAAAACAAAAACAAAACAAAACAAAAAGATAATTTTGAAAGTGTTGTTAATAATACCCATTTTTCTTTGCTGCAAGAAGTGTATTTTCTTTTTTTTTTTTTTTTTTTTTTCTTTTTATTTTTTTTGTGTGAGTGTTTTGCCTGCCTGTGATTTTTTTTCATTTTATTTTATGTGTGTGAGTGTTTTGCCTGCCTGTGTGTAAGTGCACCACATGGGTGCTAGAAACCAAACCTGGGTCCTCTGCTAGAGCAGCCACCGCTCTTAACTGTTGAGCCATCTCTCCAGTCCCATGTATTTTATTTTCTATTTATTTATTTATTTATTTATTTATTTATTTGTGTGTGCGTGTGTGTGTATGTATGATGAGGGGCATGTGTGGAGTCAGAGGCAGGGGACAACTTTGTGAAGTCAGTTCTCTCCTCCACCGTGTGGGTTCCAGGGGTCAAGCTCAAGTTGGCAGACTTGGTGGCTGGCACCTTTACCTGCCCAGCCATCTCACCAACCTGCTTTATCTTGGCTAAGACAAGGTCTCTTGTGTTGCTGGTCATATGTAGGACTAGCTAGCTGGCAAGCTTCTGGATTTCTCCTTTCCTCACCCTGATACCATCTAAGGGTATAGGGACAGGTTTGTTTATTAGAGTTAAAAAGAAAAACTCGGGGCTGGAGAGATGGCTCAGCAGTTAAGAACACTGGTTGTTCTTGCAGAAGACCCAGGTTCAAGTCCCAGCACCCATATGGCAACTAACAACTGTCCATAACTCCAGTTCCAGGGGATCCGATGGCCTCTTCTGTCCTCTGAGGGCATTGCATGACACAGGTGCACTTACCTACATGCAGGCAATACGCTCATACACATAAAATAAAAAATAATAAATAAAACATTTAAATTTAAAAAAAAGAAAAAGAAAAACTCTAGGACAGGTAAGCTGTAAAACTCAGCAGCTGCCAGGAGGAGGGGAACAGGGAAGAGAAGGCCAAGCTGCTTGAGTTAAGCCAGCACAGAGGTCAGCCGTATGGTAGACAAGCAGCCATGTGGTGGGGAGGAGAGCCTTAGACACAGAGCAAGGAAGCCCAAAGTACCAGGAAAAGCACATGTAAGCTCTGGCTAGCAGCAAAAGAAAGACAGGAAAGAAGCAAAAATAAGTAGTTAGGCAGACCCAGCAGAACTTCATAGCGACCAGTTAGGACTGCACTAGGGGACAAGAATTCTGGGAAGGAAAAGTATATTATCAAATTAAAGGGATAATTACTGCCTCTCTAGTTTGGCTTAAGGTGAGCCTGTCTTCCTTGGGTGGGCCCACGGCCAGGTGATGACCTGCCCACCTGGATTAAGTTGTTCATGTTTTGGGTAGATTGCAATGCTAGGTCTCTACCTAGGCCCAAGGTTTTATCCTGTTTTATTTATTTATTTATTTATTTAATTTTCTTATGAGTGTTTTGCCTGTATGTATGTAAGTGTACTCATGTTGTACAATGTCTGCAGACACCAAAAGAGAGTGTCGGATCCCCTGGAACTAGAGTTATAGATGTTGTTAACTGCCAAACCTGGGTCCTCTGTAAGAGCAGTCAGTCTCTTATTGCTGAGCCATGTCTCTAGCCCCAGGTTTCATCTTCTTGACCAGAAGGAACTAGTTTTCCCTTGGTGAGTCTTTTCTGTTGCTATGTCAGCCTCCCACCTTGCCTTAGACACAGTGCTACATCCTATTTCATGGGGGTTCTGGGATTGGATTTGAATTCAGATCCTCACACTTATGGCAAGAACTTTACCCACCGAGCCATCTTTCTAGCCCCGCACATTCTTTTCCTGACTAGACTAGCATGTTCCATTGACTGCCTGACTATTTCATTACACTTTTTCAAGATTTTCTAGGCAGTCTGCTATGCTGAATAAATAAAATATCTGTGAAAACTTTTTTTTTTTTTGGTCTTTTTGAGACAGTCTCCCTGTAGTCCCAGCTGGCCTAGAACTCTGCACAGACCAGACTGGCCTCAATCTCATAAAAATCTGCCAGCCTCTGCCTTCCAAATGCTGGGACTAAAGGCATTCACCACCATGCCCAGGCAGCTGAGATTTGTATTATATACAAATATTGGGGCTGGAGAGATAGCTCAGCAGTTAAGAGCACTGACTGCTCTTGCAGAAGACCTGGGTTCAATTCCCAGCACCCAGATGGCAGCTAACAGCCATCCATAATCCATAAACTGTCCAGTTCCAGGAGACCCGATGCCTTCTTCTGACCTCTGCGGGCATTGCACGACACAGGTGTACCTACCTACATGCAGGTAATACACGCATACACATAAAATTTAAAAAAAAACAACATGGATCATACTTGGGGTGATCTGCTGTGTTCCCTGAAGAAGTAGCTTCTGTCTATGGATTCTGCTCTTGGAGCCAGGCTCTCTTTGCTTCCTATCCACTAAATTCTGCATTACATAATATTCTCTCATTCCTTCTGTTATTGGGTGAATAACAGAAGGAATAGATACTTCTTCATTTTCAGCATTTTATTACAAAAGAAATGCACACTCATTAAAAACAGTTGGGTAGCTTGGACATCTTTAAACTGAAACTAAAACTTCCCTCCCTCTCAATCCTTCTTTCCATTATGAGTACTGTTTCTAGGAAGAAACCTTTTAGGACTTTTTTTGAAACAGGGTCTCCCTGTAGCCCCAGCCGGCCTAGAACTAATAATGTAAACCAGGCTGCCTTGATCCCACAGAGATTCACCTGCCTCTGTCTTCTGTGTGCTGGAATTAAAGGCATTTGCCACCACACCCGGCATCCATACCCGACATCTTTTTCTACTTCTAATCTGTATTAAGTGTGTATAGATTTTGTTTTATGTACATCTCTCCTGTTGTATGACTGTGACAAGTCAACAGTCATGTGAAGTATCACAATCACTGTGACTCAGTTTGGAGTTGACTGGATTGAGTAGGGGAGGTAGGGCTCAAGAGCACATGCAGTTTCAGTCGGGGTGGCTGGACCTGAAACTGAAGGCTTGCTGTGTGCTTTATCTGAGACCTGGGCTGACATGCAGAGACCTGGTGATGGAGCATCAAGGGCTTCTGTAGCATGGCTGTTTGCCTGAGGTCCATCCACATGGTCTCCAGCATTTTGATATCTTACAGAAAAGTTCAGACCCTCGAAGGTATATATCCCTCAAAAAAGGATCCATGTGGGCGCCATGTTGCAACTCAAAAGACAGGCCCTCAGGCTGTCTGGGTTTAAATGTTAGAAAAATGGAGTCCTCTTGGTGAAAGGTGGGAGCAGAGAAATTGCAGTTATGTCTCAAAATTATTACAGAGTGGGTTTTTTTGTTGTTGTTTTTTGGTTTTGGGTTTTTTTGTTTTGTTTTTTGGTCTTTTTGTGACAGGGTCTACCTGTAGCCTCAGCTGGCCTGGAGCTTGCTATGTAGACCAGCCTGGCCTCAAACTCACAGACAGATTGGGGTGGGGGGGGCGGTGAGACAGGGTCTCCCCGTAGTCCCAACTGGCCTGGAACTCACTATGTAGACCAGGCTCACCTTGAACTCACAGAGGTCCACCTGCCTCTGCCTCTTGAGTGCTGGAATTAAAGGCGTGTGCCACCACTCCCGGCCCAGTTTTCTGTGTTTCAAATAGGAATGACTTTACTCACTCTCAAGTGCTTAGTTATGGGAGTATTTACTTATTTTAGTTCTTTAAGACAGTGTCTCAGGGTGGAGAGACGGCTCAGCAGTTCAGCGCACTAACTGCTCTTGCAGAGGATTCAGGTTCAATTCCCAACACCCACATGGTGGCTAACAACTGTCCATAACTCTGGTTCCAAGGAATTCAATGCCTCTTCTGACCACTGCAGGCATTGAACAACAGGGGTGTACTGCCTACGTGCAGGCAATACACTCATACACATAAAAAATTAAAATAATAAAGTATTTTAAAAAAAGAAGCCAGGTGTGGTGGTGCACACCTTTAATCCCAGCACTTGGGAGGCAGAGGCAGGCGCATCTCTGTGAGTTCAAGGCCAGCCTGGTCTACATTGTGAGTTCCGGGACAGCTGAGGCTACAGGGAAACCCTGTCTCAAAAAGACCGAAAAAAAGAAGACGGGGTCTCATTCAGCCCTGGCTGGTCTTGGATTCACTATGTAGTCAAGATGGCCATGAACTCCTGATCCTCCTGCCTATACCTCTCAAGTTGAAGTACTATATTTCAGTGTATGTGTGGTATGTGAATGTGATATGTGCTCATGTGCCTGCACCAGGTCAGAGAGGACATCAGGTGTCCTGCTCTATCACAGTTGGCCTTATTCCCTTGAGGCAGGGTCTCCACTGAACCTGGAACTAGATTGGCAGCCAGCAAGCCCCAGTGATCCTCCTGCCTCCACCCTCACAATGCTGGGATTACAAAAACTAGTAACCATGCCCAGCTTTTTACATGAGTGCTAGAAATTCTAATTCAGTCCTCATGATTGTGCAACAAGCATTCTTAGCCACTGAGCCATCTCTCCAGCCCCTCAAATGTTCTATTTCTTGACAGAGGCCTCTTTGTATCAGGGGACAAAGTTTTTGAAGTTTAGATATATGAAGGATCTTGGTCCTTCCTAGTTCCTAGGAGATTCAACCAATTTCCCCAAAGTTAGGGGAAAAAGGACTCAGAAGTGTCAGGTAAGGTCACCACTTTAGTCTAAAAAATCTAAGTCTCTTTCATTACTTTTTACCCCCAAAACTTTGTTCAGCTTCATAAACACCACCCTCCTTTGGCTATGTGCCCATAGTGAAGTCAGTGCCCTGAATTTCAGGGCTCTCAGGTTTGTAAGAATGAGGAACTAAGCTTGTCCTTTATTTCAATCAGGTTGGAGTGATTGATTTTTCCCTCTACCTGAAGGATGTGCAGGATCTTGACGGCAGCAAAGAGTAAGTACTGTGCGTTGCATAGCTCTCTACCTTTTGCTGAGCTAATTACAGAGGTAGATCTGGTAGCATCCTTATTATTTAAGGCACTGTGCTCAAAAGAACAGAGCATGCCTGTAGAAGTTCCCCATTCATGCTGCCCGCCTTTGGCCTCAGTCCAGTCCCACTCCTCTCCCCAGAGGAAGCCACCTTTCACTTCCTTCCAAGCCCGTGTGTTTGTGTGTGTGTGTATGTGTGTATGTGTGTGTGTGTGTACGTGCATGTGTGGGTGAGTGTGTCTGTGCATGTGTGTACATGTTTGTACACACGCACCTGTGTGTGGAGGTATGCATGTACCTACATGTGGAGGCTAGAGGTAGACAACAGGTATCTTCCTTAGTCGCTTCTCCGCCTCACTTTTTTTTCCCCTGTTTCTTTGAGACTGGGTCCCCCTGTAGCCCCAGCTGGCCTGGAACTCGCTATGTGAACCAGGCAGGCCTCGAACTCATAAAGATCTGCTTGCCTCTGCCTCCCAAGTGCTGGGATCAAAGGCATGCACCACCACACCTGGCCCCACCTACTTTTTAGACCAGCAGTGGAATGAATTGGCCAACAAGCTCCAGGAATTCTCCCATCTCTGCCTCCCCAGCACTGGGATTACAGGTGTGTGTCACTGTACCCAGCATTTTATGTGGGTGCTGGGGATCAAACTCAGGCCCTCATGCATGACAGCAAGCACTTTACTGACTGAGCCATCTCTTCAGCCCCCAAGCCCTTGGTAAGGCCTTGCAGGTCTATGCTTGTTGGTTCATGCAGTCCCTTGTTAAATGTAAGGGGATAGTGCTGTTTAAGATGCTTTTGGGTTTATTCATTGGTCACAGCAGGTCTTGGATGTCTCTCATGCCACTGAATAGCTCTCCCTCATCCTGAATGACAAAAGCATTCTCTTCACAGGAAGTTATCTTGGAAAAGAAGAAAGGGGAAAAGCAATATGTGTAAGGTGCTATCATTTATACCATAACAACAGGCTATGTAAGCATGTTTATATGTTGTACTTTCATGTGCATAGAACATATGTGTAGACCTGATGGCAGCAGCGTCCTGTGGAGGCAGGCATGGCATGGGGTTTCCCTGTGAACCCTTGGGGTATGTTGAGTATTTCACCATGAACATGTGTTACCTGCCTGTCATACGACTCTGTGACCAGCCCTCTGGTCTCAAGCACCTTACCAAGGAAGGGGCTAGCAGGAGCCCTAAGAACAAGGGCTCAATGGCTCAAAACTTAATTTTTTTAAATCTATCTTAAGTGTGTATGTGATGCATGTGTGTGGGCACAAGTGCCATGGCACACATTTGGAGGTCAGAGGACAACTTTGTGGAGTTGGTTCTTTCCTTCCACCTTTATGTGGGTTCCAAGGATCAAACTCAGGTCTCCAGTATTGCACAGCAAGTGCTTTACCCACTGTACCATCTCACCAGCCCTCAAGTTTTATTCTCAATGTCAAAAACATGTTGAGATAAATCAATTTTTTACTAGTAAGGGAATAATTGAAGGAATTATGGAATATCCATGGTATGTGATGCAGACATAAGGGAAGTTGAGCTGTGTATATAGTAGACTTAAAGAGATTTGTCCAAAAGAAGGTTGAATGAGAAAAGTATGCTTAGTATATGCATCTTATTTTTTTTTATTTTTTATTATTTTTATTTTATGTGTCTGAGTGTATTGCCTACTTGTGTGTAAGTGCACCAATGTCATGCAGTGCCCAGAGAGCTCAGAAGAGGGGGTCAGATTCCCCTGGAACTGGAGTTATGGACAGTTGTTAGCTGCCATGTAGGTATTAGGAATTGAACCCAGGTCCTCTGGAAGGACTGCCAGTGCTCTTAACCACTGAGCCACTGCTCCAGCCCCTGCATCCTATTTTTATAAGCCAAAAAATCTAATGTATATTATGTATTTTATTTATATATACCGCATGTATGTTGGCTAGATATTAAAATCTCAAAGGATTTTATATCTCAACAGGCTGTTGTGGGTTAGCCAGAGAGCTATGTAAAGTGAAGAACAAGTAAAGAAGAAAAATAATTGAAAAGCCCAGAACCTGTAGCATGAAATCATATAGGATGGTCCCACTTATGTCAACTCCATATGTCAATGTGTATTTAAAGAAATTACAAGGAGGGTGGTAAGATGGCTCAATGAGTAAAGGTTCCTGCCAGCAAGCCTGCCACCTGAGTTCAGTCCCTGAGAGAACTGGCCTCCCACAAGTTGTCCTCTGACCTCCACACACGTGCCTTGGCTCACACACACACACACCCCACACACACATGCACACACTGATATAATTTTAAAAAATAAACTGGTACTGGATAGATAGATGGCCTAGTGGTTAGAGCACTGACTGCTCTTACAGAGGTCCTGGCCTCTATGGTGCTCTGCTTTATGTTTTGAAGTCTGTTTCCTGAGTGAACCCAGTCTCCTTTGTATAGTAAGGACCATGTCACCTGCCACTTCCAGAGCCGTTTGCGTAGCAGGCTGCTGTTTTCACTGTGTACATGCAGGTGGCTTTCCTCATCCAAGAGGCCCAGGCAGTCTACAGAAGTAGGGGAGTCTGCAGGGCCCCTGGTTTCTGGAGCGGCCTGTCCTTGAGCCCAGCTTCTGTGTCCCAGCCAGCCTTGCTCTCTGCTCTATACTTAGCACTGACTGTCTCTTGGTTTCTACAAGATTAGAAGGTTGGGGGATATTTACAAAGCATCTGACATGATTTTGAAAAGTTTCTCCCTTTGTGTTCTTTTCACAGGCATGAGAGAATTACCGATGTCCTTGATCAAAAAAATTATGTGGAAGAACTTAACCGGCACTTAAGGTGAGCCTTGCTCCCTTCTTCAGTGGCAGGTGCACACCCAGCATCCTGTTGCTGCTTGGGGAACTTCCACGATTTGTAACCTTTTTCGAATCCAAGAGGCAAGCTATAATCATTCAGGTCATGTTCATTCAGTGTCCAGACTGCAAGAGGAGCCTCTCCTGATGAGCAGCTTGTGAGGGATAGTCCGCTCTTTGTTTGCTGCTGTTATGCAGCATAGAGAGGTAAATACACAAAACCTGGAGCCTCTGCCTCAACCCCACAGCTTCAGGAAAAAGAAGGATTAAAATAAAGAAAGAAGCTTGGGTATGGTGGCATATGCCTTTGATCCTGGCACTTGAGAAGCAGAGGCAGGTGAATCTCTCTGAGGCCAGCCTGGTCTATATAGTGAATTCCAGGTCAGCTGGGGCTACAAAGTAAGACCTTGTCTCAAAAAACAAACAAGCAAATAAATAATAAAGGAAGGGGCTGAGGTTGTAAGCCAGGGGAACCCTAGGTTCCATCCTCATCACCAAAAGAAAGTTGGGGAGGGGAGGGAATCCATGAACTTGAGTTTTTTAGAGTAAATATATGGGTTTCCTCATCTGCAAAATAAATTAACAATAGGATCCATCTCATTGAAATTGTGGGGGAACTTAACTGAGTTGAGGCATTTAAAATGCTTACAACAGGGCTAGAGAGATGGCTCAGTGATTAAGAGCACTGGCTGTTCTTGCAGAGGACCAGGGTTTCATTCCCAGCACCCACATGGCTGCTAACAACCATCCATACTCCAGTCCCAGGGGATCTAACACCTTCTGACCTCTGTGGGCATTGCTCAACTTGGGTGCACTTACACATATGCAGGCAATACACTCATACACATACAATAAAAATAATAAATTGGGGCTGGAGAGATGGCTCAGTGTTAAGAGCACTGATTGCTCTTGCAGAGGACCCGGGTTTGATTCCCAGCACCCACATGGTGGCTACGAACCGTCCTTACTCCAGTTCCAGGGGACTCCAAAGCCCTCTTCTGACCTCTGTGGCATTGCACAACACAGGTGCACTCACACATTATGCAGGCAATACACTCATACACATTAAAAAATAATAATTAAAAAATAAAGTTAATCATAATTATTTAAAATAATAATAAATTTAAAAATTAAATAACATAAAATGCTTACAATAAGGAAGGCCTGGTCTATAAATAGTCCAAAGCCTGGCTGCTGTTGTTGTTAAGACAATTGTTATTACTGTAAAGTCTATTGTTTTTCTATCTGCAGATTTGTTGCATTAGTTTTCTTACATTTTTTTCAGTGTAGAAGTATCACATATCACTTGAAGAATACTTTAAAAATGTGAGAAAGTATAAAAGATTTAAAAATCCAACTTTGGTGTTGGGGAGATGGCTCAGTGGGTAAAGTGCTTGCCATGCAAGTATGGGGACCTGAGTTTGAATCTGTAGCACCTGAAAAAGCTGGGCACACGCCTTTAGTTCCAGCACTTGGGAGGCAGAGGCAGATGGATCTCTCTGAGTTCTGGACCAACCTGTCTCAAAAAGACAAAAAAGAAAAAGTTTGGCACAGCCTTGTACCTCTGTAACCCTAGTTTTTTTGGGGGGGTGGAGGGGTGGGGGGAGATGAAGAAGACAGTCAGATCCCCAGAGCCTACTGCCCAGCCAGTCTAGCCAATCAGTGAGCTCCTGGTTCAGTGAGACCCTTGTATGAAAAAAAACAGATACCCAACATCAACCTCTGGCCCCCACATGCATGTGTACACATAATCAAGTACACACATACACATGCACTAGATGCAAGAAATAAATAAAATGAAAATCAACATTGGTCCTTCTCTACAAGTGTCGCTGTCTCTGTGGATATTTAAACATAGGACAGCCAGCACATTTTTAGGTCTCATCAGATACTATATTGGAGGAAACATGTTTTCTTTGTAGCTGACTAAAAAAAAGGAATGAGTGGTGTGCTGGAGAGCTCTGGTGTCAGCTTGATGACACACCTGGGTAGAGGGAGCCTCAATTGGGGAACTGCCTCCATAGGACTGGCCTGTTGCCATGTCTGTGGGATATCTTCTTAATTATGGAGTGATGTAGGAGGGCCCAGCCCATTGTGGGTGGTGCCACCCCTGGGCAGATGGGTCTACGTTGTATAAGAAAGCAGGTTTGAGCATGGGCCAGGGAAGCAAGCCAGTAAGCAGCATTCCTCCATGACCTGTGCTCCAGCTCCTGCCTCCAAGATCCTGCCCTGAGTTCCTACCTTGGGCTCCCTCAGTGGCTGCGGAGATTGTAAGCCAAATAAATGCTTTGCAAGTTGATATTGGTCAAAGTGTTTTGTCACAGCAATTGAAGGCAAACTAGAACAAGTAGCATTTAAAAAAATTTTTTTATTGAGCTTTTGTAATTTCATACAATAGTTCTTAGACAAATTTAGACCCCCCCTCCCCCATCCATGCCCCCCCATCTACCCACTGGACCTCATGTAGTCCACCATACCTGTTAAGTCCCCGCTAGTCAAGCATTTGTACCCAGATGTCTGTCAGTGTAAATATCCAGATGTCTGTCAGTGTAAATTTATCCACTGCCTAGTCAGCCCATCTAGAAATCGTATGTAAAGCATACTAGCATATTTTTTAAATACTTTATTTTTTATTTTATGTGTATAAGTGTATTGCCTGCATGTATGTAAGTGTACCTATGTCATGCAATGCCCACAGAGGTCATAAGAAGGCATCCGATCCCCTGGAACTGGAGTTACAGACAGTTGTCAGCTGCCTTGTTGGTGCTGGGAATCAAACCTGAGTCCTCTGCAGGAGCCGCCAGTGCTCGTAAACACTGAGCCATCTCTCTAGGCCCAAATAAGTAGCATATTTTAAGGATAAAATTTATTGACAGTGATATTAAAATGTGCACACACATTGAGAGTTCTTGCCTCCACGAGTTAGGAGCCGTCCCTTTCCTACGGGAAACTGAGGACTGTTTGTTCACCAGCTGGGAAAACAACCAGCCCTTACAAGTTTACCCTGACCTAGAATGCTTATTTCTACAGCTGCACAGTTGGGGATCTTCAAACTAAGATAGATGGCTTGGAGAAGACTAATTCAAAGCTCCAAGAAGAGGTTTGTATTTACCTTTAAACAAAATAGAGTGACCCAAAAAGAGAAATGGTAGGTGGCAGCTGTAATCCCTGCTGCTTGGGAGACTGAGCCAGGAGGACAGCAAAGTCTTCGTGGGCTAGAGAGTTTAAAGCCAGTCTGAACAACTTAACATGTCCCCATGTCAAAACAAAAGGTAAAAAGAGCACTCCATGATAGAGTGCTTGCCTAGTATGCACAAGGCCCTAGCTTCGATCCTCAGGACAGGAGAAAGAGAGAGGAAGAAATGGTCTAGTTGGTACATCTGATCAGAGTGTCTTGCTGACAGGAAAGGGAGCTAGCCTGGAATGGCGCTGCACAGGAGACATGACGAGAGTGTGCATATTCCACCTGCCCAGGGCTCCCAGTGAGCCACAACAGTGATCTTGAGGCAGTACAATTTTATCACCTCCAAGAACTCATCATCAGAGCAGCCCAACATCTGCCGTGGAAGCACAGTTTTCCTATTTCCCACCTTTGCTATCAAACGCTTCCCTGCTGCCCCCGAAAGCAGACTGTCACGAGGCACCCAGCCCACCCCTCTGCTCTGGCCCCTTGGGAGCACAGCACCAGTCTCCCCACAGCGTGGTCTTTCTCTGCTTTCTCACTAGGAGGAGAGAGACTGAAAGGACAGGAAGAAGGAGGGCTGAGGCCGAGGAAGAAGGCTTGCTGCCCGCTGCCCGGCAGTCTCCTTGCTGGACACATCTTGTCTCCTGTTAGCAGGAGGGGGGTTGCTCATCCATTGAGGCTTTCCACAGGTAGCGGGAAGAAGGAGAGCTTTGAGAAGGGGTTTTAAAAAGGAGCACCCCACAGCATGGAGGCAGGGTGCCAAGGAGGGTATATTACAGAGGTCACCTCCCCCCCGCCCAGGATTCACTACAGACTGTCTCTCTCTGCTCTCCCCAGGGGCTTTCAGGGGAGGAGCTCAGCTTTGCATGAGTTGAGGGGCCACAAAGATAGTATTCCAGGGGATGTCGTGGGAGGAGCCACTACATTTAGTACTGAAGGACCTGTCCTCCCCCTGGTAAGCAGGCCTTTGAGCCTCCATGGAGGGAGGGAGGTTTTTGAGCCTCACTTTTCTGTTTCCAAGTTGGGTGATGACACATAAATTCAGTATTGTAAAGATTGTTAGACTGTTATCATATAAATAGGAATTAAACATTTCAGGGAGTGTTTTGCAGAGTTGGGTGACTTTAAACAAATAGAACACTGCTCTCCAATCAGGTGGCATGCTTCCACTGGAGGAAATAGAAAAGCTGAGTTTTCTTTAAAGGCATGCGGTCTTGAGAAGTAATGTATATGCTGTCTGTGCCTCCACAGAGAGGAGTGGAAAGGAGCTAGTATCATTGCCTGCTTCTTTCTTTTTGACAACTAACACCTTCTGAAGCCTTAAAACATCTTCCTAGGCCACAGCAGTTGTTTAGAAACCAGCCTGGGTTCTTGGGTAACTTTTAGGGGACAGTTCGGTGCCTCAGGGTCCCAGTGTTAAGCAGTGTACAGATGACTTCCTTGTTCCTTGTCCAGCCTCTCTCCTCTTGGAAGCTGGGCCTGGAGCTGGAACAGGGAGGGGCCTGGCTGCTATTTTCCTGTCTTCCTTGCCTCTCATAATATCCTCTTGTTGGACATGTTCATGAAAGCAAACAACTTCTTTGCATGTTTCCTTAGACCATGATAACACATTCAAAGAGAGGAAGGCTTCCTCTCCGGCCTGCCTCTGATGACTTAAGTTTGATTCTCCCCCGACAGAATTTTTTATTCCCCTTAACAATAAAATATACATTTGCTTATCAAAAACTAAAAAGGGGGGACTGGGGAGATGGCTCATGGGTAAAGTACTTGCCTAAGTATGAAAACCTGAGTTTAGATCCCTAGCACCCACATAAAAGTTGGGCGCTACAGCATGTTTCTGTAATCCCAGAGCTGGGAAGCAGAAATAGGCAGATCTCAGGGGCTTGCCTGGCCATCTAGCCAAAACCGCATGCTCTGGGTTGTAAGTAGGTTTCCAAGTCATTAAAAGCTTTCATAAGGGGCTAAAGAGATGGCTCAGCAGGTAAGAGCACTGGCTGCTCTTGCAGAGGACCCGAGTTTGGTTCCCAGCACCCACATGGTGGCTAACAGCCATCTTCAACCCCAGTTCAGGGGATCTGACATCCTTTTCTACCTCCATGGGCAGTGTATGACATGGGTACACTTACATGCATGCAGGCAAAGCACTCAACATAAAATAAGAATAAATAAATGAAAAATATTTGAACAATTAACATATTTCAGTTTTGTGCTTCCAGTGTAATTTATGTTACCATTTTTCTTCCCCTTTTTGGGGGCATTTTTGAGACAGGGTCTCCCTGTAGCCCCAGCTGGCCTAGAACTTGCTATGTAGACAAGGCTAGCCTTGAACTCACAGAGACCTGCCTGCTCTGCCTCCGGAGTGCTGGGATTAAAGGCATGCACCACCAACAGTAATTTATGTTACCATTTTTATACTAGACATTTGGGCTGTCCCTAATTCTTTGTGTGTGTACATAAATTACTGTCCACATAAAATTGTATGTTACCAATTTTGAAATATGTATAAAATTTTGGAGAGAATACAGAACTAGGACTGTGGTGGGGTAGGAGAGAGCTTTTACTAGATACATTTTTATGCCTTTGAAGTTTGAACCAAAATTCCCTACTCAAAGCAAGGAAGTAAGATAGATTGTAGATTGTGAGGAAGCCAAGTAGATGTCAGCTTTTGATTTGGACAGCAAGATTAATTTTGTTGTTAAAATATGTAAGAAGTCTTTCTTAATCAGCTTGCAGCTGCAACAGACCGGATTTGTTCCCTTCAAGAAGAACAGCAGCGGCTCAGAGAACAGAACGAGTTAATTCGTGAGAGAAGTGAAAAGAGTGTGGAGGTGAGAAACTGACACTACGGTGGGCGGCGTGTTCCTCACTCAGACGCACCCCTTGTCGGCTTCGAGCTTGCAGCTGCCCCTTGGCCTGGGGAATGGTTTCAGGCTTTGCCTGGAGCACCAGAGCCATGGCTGCTCAAGTCTCTTGTGCGGATGGCATCATGTGTGCCTGATACACAGGACACTGTGACCCCATGGAAATGCAGCAATGCTGGCTTGTTTAAGGAGGAGACACGTATGTTTAGTGCAGAACATCTGTTGTTTTCAAACACTTCCAGCCTGTGGCTGGTGAATGCATTGATGCAGAGCCTGCAAATACCAAGGCCAAGGTTCTTTAATACTGACCCAGTCTCTAGACTGTAAAAGGTCCCTTGTTTGAAATCAAAAGTACCTCTTGCTGCTGTCCCCCCGCCTGGGCCACGTAAGGCTCCTGCAATGCCAGCCTTTGCACCCCAGCTTCCTCTTGGCTCTTCAGCCTTGGCTCATGCTGAGTCATCTGTCGTGCTAGCCTTGCTGCCCACAGTTGGCTCAGGCCTCCCTCTTCTGTGCGCCCATAGTTCCTTGTACTTCATTCACCACAGAGGCCAGTGTTGGTCTGTAAGGTGCTAGGCTGCAGCTCTGTCTCACCCAGTGGTTAAAGGATAGAGACCATATCTAAGTTACCAGAAGTTTACCAATGCTAAATAGCAGCATCAGTAAATACTGAATAATGGATTGAATGAGGGCCTTTCCCACCACGTATTCTTGTCCTGTTTTAAAGAAAATTTAATATAAATCATTACAGAACCTAAGTGTTGTTACAAAAATTTGTTGCTCAGTCCCAGTACTCAGGAAGCAGAAGCAGAAGGATCTCAAGTTCAGCCTGAGCTACAAATCTTTTGGCTTTCTGGCATCTTTCATCTTTCAAGTTGTTATATCTAAGAACTCAGCCTTAGTCTATCATGTTTAAAAAGGCAGAAAATTGGCTGGGCATGGTGGCGCACGCCTTTAATCCCAGCACTTAGGAGGCAGAGGCAGGCGGATCTTTGTGCATTCGAGGCCAGCCTGGTCTACATAGTGAGCTCCAGGACAGCTGGGGCTATAGGGAGACCCTGTCTCAAAAAGACTGAAAAAAAAAAAAAGTAGAAAATTACTCTTTCAGAAAATTGGAGCATACTTCTTTGTTTTGTTTTGTTTTGTTTTTTGCCTTTTTTGAGACAGGATCTCTCTATAGCCCCAGCTGGCCTGGAACTCACTATGTAGACCAGGCTGGCCTCGAACTCACAGAGATCCACCTGCCTCTGCCTCCCAAATGCTGGGACTAAAGGCATGTGCCACCACGCCTGGCTAAAAAACTGGAGCATATTTCTTAATGCATTGTAACGAGTTGGCTTTCCATAAGTCAATTGTCCTTGGCGCTCTCTATACAGATAACAAAGCAGGACACCAAAGTTGAACTGGACACTTACAAGCAGACCCGGCAAGGTCTGGATGAAATGTACAGCGATGTGTGGAAGCAGCTCAAGGAGGAGAAGAAAGTCCGACTGGTGAGTAGACTGAGTCCTCAGGAAGAGTCCTCACAGCCCTCCAGGCAACCTATCTGCCCTCTGCATGAGTGCTGGCACTCAGGGAAAACCCAAAGTTGTCCATTCTCCCCAGTGTTTACAGTGCATTTCTGCAATGTTATTTGTATCTATTCCCTTCCATCAGTCTTTTCTAGAGGCTGCTATGAGATCAGACTCTGGTTCCTTTGACAGTACTGTCCCTCAGTCATAGTCTCTGGCCTATTTATTTCCACTCTGTACGTTGGTAGTACAGGTCTTTCGCAAACCCAGTCCTTACGGGTACTTTCTTGTCTTGGCTTCCTTGAATGAATGTGAGGCACCATGTCCTGAGTCACCCAGGATGGAAAGAGCCATTTCAGATGGTTGTACCTATGCCGTGATAAAGTAGCAAAGCGTTCCAGAAACTACTGTTGCTCCATCAACTCTATTGGCATGCAGACACAAGCCACATGTTCTTTCAGACCATGGGTTCTGCTGTTTAGGTTTGGGGACCCTGGCCATTAGAACTTTGGACTCATTGCCAAGTCAGCTTTCTGTTGACAGGATACACCATCATCTTTCATTGTACCATGTAAGGGGGACAAACCGCCAGGTATGTTGGTTCACACCTGTACTTGGTGGCAACTGCAGAGCTGAGGCAGGAAGATCTAAGTTTGAAGCCAGTCTGGGCTACTACATGGTGATTCTCTCTCTCAAAAACCAGGGGGAGGGGCTGGAGAGATGGCTTAGCGATTAAGAACACTGGCTGTTTTTGCAGAAGACCCGGGTTCGAATCCCAGCACCCGCATGGCAGCCAACAACTGTCCGTTCCGTAACTACAGTTCCAGGGGATCCAACAGCCTCTTCTGTCCTCCACGGGCATTGTACGACATGGGTGCACTTACCTACATGCAGGCAATACATGCATACACATAAAATAAAAGTAATAAATAAAAAAATTTTTTTTAAAAACCAGGGGGAAGGGAAAGAGAGAAGAGAGGGGAAGGAGGGAAGACTTGAATCTGGTTAACCTCCAGTCAGACCTTTCTCCATCTCCCAAGCTTGTCCTGTCCTGTATTTTGTCCTTAGTCATTGCCCAGGATACCACAGTACAGTGACCAGTCCTATGATACAATTAGATACAGTCTGATGATCTGCTTTAATAGCATTCTCCTTGTAAATATCTTTTAAAGGAACTAGAAAAAGAACTGGAGTTACAGATTGGGATGAAAACCGAGATGGAAATCGCCATGAAGCTTCTGGAGAAGGACACACACGAGAAGCAGGACACACTGGTCGCTCTCCGCCAACAGCTGGAGGAAGTCAAAGCAATTAATCTACAGATGTTTCACAAAGTTCAGGTGGGAATTGGCCTCATGTCTATGCCACAGCTACATCCAGGTCCCACTGCTTACCATGTGTTGCCCTTCAGCCTGCTGCCTTCCTTCGTGCAGAGCAAGCAGGCATACCTGTAAGAATCCACAACTTGGCACACCTGATCCTCAGCCCTCTTAGGTTATTGCATGTATCATATTTTATTGATTTATTTGTATTGATGTGCGTCTATATCTGTATGTGTGTGTATACATACTGTGTGTCAGTGCCCATGGAGGCCAGAAGACAAACAGGGTTACAAGCGTTTGTGAGCTGCCCATTGTGGGTGCTGGGATCTGAATTCCAGTCCTCACCATAGAGCAGCAAACGCTCTTAACCACTGAGCCATGTCTCCAGCCCCTATTTATTTATTTTTTTAAAAGTCTCACTACAGGGGCTGGAAAGATGGCTCAGGGGTTAAGAGCACTGACTGTTCTTGCAGAGGACCTGGGTTCGATTCCCAGCACCCACATGGTGGCTACGAACCGTCTTTAACTCCAGTTCCAGGGGAATCTGAAGCCCTCTTCTGACCTCTGCAGCATTGCACTACACAGGTGCACTCACATACATGCAGGCAATACACTCATACACATTAAATAAAAATAATAAATAAGGCTGGCCTGGGAACCCGCCGGCCACTAAAATAATAATAATAATAATAATAATAATAATAATAATGAAATATTTTTTAAAAGTCTCACTATATAACCCAGGTTGGCCTCAAAATTTTAATCCCCCAGCCTCTGCCCCCCAAATACTGGAATTGTAGGTGTGCACCACCACACCCAGCTTTATTGCATTTCTTTTATTTGATCCTCATAGCAGAGGGACGTGGAGTGGCAAGGGAGAAGCAAGTGGCTCAATAATGGGCCTGTCGTATTGCAGCTAAGTAGGCCAAAAACTGAACTGGTAACGTCTTTTTAGTCCCTTGCATCGACATCTCCTTACCATCTGTTCTCTTCTAGTTCAGAGACTACTTGTGTGCGCCAAGACATGGAGAAGGGAATTAAGAGTGTCTTCCCAGAATTTGTCATGTAGCTACATTTGTTCAGTCGCCCAATCTCTAGCTGGCTGCTTGTCTCTCCTGTAATGTCAAAGTGCTCAAGGGAGCAGGTCCAGAAAGATTGTTTAAAAACAGTGTCCCCAGGGACTAGAGAGATGGCTCAGCAGTGAAGAACACTGGTTGTTCTTGCAGAAGACCCGGGTTCAAACCCCAGCACCCACATGGCAGCTAACAAGTATCTGTAACTCCAGTCCCAGGGATCCTACAGCCTCTTCTGACCTCCGGGGGCATTGCATCACACAGGTGCACTTACCTACATGTAGGCAATACGTGCAAACACAGAAAATAAAAAATAAGGGGTTGGGGATTTGGCTCAGTGGTAGAGCACTTGCCTAGCAAGCACAAGGCCCTGGGTTCGGTCCTCAGCTCAAAAAATAAAAATAAATGGAGGGGGTTGTACCTCAGTTGGAATCCTTGTGTAGGCCCTTGCCTATTCCTTGAAGTCCTGGGTTCAATTCCTAGCACCACATGAACCAGGCATAATGCTGGCACATGCTCATATTCCTAGCATTAGGGAGGTGGAATCAGGATGATCAAGAGTTCAAGGCCAGCCTCAGCTACATAGTTAAGTCCTGCCTCTGCCTCCCAAGTGCTGGGATCAAAGGCGTGCGCCACCATGCCCTGTAATAAATTTAAAAAAACAAGTCCCCAAAGGGCACCATTCTCACCATTTCCCTCCCTCCCTCCCCCTCTCTCTCTCTCTCTCTCTCTCTCTCTCTCTCTCTGTCTCTGTCTCTGTCTCTGTCTTTCTCAGCAGAGTTGAGGTTTAACAAAAGATATTTTAGGCCAGCCATGGTACTGTAATGCATGCCCTTAATCCCAACACAGGAGGATCTCTGTGAGATCGAGGCCAGCCTGATCTACAGTAGCAAGTTCTAAACCTTAGCTGGGGCTACAGGGAAACGCTGTCCCCAAAAAACAAAAACAAAACAAATCAAAAGTGCACTTTAATACCGGCTTAAGCATGAGGGTTAGGAGAGAGGCGCTAAGAAAACAGTAAAACATCCCTGAGAGCAAAATTCTGGTTTCTATTTTATTGCCAAAATAGATAATTTTTTCTTTTTGGTGGACTTCCAGTAATGACAGTCTGAAGACAGAGCACATGAGCACTCAGAAGCTTTATTGTCATAAGCTGACTATCAACTATTTTTTCCTATCCTTTTTCAGCTATTACGTAATCGATAATGTAATAGCAACAGTGAAAACTGAAGTAAGAGCCAGGCAGGGTGACACATACCTGTAATTGCCATCCTTGGGTGGTAAAAGCAAGAGGATTACTTAGAAGTGAAGACCAACTTGGCATCATAGTAAGCTCCAGGCAAGCCAGGGCTACATAGTGAGATGCTATCTAAAAGGAAGGGAGGGAGGGAGGGAGGGAGGGAGGGA
>NW_008355162.1:1090895-1119328 GCF_000622305.1 Nannospalax galili | reverse complement strand
GAAAGAGAACTAGTCTTCTAGTTGACAAACCATCTATTTTAATTTTTACATTTCCTTCAGGCTTTGGCCCATATATAAACATAAAGTTAGTTAGTATGTGATAGTGGCAAGTGCTGTAATAATTTAGTAGACTGTCTTTGAAACACAAAAGTTTGTATTTCTGTAACAGAAGTTACTGGGTAAGCCTTTAAAGCCCAGCCTTGCTCCTCCAGTCAGTCAGGACCCAGGCTGGTGTAACAGCAGCCTCCCAGGACACTGTCGCTGTCACCAGTCCTGTCACTGGAAGTCAAGAGAAAAGGCAGAAATCAGGTCTTCCTGCCTAACAGTGAGACAGTTTACATATCACCTTTCACAGGTCTGTGAGGGAAGAGTTTGTCACCACAGTCGACTTGGCTTCTAGGGGCCCTGGGAATGTCATCTCTTCTAAGCTACCGGCCAAATAAAGGGGAAAATATTTGTTGGTGGACATGTAGTTGTCAGTTTGTAGTTAGCTCCTCAGGAACTGCTTAGCCCTTAGCTGATGGCCCGGAACTCTCCAGAAGCTCATGTGACCTATGAGCCAGAAGCCAGCTGCCCCTCTCACATTAACTGGTCACCATATAGGATGACAGAGCAGAAACAAAACACAGGGTACAAGTGCCTGGTTGGAAAAAGAGGAACCAAGCACATGGCAGCCACTGGCCCACTGCTCTTATCACACCCTTGGAGCAGGAACTACAAAGACCACAGCCCCTAACAACAGGACTGTTTGTGGCTCCTGAAGGCACGTCCACATTAGCCAAAGTTTAAGTCCAGTTGTAGTCAGGTGTCGTGGCGTATACCTTTAAGCCTAGTACCAGGAAGACAGAAGCAAGTGGCTCTCTTTGAGTTCAAGGCCAGTCTGGTCTACATAGCGAATTCTACACCACCGGGACCCTGTCCCTCCTCCCCCACAGAATGAAAGAAAACAACTCTTGGTAACATACTGTTTTCCTTCCAGATATGAGGCATTTTCAGCAATTTCTTCCTTAATTTGTAAATCTATTCAGGTTAGAGAACTAAGAATTCTTTGACTTCCCTTTGCCACCATCCTTTCTGTAGCCTTTTATGGTATCTCTTGTAAATACAGAGTGTCCCTTCCTGATTACTTGGTATGTGTCCTGGCTAAAAGTCTAGACTATAGAAGTCCCACAGATGTGAGTGTGAACTCGGCCCTGGCTCTCACTGGCTCTCCAGCCTTCAGCCAGTTTCTCTTCAAAACCTCCCTCTCTTGATACGAAGTGAGGCTGACACCTCCTTGAGAACCCCATGAGGATGCTCAGGAGCAGAGTTGGCCTTGATCTCCATGGAGGAGCCAACTCCAGTTGCCTGCCTCTCTGCCCTTCCTCCCATTGGCAGAGCCTGGAACCTTGTCCCAGTTTATCTTCCAGGGCTCCAGGGACCAACAGAGCAGGAAGTAATGAAATATTTTTGAGGATGCTGAAAAGTACCAGGTGAACAGTGAGGTGATTTGTAATGCGGAGCAGGCCTGGGAGGCAGGCAGCTTACAGACATTCTCCTTGCTTCCCTAGAATGCAGAGAGCAGCTTACAGCAGAAGAATGAAGCCATCACATCTTTTGAAGGAAAAACCAACCAAGTGATGTCCAGCATGAAACAAATGGAAGAAAGGTAATCAGGTCCCTGGTAGACAGTCCATCTCAGGCAGTGCTGGGCATGCTGTAGGCCTGGGGACTGCCTCAAAGTCCCCCTGAGAAGTCCAGACAAATTGGGGTGGCTTGTCTCCTTCAGCCTAAGGAAAGGACTGGATGCAGAAGCCTGGCCTACACAGTGTTCAGTCAGTAAGCTTTTCGGCCACTGTACCAGATTGTCCTTTCAGGTTTTTGAACTAGACAGAGACTGGTTTGTCATTGTCATATTTAAATATCAGGTTGGCAATGGAGTAGAATACACTCCAGGGGCTAGACAGATGGCTTAGCAGGTAACTTTTGTAGAGGACCAAAATTTGGTTCCCAGAACACCTGTTGGGTGGCTCACAACCGCTTGTAACTCCAGCTTCAGAGGATCCAGAGCCCTCTTCTGGCCTCCACTGGTACCTACACACATGTACATAGACACAGACATACACATAAATAAAAATAAAATATTTAAAAATAAAATAGAGTCCCCAAACATATTCACAAATATGGACAGCTGCCTTTTTAGAGGTGCCAATACTGTTCCATGGAGAAAAGACTGTCTTTTATTTTTATTTACTTATTTTTATTTTCTTATGTCATATATATGAATGTTTTGCCTGAGTGCATTCAAGTACACCCGGGCGTGCAATGCCTTCAGAAGCCAGTAGAGGTAATTGAATCCCCTGGATCTGGAGTTGTGGATGGCTCTTAGCTAACATGTGGGTCCTGGGAACCCAACCCAGGTCCTCTGTAAGAGCAGCCAGTCATCTCTCCAGCCCCCAGATCATCTTTTCTTTTTTTTTTTTTGTCTTTTTGAGACAGGGTCTCCCCATAGCCCAGCTGGCCTTGAACTCACTACGTAGACCAGGCTGGCCTTGAACTCTCAGAGATCCACCTGCCTCTGCCTGGATCAAAGGCGTGCACCACCATGCTCAGTTCAGATCATCTTTTCAATACATGATACTGGAACAACTAGCCATCCATCTGCAAAACAGTGACTCTCAAGCCATACCTCATAGCTTATACCACAGCTGAGCAAAGGGATCATGAACTTCAGTGTAAAACTAAATGCTGTAACTCTTTTAGAAGGAAACAGAAAATCTCTGTGGTAGGCAAAGAGATCTTTGTTTTAGATATCATAAAAGGCATGATTCATAAGAAAATTTTGATTCATCAATTTTGACTTCATCAAAATTTAAAACTTCTTTCTGTGAAACACAGTTAAAAGGCAATTTATAAAAATTTAGAGGAAATTTGGGGCTGGAGAGATGGCTCAGTGGTTAAGAACACTGTTCTTGCAGAAGACCCAGGTTTGAATCCCAGCACACACATTGCAGCTAACTGTCCATAACTCCAGTTCCAGGGCATCCAACAGCCTCTTCTATCCTCCACAGGCATTGCATGACAAGGGTGCACTTACCTACATGTAGGCAATACACCCATATACATAAAAATAATAATTTTTTTTTAAAAATGTAGGGGCTGGAAAGATGGCTCAGCAGTTAAGAGCACTGACTGCTCTTGCAGAGGACCCAGGTTCAATTCCCAGCACCCACATGGTGGTCACAAACTGTCCTTAACTCTAGTTCCAGGGGAATCTGAAGCCCTCTTCTGACATCTGCAGCATTGCACGACACGGGTGCACTTATGTACATGCAGGCGATACACATAATAAATAAATTTTTTTTTTTTAAATTAGAGGAAATTTACAGATCGTATCTTGACAGTTTTGTCTATAGACTGTAAAGACATCTCAACTCAAACAATTCAACTAAAAAGCAGACAAAGCTGGGGCAAAGTCTCAGTGGTTAACAGCATTTACCATACTTGTGTGAGAACCTAAGTTTAAGTTCCCAGAACCCACATAAAGCCATGCACCGTAGCACATGTCTGTAAAACCTATGTGCCTGTGGCAGGATGGGAGGCAGAGAAAGGAAAATCCACAAAAGCTCACAGGGCAGCTAGCCCTGTGGACACAGTGGCAAAGCAACAGGAAATCATAGCTCACACAAGGTAGAAGGCAAGGACTGGCGCTGAAGGTTGTCCTCTACATGTGCCATAGCACATATGTGCCCATACTCATGCACACAATTGTGCACATGCACACACATCAGATACTTGTAACATCACACACAAGAAAAGAAAAAATGAACAAAAGGAAACTAGGTGTGGTGGTACACTGTGATCCCAGCTGCAGGGCAGGAAGATCACAAATTGAAGGCCAGCCTGGGCTGTATAGCCAGACCGTATCTCAGAAATAAAATGAAATAAAATAAGAACAGTGCATGGTGCACGCCTTTAATCCCAGCACTCATGAGGCAGAGGCGGTCAGATCTCTGTGAGTTCAAGGCCAGCCTGGTCTACATAGCAAGCACCAGGTCAGCCAGGGCTACAGAGGATCTTGTCTCAAAAAACAAGAGTTGGAGAAATGGCTCAGGAGTTAAGCACACTGGCTGTTTTTGCAGAGGACCCAGGTTCGGTTCCCAGCCCCCACATGGCAGCTAATAGTAATCCATAACTCCAGTTCCAAGGATGTCACCCTCTTCTGACCTCTTCTGGCACTACACAGGTGCACTTACATACATGTAGGCAGAATACTCATACACATAAAAATAAATCTAAAAAATTTAGGCTAAAGGCTTGAACACAGGAGGACACATGGACAGTGAGTAAGTTATGAAGAGATGCAGCATTATCCATTAGACAAATATTCACTGAGACAACAGGCCAGGCATGCCAGTGCACACCTGTATCCTGCACTTGAGAGGCTAAGACAGGAAGGTCATGAGTTTGAGGCCAGCCTAAGCTACATAGGAAGACCCTAGCTCAATTTAAGCAATTAAGCCAGCCAAGAGCTTTATCTTCAGTTATGAGAGGTGACCCTCTCCTTACAAAGAAACCTTTAATCCCAGCACTTGGGAGGCAGAGGCAGGTGAATCGAATTTCTGTATGTTCAAGGCCAGCCTGGTCTACATAGTGAGTTCCAGACCAGCTGGGGCTACAGGGAGACCGTCTCAAAAAAACAAGAAGGGATCTCTATGTGCTTGGCATTGTCTCTAGGTTACAGCACTCGGAAAGAGCAAGACAGGGAGCTGAAGAGCGGAGCCATAAGCTGCAGCAGGAGCTTGGTGGGAGGGTCAGTGCCCTGCAGCTGCAGCTGTCACAACTGCATGAGCAATGGTAAGGAGCTAGGCCAGGTGGCAGGGGTTAGCCGAGAGATCTGGGAGGCAGCTTCCTACCTTGTTCTTGTCTCCAAGAAGAGTGGAGGGCAGCTAGGTCCCACCCAAGTTTACCCCTGTAGGGCTGGGTTAGCATGAGAGTCTGTACACTAAGAAAAACTCAACTCTGGCTCACAAGAGCGAACTGAGCATGCAGCCTCCAGCTCCCTGCTATGTCCCCAGGCTCCTCAGCTGTTGAGAAGACTACTCAGATCTCACCGAGGCTCACCCTGACCTTGATCACTCCCTCCCCATCACTCCTATAACCTCCTGTCTTGACTATGAGCTGTAAAAAGCCAAGCAGATGCCATACTTTCTTGCTGCTTAGGTCCATGTGTGTCCTCAATGTTGTCCCCTTTCCCCATTGGCATGACGACCAAGTATGTGCACTCCTAGCCCAGTGGAGGTGCAGGTGGCCCCAAGGGAGAGGGAGGCCTGCTTCCATTCCTTGTCGAAGGGTTCCCATGTCCATGTGGTTATTCAGATGGTCCCCATGTCCTTTGTGGTGGATTGTAGATCTTCCTTGGAAATATCCCACCAAAAATAACTCCAGTTCATTTTGGGAAAACAGCTCAGGTCTAGAGAAAGAGTTGAAATCAGAAAAAGAACAAAGACAAGCTCTTCAGCGAGAATTACACCATGAGAGAGACACCTCCTGTGTACTCCGTACAGAGCTGCAACAAGTGGAAGGATTAAAGAAGGTAAGAGACTGGGGGGGGGGGGGGGCACTGAGCATTCTCCAGAAGCCTGGCAAAGGCCCCTCTCGCCTACGTGGAAGCTGGACCTTGGGCAACTGCTCCCACCCCCACCAGGCATCTATCTTAAGAGGAGGTGGCAAAGCAAGTGGTAGGACACCAAGCCAGCCAGATATGCTTCAGAAGGAAGGGCTGTATGGAGCACGGACAGGCAGAGGCTTGAGGGAGAGCCAGGCAGTGCTCTTGTTAGTGAGCAGTCCTCTTCAGTGAAGATGATCATAAAAACACATAGCTGGTGGGGGGTGCGTCTTTGAGACAGGGTCTCCTGTAGCCCCAGCTGTCCTGGAACTCATTCTGTAGACCTGGCTGGGCTGGAACTCAGAGATCTGCCTGCCTCTGCCTTCCGAGTGCTGGGATTGGAGGTGTGCACCACCACGCCTGGCACATTATCCTCTTGCAGAGGACTCCTAGCACCACACCATGTGCCTGTAACTCCAGCATATCTGATGCATTTTCTGGCCTCCACAGGCACATACACTCATATGCATAGACACACACATACACATAATTAAAAGTAAAATAAATCTTTAAAACAACAACAAAAGGACTACTATGCAGAGCATCAGTACCAGGCTCCCTTGAGAAGAACCTATAAGGAACCAGCCAACATTTTCCAGCAAATACCAGTGCACACAGCATTTGCTTCTCCTCAGAGGTTGACTGGCCACTTTGCCCTGGGTCAAGTCATCCTGGGGAGGCAGACAGAACCAGGACCAGAATCCATAATCAGCCCAGGACTGTTGTTTCTTTCTGGTATCACCTCAGTCCACTGGAGGCCCTACCTCACTTGTAGGCACAGCCTGGATCCCATGGGCTTCAGAGAGCAAGAAGTGAAGTGCTGGCCTAGTGCCACCATCTAGTCATAGAAGCAGACCTTCCAGGAAACAGAAGTACCTGAAAGTTTCCCCAGCCATCTTTGCAAAAGGCCAGAGGACTCCAGACAGCCAATGGCAACCTCTGGGCTATGACTTCCTAGATGCCTCCATGCACCCTGGTTATCAGGCTCCAAGACTTACTGACGCCACTAGGGTGATAGAGCAAAAAGCACACTACTCTCAGCACACCCTAGTGGAGGTGGTCTGTCTGGTGCTAGGGCAGCCGTCAGAACTGTGCTTTGCTGCATTGACCTTGATAATGCTGCTGAACCCAGACTCTATGGGTTGGTCTTAGAAAGGGCTTCAAGAGAAGAAAGGGGCTCAAGAGCTGGGCCAGACTCAGAGAGGAAAAGGGAAGAAACTGGGCAGAAGAGCTTAGAAAATTCCTCTGTCATTGAACATACCGACCTAAAAATAATTATTCTGTATTTGAATTTTTACATACCTCCTCCACAACTCCCTACTGTCATCTCCAGCAGCCTGAAGAGTTCCCTTATCTTTTAGGGACCTCAGGCAAATTCAAGATTCATGGCTTTGATGCAGAAAACACTTTCAGTACTAGCCTATATGAAGCAGAGTTTTATTAAAGATCTTTTTTTTAAATTGGGGGGAGGGTTGTGTTTTTGGTTTGTTTTTGAGGCCTCCCTGTAGCTCCAGCTTGCCTAGAACATTATGTAGATCAGGCTGGCCTTAATCTCACAGAGATCTGATGCCTCTGCCTCCCAACTGCTGGGATTAAAGGCTTGTGCCACCATGCCCCGAATTTAAAATTATTTTTAGGCCATGTGTGGTGGTGCATGACTTTAATCCCAGTACTCAAGGAGGCAAAGGCAGGTGGCACAAACCTTTAATCCCAGCACTTGGGAGGCAGAGGCAGCAGATCTCTGTGAGATCAAGGCCAGCCGGGTCTATATAGTGAGTTCCAGGCTGCCAGGGCTACACAGTGAGACCCCATCTCCAAAAAAAAACAATAAAATTATTTTTATTACTTTTATTTCTGCGTATGCACATCTCCCTATGTGTGCCATAGCATACATATGGAAGCCAAAGGACAGCTGGCAGGTATCAGTTCTCTCCTTCCACCATGTGGGTTCCAGAAATTGAACTCAGGTGGTCAGGCTTAGCTGCAAATGCCTTAATCCACTGAGCCATCTTGCTGGCCCAAAGATATTTTTTAATTTAATTTAATTTATTTTATGTGTATGAGTATATTGCCTGCGTGTATGTAAGTGCACTCATTGTGCATTCCCCCCAGAGATCAGAAAAGGGTGTTGGATCCCCTGGACTGGAGTTGTGGATGGTTGTTAGCTGCCATGTAGGTGCTGGGAATTAAACCCAGGTCCTCTGCAAGAGCAGTCAGTACTCTTAACTGCTGAGCCAACTCTCTAGCCCCATTTTTTTTTAATGTGTATGCATGTATTGCATGCATGTAGGTAAGTGTACCTGTGTCATGCAATGCCTGCAGAAATCAGAAGAGGCTCAGATCCCCTGGGACTGGAGTTACAGACAGTTGTTAGCTGCCATGTGGGTGCTGGGATACAAACCTGGGTCTTCTGGAAGAACAACCAGTGTTCTTAACTGCTGAGCCATCTCCAGCCCTCCAGCCCCAGTTTTATTTATTTTTATTTATTTATTTTGAGACAGGGTCTTCCTGTAGCCTCAGCAGGCCCAGAACTCACTATGTAGACCAGGCTGGCCTTGAACTCAAGAGTTCACTTGTCTCAGCCTCCCAAGTGCTGGGATTAAAGGTGTGCACCACCACCATGCCTGGCAGTTTTATTTATTTTTATTTCATGTGTATGAGTGTTTTGCATGCATGTAAGTGTACCATGTGCTTGGAATGCCTGCAGAGGCCAGAAGAGGGCATCAAACCCCCGGAACAGGAGTTAGAGACAGTTGTTAGCTGCTATGATGTTGGTGGGAACACAACCCAGGTCTTTTGCAAGAGCAGCCAGTATTAACAGCTGAGCCATCTCTCTAGCCCCCTCCCCTCAAAGATATTTTAAAATAAACTTTAGGGCCAGCAAGATGACTCAGCAGATAAAGGCACTTACCGCCAAGCCTGAACACCTGAGTTTGATCTGTGAAACCCACATGGTGCAAAGGAGAACTCATTCCCTCAAGTTACCCTCTGATCTCCACATGAGAGCAGTGGCATGCAGGTCTCACATAATGTAAAAGCAAAATTTTTATGGTCTTTTTTGTTTTGGTTTCGGTTTGTTTTTTTGTTTTGTTTTGTTTTTTTGAGACAGGGTCTCCCTGTAGTCCCAACTGGCCTGGAACTCACTATGTAGACCAGGCTGCTGCCTGCCTCTGCCTCCCAAGTGCTGGGATTAAAGGCATGCGCCACCACACCCAGTGTAAAAGCAAAAATTTTAAAGCTACCTTTGAAGCTAAGCTTCCTCATAACCTATATAAGGTTGATCTATGTACTTTCCAGATAGCTGAGGGGATGTCACTTTTGAGCTCCTGATCCCATCTTCACCTCCCAAGCACTAGTATTACAAGTCTGCACCCCCATGCCCAGCTCAGACAGTTGTGGTTTTGGTTTGGTTTGGTTTTAGTTTTTTGAGACAGGGTCTCCCTACAACACCTGCTGGCCTAGAATTCTCCCTATAGACCAGGTTGGCTCAATCTCAAAGAGATCTGCCTGCTTCTGCTTTCTGAGTGATGGGATTAAAAGTGTGTACCATCATGCCCAGCTTAATAGCTGTTTTTAAAACCTCTGTCTTTAGTACAAACTCAACATGGGCAAAGTTTGATTTGCCCATTGTGGTATTTATGATGGGTATATATGCCACTTTATGTTTTCTGTGCACCAAGTGAGTACAGTACCAAGGCCAGAAGCAGACTTCGAATCCCCTAGAACTGAAGTTACACTGGTTAGCTGCTATATGGGTGCCAGGAGCCAAACCCTGCTGCTCTACAAAAACAATTAACTCTTAAATGCTGAGCCACCTTGCCAGCCCCAATGGGGTAATTTATTCTTAATGGGCCTGAATGTAGTTCATCCATCCCATGTCCTTGTATCTAGCTGAGAGCCACTTTTTGTTACTGTTTGAGAGGGTCTCACATAGCCCAAGCTGGCCTCAAACTGTCATCTGCCTATAGCAGATGAGTGGTGTAAAGTCAATCCACAAAAGAACCATGTCTTAGATGATGCTAATGCACCAAAATTGCTTTTTGCTCTTATAGAACATTCAGATTCTGATGTTTGTTGCTCTCATTACTAAACCTGAAAAAAAAAAAAAAAAATATTGCAATTGTCTGTTATGTATGGCTTGTCCCCTTCAGGAGCTGCGAGAACTCCAGGATGAGAAGACAGAGCTGCAGAAGGTCTGTGAAGAGCAGGAGCAAGCCCTCCAGGAAATGGGCCTGCACCTAAGCCAGTAAGGACCAGCTCTTGGCCACCTCCTTGCAAGGCTGGAAATCTCTCTTTGGTAGAAGGGTCTGAAAATAGGCATTTCTTCCTGACAAGTCACCTGACAAGCGCTTGCAGGAAGAAGAGACAAGGGAAGAAAAGCTCAAAAGCAGCTCTTCGGCAGTCCTGTCTGGGTTGTATACGGCCACACCCCTTAGCTGAGGGGCATGGTGGTAGAGCAGCTCAGGATAGGCTCAAGCCTAGGTGAAACCCTCTGAGATTGAGGTCCCTAAGAGTGGCACCCAGGGGCTGGAGATGATTCAGTGGGTTTTTTGTTTTTTTAATATTTTGGGTTTTTTTATGTGTAAAATACACATAAAGGCCAGGCATGGTGGTACATGCCTTTAATCCTAGCACTCAGGAGGCAGAGGCAGGCGGATCTCTGTGAGTTCAAGGCCAGCCTGGTCTACATAGCGAGTTCCATGCTAGCTGGGGCTACAGGGAGACCCTGTCTCAGAAAAGACAAAAATTTTAAAAGTGGCACCCAACTACATAAGCACATAATATGGGGGGACAACTACCCAGAGAAGCCAGAAACCTGAACTTCCAAAATCATCCTTCACTGTTCTTAAATGATTACAACCAATTCAAAATTACTTTTAACCCTAGCCAGTCTGTTCTTGGGTCAGGTTAGGCACAAAGCTCAGCAGACGCATGAACCAAGGGATGAAATGTGACTCTCCAAGTCCACCAACATGGGAAACATTTTAGAGAGGCCCCTGGTATGTTCTCTTCCCTTCTGTTCTCAGTGTCCTTATCCTTACACAGCCACATAGCTACTGATACAAAATATTTTCCGCCCCCCCAGGTCCAAACTGAAGATGGAAGACATAAAGGAAGTAAATAAAGCACTGAAGGTACTGGGGTGATATTTTTATTAGCAAAAAACACTACTTGTGAGCTTATGCACATACTCTGTGCTCCTAGAGTCCCACATGGCGCTACAGTTGGCTGTGGCTCCCAGGTGTCAGTGTTGCAGGTGGACAGGTGTGAGCTGAACCTAACTCTTCTTCTAGTTGCAATTCCTCTGCTGTCAGCAAGTCTGAAAATAGGCCTAGGTGACAGGTACTCTGAAGGAGGAAGAAAAATGGCAGAGTACCTTGGCAGGGGCGGTGCCTACTGGCTGCCATCACACAGGGTGTCAGGTGGAAGAGGCCTGCCTCTGCCCAGTCACCACAGCAGAGCAGAGGCTGAAAGACAGAAAGGGGTCCTTCGAAGAGGTAGGGCCCTCTGCTTTAAAGAGCCTACATAGGATGCCAAGCTCCACAGCCAGCTGCTCTCAGAAAGGGTGGCAGCCAAGGTCTGTCTCCTTCCCCCATCCCTCTTTAGCCCAGCAAATACATGGATTCTTGGCCTGCTCCTAATGTCCTTTGCAGACCAAAAGCACTCCTTGAATATAATAGCGGTGAGCAACCTATCTTTGTATCCCTCACTGTGCAGTGTTTGATAATCAGTGACAGCAAACCACTCCAGGAGCTCTCTACAAAGCAAGCAGGGTCTTAGATAGCCCAGAAGCCTGCTTCTCTAACACAGTACTGAAGATGTCACCCAGAAAGCTGCACCCATGGATATGCAGTCTTTGACCTCTCTGGATCACACAGTAATCCCTAAGAGCGAATACCTACCAGTTTTTCTTGGTAGACTTCCCAAACAGCATCTTTCGAAAGCCTGTTTTCTATCCTATGATGGCGCTAAGTTGCTTTCCAGGACCATTTGAGGGCCCAGGCTGGGGAAGAGCCATGCCCCCATCCCCCAATACTGCTTCTCTCTGCAAGATGTCCAGATCACTTGTTTGTTCAGATTTAGTGAGCTCTCTAGCCCTCCTGCAGTTTAGCTAGTCATAGGATCATGTCTATGTTGACATGTAAGTCTATAGGAGACATTGAAATGACATGGGGGTGTCTTGGGTGATTGTCTTGTGACCAAACACAAGGTACTTTATAAGGAACACAGGTACTTTATAAGGAACCTAGGAATGCCAGCTGTGGCCACTGGGAGAAAGGCCTCCATTAGTCTCATGAGGTCACATCTGGTAAAGCAGCAAAACCTCCAAAGAAAATTAGATACAATTATATAGAACAGGCCTATAGATGCAGCCAACTGCAGGCTGGCACAGGAGTTCTTGGATATTCTTTCTTCCTCCACACAGGGCCACACATGGCTGAAAGACGATGAAGCAACGCACTGTAAGCAGTGTGAAAAGGAGTTCTCCATTTCCCGAAGAAAGGTATGTAGAAGTTGCCCCACACTGCACTACAGTTCCCTTCTTGGTTTTAAGGAAAAGCCTTTTACTGCAGTGCAGCCATGCCCATTGGTCAGCAGCCAGGCAGCCCCCCTCCTTCCTGCCCTGCCCTTTCTGGAGGCCCTGGCTGGTTACAGGCCCATACCCCTACATCCTTTCATGACTGACACTACTTTAGGCAGTGGCTGTTTGTGTACAGAGCTGCTCTAAGTGAGTATGCCAGTGAGAATCCTTTGTATGTAGCAGGGCCAGCACAAACCACCCATGGAAACTTGAGGTGGCAGGTCACCAAAACCTCACTGGGTGACCTGGTTAAATCTGCTTCTACCTGTGTAGCCTGCCTCCACTCTGGGAGTAAAAAGTCCTAAATCCCCTACTTTGATACATGGTATCAGGACCTTGATGAACTGCCTCAAAGACAGAGTTGGGCAGTATTTGGGCTGGGAAGATTGATGGAATAACTATAGGGAACATCTGCCCACCGTGGTGGGGACTCGCATATCATCTGTGGAAAAACAGTGAAGCAAAGTCTTGCTGATGGCAGGGACAGCACAACCTGGTTGTCACCATATGAACAGTCCAGGGATGGTCTGTAGTACCAAGAGTAGAAATTGCCTGAGCTCAGCTTGATGTTCCTCACATGCCCCAAGAACCCAACAAACCCAACCAGGCTGGTAGTCCTGCTAATCAAGTGAACCATCACCGCCCACACCCAACTGGGAGATGCTGGCTAAAAACACATTGAGTCACCGCTCTAAGGTGAACAAGACAGGCCTTACAGAATAAGAGCAGGTATGTGGGTCCCAGGTGTCTGACAGCTTTTCTCCTGCCCTCCAGCATCACTGCCGAAACTGTGGCCACATCTTCTGCAACACCTGCTCCAGCAATGAGCTGGCTCTGCCCTCCTACCCTAAGCCAGTGCGTGTGTGTGACAGTTGCCACACACTGCTGCTGCAACGCTGCTCATCCACCACCTCCTGAGGCCAGTCAGCTGCCCAAAGTGAATGGACTTCTGTCCTCAGGGTAGAGGGCAGTCTCAGGTACAGTGCCAAACTCTGGGTCTCCAAGTACCAGTGGGACCCCAAAAGGAAGAACAAGATCCTTGCCAGGTAGTTCAGTGTCCAAAGACACTGTCCCAAAATGGCAGCAGAGCACTTTTCCTGTGGCTTATACAGAGCCAGCTCCTCTGGACTGACTCTTCCATGCCCTTAGTTTCATCCTTGGTTCAGATGTAAATTCATGATTTTGCTACTGTCACTTTTCCAAGGATTAACCTATTTTTGCAGCAGTTGCGCTAGTATGCAATCCCCTTTTCTGTTTCCCACCCACCACCCCATAGAAACCATAATTTACCCAGTGCTTTGAACTATGTAGTTGTCAGCATGCTGTCTGCTTCATGTCATTGGGTTTGCCATCATGCCCTTGTGAACACCTTTTGTTAGCCCTACAATAAAATCCTTTATTTTTCGCTCTTGTACAGAAAGTGTCAACCAGAGTCCCTCCTCCAGCTTGCATGTGGAGGGCTGAACAAACTGGGTTGGAGCTCTTCAGCTGTTGTGTTTGGTGCTCCACCCAGGTGAACTAAGGACAGGTTGGAGAATAAAGGACTTGAGCTTGTCACCAGAGCTAAGTTACAGAATGCCTGACCCAGTCGGGTTGTACCCTGAACAAATTCATGTATGAATTCAGTATGCCTTCTGGTCTCAGCATAGCCTAGCGAAGCTTGCCTAAAATGCTCAAACATTGGGACTAAAGAGATGGCTCAGTAGTTAAGAGCACTGACTATTCTTGCACAGGACCTGGGTTTTATTCCCAGCACCCACATGATGGCTAACTGTAACTCCAATTCCAGGGGATCCAACAAATTCTTCTGACCTCCATGGGCATTGTATGACATGAGTGCACCTATCTTACATGCAAGCAATACACTCATAAAAATAAAATGCTCTCTTAGCTTGTACATGGGCAAACACATCTGGTCTGGTCTCAAATTCCAGATGTAGGCAAGGCTGGCCTTGAACTGATCCTCTGGTGTCCACCTCCCAAGTACTGGGATTACAGGCATGTGCCACAATTCCCAGCCCAACACAAAGCCCATTTTATAGATGATGGATTAGGTAATTTATTGAAAATTATACTGAAAGCAGCTATACAAGTGCTCTTATACCACTGCAAACCATCATAAGATAGAGGCTGTGTTGTGGGCTACAAAGTTTGCTCCATCTTCCTTAGGGGTCCTGCCTGAGTGCAAGTTCACATCCCCATATCATGCTATCCAGGACTGAGACTGTTGGGGAGCAGAGGTGGGATGGACACAACTGCCAAGGTGCATGTGTAGAAGTCAGAGGACAGCTTACCAGAGTCAATTCTTTTCTCCACCCTGTGTTCAAGGGATCAAACTCAGGTCAGGATTGGCAGCAAGCACCCTTACCCAATGATCCATCTTGCCTGCCTGGCCTGAGATTTTACTCTAGAAACATGCAGACATTCACCTGACTTCCAGGCTTCATACCTTCTACATTTGACATCTTGCTCCCAACCTGCTGCACCTTCACTTCTCACCAATTCCCTTGCCTGATGTTCACCATTCCAGGCTCTGCCCCAACAATCCCCGCCTGGCTCTCCTGCCTATTCACTTCAGTTCATACAGGTTCTGGCACTTGGAACATTGCAAGTTTTGCAGGTGAGAAACAAAAGGTTCTCTGAGGTTAGCCCATGCCGGTTTGTCTCCCGCCTCCTACACAGCAAGGAACTGTGTAGCTAGGCTTTAAAACCAGGCCTCAGCAGCTCTGAAGCCATTCTGTAAACTGCAGGATTTTTTAAACCTGTAGAAGCACACACAGTGAAAAAGGCCAGAAGGTAATCTGCTCCTTGCCTACCATAACCTGAGCCCATTTACTAACCTCACAAGTTTTCAGAAAAGCTACATTGTCCCCAAACTGCTGAGTCTGGACCTTGTTTTCAGCGCACTCAATTTAGAATCCAGCTTGCTCGGAGCCCTAGGCAAGTCATTTCACTCCTGAGCCTTAGATCTTATGTCCATGCACACACGAAAAACGATAATTCCCTTCCTGTTCTAACACCAATGCTGGTAACTTCAGTAAAAGTGTACATGAGAATCCCCACCAGTGATGTCCTATTCCTGTCCACTTTTTCTCTTTTCCCTCCAAATTCAATTATACCCTCTCAAAATAACAAATATTCAATAATCATTATTCCCAATGGATCCAGGCACCTAAGCCACCAATATTTAGCTGCCTGGTCAAGCCACCTTTTTTTATACAAAATTCAAATCTCACTCTTAAAAACTTCAGTCATTGTCTGGCACATACCTTCCAGTCAAGTTTTGTTTGAAAGTGTAGATTGGGCTGGGTATAGGGGCACCTTTAATCCCAACACTGGGGAGGTGGAGGCAGAGGCAGGTAGATCCCTAGGAGTTTGATGCCAGCCAAGGGAGAGACCTAGGACTCAAAAAAAAAAAAAAAAAAAAAGGCTGGCAGCAGGTGGAACTCTGAGTTCAAGGCTAGCCTTCAAGGTCTACATAGTGAGTTCAAGGCCAGCTGGGACTACAGGGCCTTGGGTTTAGTCACAAGTAGTACAAATAAAACTCAGGAGTTCCAAGTCATGGGATGAGGCTGGCCAATGGAACACAAAAACACCCGCTGAGCCATTTTGCCAGCCCTTGTTTTGTTGAGACAATGTAGCTGTGTAGGCCAGAATAGCTTAGACTATTATCCTTGAGCCTCAGCGCCTGAATGTTGGGAGTATAGGCATGCCACTACAACCAGTCTGAATTTCTAATTTTTAAGTGTATTTCATGAGATCCACCTGCGCAGCTCTGCCTCCCCAGTGCCTGCATGTTAAGTATACCACATGGGTGCAATGCCCACAGACACTTTTAAGAGGGCATTGGATCCCCTGGAACTGGAGTTATGGACCACTGTTAGACACCATTTGGGTGCTGGGAACTGAACCCCAGTCTTCTGTAAGAGCAGCCAGCACTCAACCACTAAGTCATCTCTCTAGCCCTTTGAGGATAGGGGGTTGAGACAGGGTGTCCCTGTAGCCCCAGCTGGCTTGAAGCTTACCATGTAGACCAAGCTAGCCTCACAAAGATTTCCCAACTGCTAGGATTAAAAGCATAGACCACCACACCCATCCTTAAGTTACCTTTTTAAAAGCCTAATGGTCTTGGGCTAAGCAAATAATTCTTAGCTAATTTGCTTCAAGTTCCTAGGTTTAATACCCTTCTCTCTTCCTTTACTAGGCCAAGTTTCAAATTATCACCAGTAATTGTAAAAGTAACTCAGTGACCCAGAGAAGGAACCCCTCAAGACTTCTCTAAATTAAGTGAACTCATGAAGATATCAGAAGTACAAGGTTTAGCTTAACCAACTCAACACTGCCTCTCCTACACACACTCAACTTCCCAACAGTGGAGTGGAACTGTATGGATCACAGCCAAGAGGCTCTGCATAGTTCTACACTCAATACTAAAGACAGAAATGGCCAATAGAAATCCTTTTCCGTTCAAGCTACCATTGCTAACTTTTTGCAGGAACCTGAGAAAACCGTCAGCACAGTCACAGGGAAGTTCACTTGGCACAAGCCAACATCATTGCAGCTCTAATTCTGTACTTCAGTACCATTTGAGACTACACGTGTCTGTTCCCAAAACGCAATGCCCTTGAACACTTAACTAAAAAACAGCCTGGGCCTATACCTCTATTTCACCTTTTAAAATTAATTTTTGAAAGCCGGGCGTGGTGGTGCACGCTTTTAATACCAGCACTCAGGAGGCAGAGGCAGGCGGATCTGAGTTCAAGGCCAGCCTGGTCTACATAGTGAGTTCCAGGACAGCTGGGGCTACAGGAAAACCCTGTCTCAAAAAGACCAAAAAACGTATTTTTGTGTATGAGCATTTTGACTGCATGTATATTAGTGCACCTGTGCCATGATGTGCCTGGAGAGGCCAGAAGAGGGTGTAAGATCCCCTGGAATTGGAGTTACAGGTAGTTTTTACCCACCAGTAGGTGCTGGGAACCAAACCCAGACCTGCAAGGAGCCAGTGCTCTTAACCACTAAACCATCTCTCTACTCCCTTTTTTTTTGGTGGGGGGGGGGGGTCTTTTTGAGACAGAGTGCTAAGATTAAAGGCATGCGCCACCACGCCTGGCTCTACTCCCTATTTCAACTTCTGTAATTCAATGTTTGCTGGTTGTCACTTGAGTTCCTTGTCCCTCCCAGATATCCAGTATTCCAAGGTTGACATGGAAGGCTGAAAGTGCCTCTCAAATCTGTGAGAACAGGCTCCCTTCCCACAAGTTATCCTCTGACCTCCATTCACAGCATATACACAATGAATGTAAAGCAAATTTGGTATTCTACCTCAAATGGCTTAGAGTAAAAAGCATTTTGTTTCTAAGTGAATGGGCTTTTAGGAGTAACGGTATAAAGGTAAAAAATAAGATATGAAGTTCCAGCCTCTCAAATTCCAGAGTCATCTGAGGGCTGGGGTGTAGCTCAGAACACTTGCCTAGCTAATATCCTGGATTCAATCAATTCCATCACCAACACTATCAATAAATGAAAGATAAAGCACGACATAATAGATGGCAGCACAACAACCCTCAGCCAGCACTCGGGAGGTTGAGTCTGAGGCTAAAGAGTAGTGTGAGGCCAACCTAGGATACACATGGAAATCATCTCAGAAAAAAAAGCAAAACCCCACAAGCATCAAAACATTAAATGGGGCTAGAAAATGGCTCAGCAGTTAAGAACACTGGTGGTTCTTGCAGAAGCCCCAGGTTCAAATCCCAGCACCCACATGGCAGCTAACAGTCCGTAACTCCAGTTCCAACCTCTGTCCTCCATGGGCATTGCACGACACAGGTGCACTTACCTACACGCAGGCAACACTCACATACACATAAAATTAAAAATTAGGTAGCCACCTCCTAAAAGACATCCCATATAAAATTCTGTGACTGCAGCAGGTTAAAGCCACCTGGACATGCAGGTCATGCAGTGTGGGAATGGCATCTTTCCCTTTAGCTTTGTGCATGTGCATAGCAAAAGTTACAAGTTCATACCAGGTCCTGTGCAGCCAGCCCTTCCACGAGGGCCCCAAGCCAAGTTTACCTGCAGTTTGCACTAGAAGGAAGAGAAGTCTGAAGACATCTACAACAGCAGCCTCAACTGCCAAGCCTTGCCGTCACAGCCAGAGACATGGACCTACGCCCCGGGCAGGAAGAGAGCACCAAGAAAGTCCACATGACACTGAGGCATAGACAAGACAAAGTGCAGTTTTTAAAAGGAAGATTTATTTGACAAGGTTCACTTAGCGCAATACACCTAAAAGGAAATCACAATACAATGAAAGATTTAAATCAAGGCCTCAGAATTTTATACAAACACCAAGACCAAAATCCTAAAGTATTGGTATTGCGTCTCAAAATTTCCCCATTAACTTAAAAAAAGCCTTAAACTCACGTGCCTTACAGGTTATCAAATGAAACTAGAATTAACAAACATGCCAAATGTTTCACTTTTAATTGTAGACACAGCTCCTATAGTTTTACAAAAAAGCATGTCTTCCAACATGCATCCAAACTGTTCAATGTAATGTAGTATAAGAGCAACACTTAACATAATTCAACTGCTTTAACCTAAATACACTTACTGCTTAAGTACATCCTACAATATAACTAGAGAAAAGCTGAAAATTGTCTAACAGTTATTATAGTTTACTCAACTTTGCTGTTACATCCTAGATGTCTGCCATGTTCAAAAATATTGAACCTTTAAGTGATCCCAATTCTCACTTATAGAGTAGGCATAAATCACAAGGCTGGATTGCAAAAAACAAACTGAAGGGCTTTTCCCCCTTTAAAAAAAAAAAAAGTTGACCAAGAGTCAGTGATCAAAATCAGTTAGTTACATTCCCCATCCACCACTCATACTGGACATGCTAGACATCCCTCCTATTCCGTTCACGCCCATAGATGCACGGCTTCCACTACTGTAGTAGCTGCTGTTCAATGCTCCTTGGCTACCTGCAAAGAGATTCATTTAACAAGTTAGGAGTGATGTCAGATAATCAGTCAAATAAAATATAGTATTCCAAGATAAAGTTTAAAAGGTATACGAGTGCAAATGGCTGCTGTCCAAGTGGCGAGAAGCATGTTTGGGAAAAGGGAATCCCGACTCCAAACAAGTCTCAATTAAACCCTTTTCTCTGCAGTACCAACTTGCCAGACTCTTGTGCTACCATTTAAGCGCGGATTCTTCAGGATCAATGTAGAAATTTAAGTTTAAAGGAAAACTAGTGTTTTTCAAAAATTGCAAAATTACTTTGTTTTTAAAGCTAAACAAGGCATTTAAAAAATTACCATAAACATTCACAATGTGTCCATCGAATGGCATATGAAGAGGGAGCACAGGGGAAGTCTCTTGCTTTGCATTTCAAACTATTCATGGTGGGCAGGAAGTGAGAAGACAAAAGTTGGACTAAAGGCAACTCACTGTGCCCAAAATGGCAGCCTCTATGGAGTTAAATCAGAGCCATTGACTATTATAGGAAGTATTATTACCACATATCAGTATTTCCTATTGGGAATTTAAATTATATTTTTTGAGAAAATATTTACCTACGCAATGTTTGATTGAAAATCACTGGAGTTTTCCTGTAAAACTTGGTCTGCAAAAGGATTTTTTAGGGTAAGACTATAATACCAAAATCACCATTCTTTAAGACCAATTGAAAAAAATAAAACCATCCCTAGGTTAACTAACTGACTAGTAAAATACAGTCCTGAACCCAACCACCATTCTAGTATTTAAAAATCTCCCTCCATCAAAAATTGATTTAATGCTAACCAAGACAGAAAAAGGCAGATGTTTTCTGGCTTGACCATATTTCAAAGCTGCAATTACTAATTTTTAATTCATAACAGTTCCCCCTCCCAATGATTGTTTCTACAAATTAAGCTATTAAGAACAATTAGAATCAAAACCATATATTTAAAACCCCCAATCTTATGAGGAGCCTGTATACATATCCCAACTAAAGAAACCTAAAACTTACTCCAAGTATAATAAAAAACATGCTTACCATATCCACTCATGCTGCTCTGACCACCATAGCCACCTCCATAACCACCACTCAGCTGCTGGCTGGCTGGGCCACCGTAACTGGACTGGTTTGCTGTTAAGTTAAGAGAACATTAGAGCTCTGTTCCTTATGTAATGTGGTACCTCATGGTACCGGGCTTGTAACTATGTCTACAATTTTCCAGTCTTGATCTGTCTCCTTCTGCCTATTGTCTATGAGAGGACTTCCAACTGTCTATGACCAGACTAACCTTTATTGTCATCATTTGAGCTACTCAAATATTTCTAAACCAAATGGTTAATTATATGCATCAGCAGGTCTTAATCCATGATTCGCTGAGTAGAGGCATTTGGTGACCATCCTATGAAACTTTTTGACTGGATTTAGTGGGGTTTGCCCCTTAGCTAGGTATGTCAATACACATCACTGAATACCTAATTATGCCCAACTAATTGTTACCCCCCAATCAAATTTCTTAATTTTGTATTTTTACCAAGTTATTTTAGATGATTTAAACTTTATAATCAGATAATTTACCATGTTCCATATTCAGTAGTCCCCTCCCCCACAATTCTTATATTTACTCAATGATCTACAATCTAATAATATTTAGTAATGAACAGTAATTATAATTCATTCAAACTGAGAATCTTTTATCTAAATTTAATTGTTATAACTTTATTATTCTAACTTAAAATTGTTGTTAGAGAATTCTTATGCTAAACTAATTAAATATAGATTAACTTAGCTTATTATCTACTTATACAGATATAAATGTTTTGGTTTTTAAAAAAACTAACGATATTTACACAAGCCCATGCCTCCCATCATTTGGCTACCATAAGCACCACCGCTTGCTCCTGCTGTAGAATTCAAGAAGAGTTCTACATATCTGTGTTCTGAAATGAGAGAAAAGGTATACAAGGTTAGCTTTAAAAAAAGACACTAAAGTGATATTTACACAAACCCATGCCTCCTAGCATTTGGCTACCGTAAGCACCACCGCTTGCTCCTGCTGTAGAATTCAAGAAGAGTTCTACATATCTGTGTTCTGAAATGAGAAAAAAAAGAAAAAAGTAGGAAAATGTTTGTTGGAAGATAAGCACTTTTAAAGTTCTAAGGAGATTTATGAACCTCAAATATTTTTGGCAAACACAATTGTTTCCCACATTTGTTAAAAAACTACCATTGAAACAGGCATATGAAGTGTTGACTAAGGATGAACTTGGAAGACTGTTATCACCATAAATCCCTAAACAGTAATTTAAAAAACCCTCAACATTTTTCAATACTTCTGAACCCCCTAAAGATGTTTCATACATCCTTACTATTCTATTCCTCTACCTAAATGCTTATGTCACCCACCTGCCCTGCATAAGGCCCCAAACTCATTATATGTACTTACGCATATTTGCTTTGTCTTTTGACATGGCTGCAACAGCATCTTCATGGGTTGCAAACTCAACATCTGCTTCACCAGTTACTCTGCCATCTGGGCCAATCTCAATATGTACTCTCACAGGGTTGAGTGGTGAAAAAAACTAAAATTTCAAAAAACAGAGTTAATTACAATAAAAAAAAAATCTAAATTTTATTACATGATAACCCATAAGTATAATCAGACCCAAGGTTTTATGCAGTACTGGATGAAATACTGATTTCTGAAATTTATCCAAACACTTACATTATAAATGTCATTCTCAGTAGCTCTGTAAGGTAACCCCCGCATGTGTACACAGTGTCCTGTTGTGCTCTGGAAAGTAGAGCCACCATCCCCATATCTGTGATCGGACATTCCTGAAAAACAGTAATTGAGGTCTAGATGGACAAGAGTGTAAGTATCCTTCACCTGAGAAATTCAATTCTTACCTTACCTCTTCCAAATCTATCCGAACCGAATCCATAGCCATCATTATAGCCATTGTAATCATCATAACCTCCATAGCCTGAAAGACAAAAGGTACAATTAATCACCATAAATACCTACACAAAAGGAACTAGCCCACCCTTGCATAATGGCACATACATACCTCCACCATAAGCACCACGCCTCATTCTCTCAAAACCAGCTCCTCTGCCAATGCTGTTATACCCTCTGCCAGCCCCAGGTCTGTCATAGGGACCTGGCCTCTGCATGGCCATAAGCTTTCGTGGTGGATCATAATGAGTTCTAACTTCAGCTCTGCTGCTCTTAAATATTTCAATATACCTACAGCATTATCCAAAAGGGAGGGGAATGGGGAGGGGAGAAAAAACATTAGTTCATTTCATACAGGCATTTAGTTACACAAGAAAAACAATCTAGTCATAGCCATGAAACTGACTGATATTTAAAGCCAGATTTCTTACATTTGCATAGGCAATGACCAGAAATACACTCAAAAGACTATTTAAACTTTATAGAAAAAATAAACTCCTCTGAGGCAGAGCCCAACCTTAGAGGTAGAGAGGAGTATTAACAAATAGGAGGGAAAGAATTCCACTCAACTTTCAATATTCAACTCTTAAATCCATTGGCAGCATGTATAGCAAGTGGGCTAAACAGCCAGCCTCCACCAACAGTCTAGCCCACACTACACACTTCTTTTCGCCAATACCCCAGCCTATGCTTTTAAAAGTAAGAATCAGCATAGGTAAAAAGCGCATGCTTCAATGAAAAATAGTCACAAGCAAAGAGAATAAAACCTTTTGTGACAATTTCTTGAAAGCTATGCTTATTAATTACATATGCAGAATATTTTTACAGCAAGAAAAAAGTTGTTGCATTTCAACTTTAAAAACAAGATCAGAAAGTATCACATTTTCTTATGGTAATATGAATTTCCTATGTGGGTGTTATAGCTAAAGTCAGGTTTGCATTAATTTCTTTAAAGCCATAGTCTCTCAACTCTATTGACTGGGGTTAATAAACTAAGAGTCCTACAAATTGTAAAAATGTCCAAATAAGCTGGGGATAATTTTAAAACCTAAAATTTAGTTTGAATGAAATACAAGGTATTAATATTATAGGAAGAATTTAGAAGTTATGGCAAAATATGAATTAACAGGGACTAGGAAATTGGTTATTTCCTCCTTCTAAGCAGAGAGAATATGGATTTAATTGTTTACCATAAGAAAAGTGACATATCCAACCAACCATCCATCCCCACCTGTGCCCTATTCTTTCCTTGTGTTTCTTTAGAGCCTTTTCAGCTATTTCCTGTGAAGCAAACTGCACGAAGGCCTCCCCCGTACTCCTCCCCTGGAAGTCCACCGGCAATGTTATCCCATTTGGCACGATTTCCAACCCTTCAACCCAAGGACAAATAACCCCAGTAGGGGGGCAATATTAACATCACAAGCCCAGAAATGATTTTTCTTATAGCTTTAAATAAACCAGAATTTTAACTTTAGGTGAATGGTATGCTTTCAACAAGTACTCTTTAAAATAATGCATTGCAATAGAAGTTCCACTATTATAAAGCATAACTTAATTCTTAACACACCCAAGGTATAGTATATACATTAAAAAAAAAGTCTTGCTACTCCAGAGGGTGCATTAAGAATTCAACAATCAAAAACACTTATCTACACAATTTAATGTTGAGAATTATACAAGAATTTCATAAAGTTAAGCATCAAAACAACAGTTTTACTAAAATAAAACCTTTTAACTTCATTTTATATTTCAATTAAGTTATTGGAACTTCAAGTTATTGAAAAAAAGCACACATTTAAGCAATTTATATATAAAAATTGAAACATTAAATAATTGACAAACATACAAACTAAGCTTTCAACAAAACTATCTACACAGCAATCATGCACTCTTAAATCTCTAACAGTAGTTATGATTCACTTCTGGCAATTCCGTCTATGAAAAATCCTTCCCGTGGATACATTCCCAAGCTTACAAAAAGGCCTTAAAGCACTTTCCTAGAAGATATGAAATTATGTTCATATTTAACGTTGACAGATAGCATTCAATTCTCACCAATTTAGATAAAACAAAACAGACTTGATTTCAAGCTGACAAAGTATTAGGAATACATATCTAAGTCAAAATTCTAACACATACTATACTAACAAACCATGAAAAGATTTCTGCCTAATTCCATCATATCAAGAGTATTAATGTTTAAAATATAAGCTCTAACAGTCTGCTAAACATGCAATCTTATCAGCTCTTCAACATAAAAACATTCAAATACTTTAGGCCCAGAACAATTTAAAAATATTTTCTGTACTGTTTCACACATTGAGACTATAAGCATTCAACCTACACTTTCACAAAAGTTTGTAATTAGCTAGCTAAACCAAGTTGCTTTCATAATAATCATATAAAGAATTAAGACTATTATAAATATTTCTGGTCCTGTGACCCAAAATGAGTATCTTACAAGAGACTCCATAACTACAATAATCTAAAAATCATACTGATCTAATGTTAAGTGATCTTACCTTTAACTTGAAGTACTTTGCTAAACAGCAATATGAGGGAAGTAGTTAAAACTGTTGGTTGAGGGGAATCCTCTAAGGTCTACTCTGAACTACAATACTAAATAAATATAGGTAAAGTTAACACTTTGGAAGTAGTATTTCTAATTTCCACCTTTAAGATGGGCTGAAGTTATTTGAAGGTCTCCAGGAAGAAAACATGAATTCATCAGTATATACTCACAGCTACTTAAGTACCTAGACTACTCAACTTTAAAGTCTGCTAAATCGTATCACCAGAAGCTGCCATACCTCACTGCTCAGCAACAAACACGACTACATACCTGAGAAAAACTGAACAATTTCTTCCTTGCTACATCCAAAGGGGAGTCCTCTAAGCCGTACAAAGCCATCATTGGCCGTGTCAGGACTATTTGGACCAGTATGCTTCAACACCCAATCCATTTCAACGTTGTTTGACTTGAATACTGAAAGAGGTGCTTAGAATTAGTCAATTTTGGAAAGTTAGAGAGCAAAGTTCAGATTTCCTGGGTTTTTAGATAAGCTGCCATAAACTCCCTTAGATGACCATTTCCATGCGGTCAAATACCTAAAATTCAGAAGGGGATAAGACCTCTATGTTTAAAATTTACTGTCACTAGGGCAATGTAAATCAAACCTTCAACATATCTGTGTCCCATAGTTTCTCTGTCTTTTTTCAGGGCCAATTTGACTTCATCTTCTGATTCAAGTTCAACAAAAGCCTCGCCACTCGGTCTGCCTTCTCTGGTGTAGATGAAACGAATACCTTGAGCCCCATTTTGAATTTTGCAGTCTGCAAAGAAAGCAACCGTTAATACAGAATTTAAAACCTAAAACCACTCTGGGTAATACAGATGAAATGCCTATTTCTGGCACCACTTTTAAAAAAAGCCACTTGTAAAGCCTAATGTGTCCACACATGTCTCAGCATTGAAATACATTTCATCTCTAAATGAAACATTCCCAATCCACTAAGGAAACTTGAAGTCTAGGCCATTGTGGTACTTGCCTTTAATCCCAGCACTGAGGAGTCAAAGGCAGGCAGATTGTGCTTTTCACTGCTGAGCCATCTTTCCAGCCCCTAACTAAACCAAGTTTTTAATAAATCTGTACCTGTATCCTTGCTACTGAAGTCTCCACTAACCATTCTTTTGTGCAAATTCTCAGAATAATCCTGTCTGGACCTGGTGACTTTACACCATTTTCTTAACACACTTATATGAGTTCTGGTTTGGGTACCAGCAGCCACATTACAGTTTCTCATTCAAATGCAAGTGCAGCCCAATACTCACCTGAAAGGGGATCAGTGTTAGCAAGCTAAACACTCCCAGTTTCACAGCTGAAGCCAAACCCAGTATTGCCCCCTGCGAAAGTGGCTTCCAGCACACTTGGTTCTTGTTTTACAGGCCATTTTCTGTTCCCATAGCTAATTCGGGGAGTAAACACTGCAAAGTACCTTTTTTCCAAAGACCTCCTTATTTTCTAAATATAACTTTTACCCAGTCTTCTACTTTTACAACAGTAGCAACAGGAAGATTCTGGTAGGAACTTTTTAGTAAGCCTTCGCAGCTTAAAAACTATACAGCAATAAAACTTCCCTGGGTTTCAGGGTCCTCAACTGTAAAGGGAGCCTGAACATGAAGCAGATGAGAAAGAAATCTTCAAATACCAATCTTGATTAGGAAAACAAACTTTCCCAAGCAGAATGCTCCTTTCTCAGAATACAAATGGAGTGACGCTTAAAGATGGTGCAAATTACTAGAGAATGCATGTGTATTGATTCATTTTGTTGGTGGTGGTGCTCTTTTTGAGACAGGGTCTCCCTGTAGCCCCAGCTGGCCTTGGTCTCACAGAGCTCCTCCTGCCTCTGCCTCCCAGGTTCGGGATTAAAAAATCTAGTGCCCGGCTCTAGAGTCTTTAAGATAAGGCAAATCATTATTATGTGTCCAACTAATCCTCCCAAGTTTCCCAGGCTGAGGGGGAAACTCCATCAATGCAATTTAAATCTCTCGGAAAGAGAAACCCAAACGGGCTGGCATTTGAAGATCGGAAAAAGCCGACGTTTTCAACATCGGCCAGGGCAGCGGCACCCCGGGGAACCAAAGGGGGCGGGCGGGGCTTTCGCAATTTCCACTGCGGCCCCGGCGCGAGCAGCCGAGGGAACGTGCCGCGTCGCCCGCCCCGCCGTCAGCCCGGCGGACGACTCCCGCCTCCTGCGTCAACTCACCGGAAAAAAACCGCTGCACTTCGTCCGCCGAGCAGGACCAGGGCAAGCCCCGGACCTTCACCACGAAGCCCTCTCCGCCTTCGGTGCCCAACATCATCGTTCCTCCGGGGATCCTGGCGTCCAAGCAGACTGCGGGGCGGGATGAGGAGCGCCGCTGAGTAAACGCTCCCTCCAACGGCCCGCGGCTCCAACGGCCCCGGAGACTCAAGCACCCTTCGCCCCCCTCGGCTAGCAGCCAGACCCCTGAAGTCCCTCTGGTAGCCCAGAGCCGAGGCCCTAAGCTGAGAAGACCCCCGGCCTAGAGCCGCGGTGGAAGCAAAGAAATGGCGGCCGCCGCTTCCGCTCCGCCTCCTCCGACATCTCACACAATAGAGGCGGTGCGGCCGGCAGGCCTAGGCGGCGCTGCCACGACCAGTCGGCCGCTCGCGGCCCCCGCTCCCAGCCGCAGCCCCTCAGGGTCTCCCCAAGGGTTAGGGACAGAAAAGCCGGAAAAAAACAGGCGTCCTGGGCCGAGAACGAGGATAGACCAGCACTCACCTCCGACAAAGCTTCACCACGGCTGACCAGAAATGGCTAGCGGGCGCCTGCGCAACCTAAATAAGGCCCTCCGAGCCAGCTCTGCGCACGCGCAGCCAGCGGCCGGTACCGCCTACTTGCATCAGCCAGCTCAGGCGCATGCGTATTACCAAGAGCCGAGCCACCTCCCGCCGTCAGATTATAACGCTCATGCGTTCAAGCTAGCTTCTCACCCCTCCACACAGCGGCCGAGGTTGTTTATGCGCATGCGCCTTTTCGCAAATCCCGCCCTTCGGCGCCTCTGCGGTTTAGCGTTGAATTTGATACGCATGCGTTTTTCTTCAAACCGTTCTCTAGCCTTACCCGCCAGATGGGGGAGGGGAATGGCGGCAACCGGGGACGGTACAGTAATCCCGCCCTCAGGGTCTGGTGAGGTGACCGTCCTCCTACCCTTAACCTGCATCCTTTTATCCGAGCTCCTCTCCGATGTGAAAGACACGGGGTGGGGGGGCCCTGTCGCCCTGAAAGAAGCAGGAGCGGAGCAGCCGGGCGGGGCAGAGCCTCTAGACGCCGGCCCGCCCCGGTGCCCACGGCCACCCTTACCTGCCGCCTAGGGGTAGAGGCCCCGGCCTGCACAGGATGCACGTGCCCGAGCCAAACTCCCGTACCCTACTTTTTTGCCCAACGAACTCGCACCCTGCGAACCCCTCGCCCCACTCGAGGGCCGCGGGGCCCTCGCAGAGGAAGTCCGCTGCGCCTCTTGAGTGCAGGCTTGGCCTGCAAGGTGTTCAGCCTCAGCCTCAGAGGGCTGCGCCCAGCGGGTTCCCGCCTAATCCTTCCAGGCACCTATGTGCCCATTTCCCAGGTGGAGACACCGAGGTCCAGGAGGGCCCCATATGCACTTACAGCGGTAAATAAGGTCCCTGAATACGTCCAACTTCCCCCGATTTGA
>NW_008355162.1:1074810-1090863 GCF_000622305.1 Nannospalax galili | reverse complement strand
TAGACACTGCAGACAAGTAACAGTAAGACAGCGTTGTGCAGGATCAACAGAGGTGGGGGTAGGTAGCACAGTTGGTGAATGCCATCTCGGGAAGATGCAGGAATTGTATGTTTTCCTTCCAAGTGCAGTAGTGTGGAAGCCAGATTCGGTTTGGACAGTTTGATTACAATGGAAAGAGGTCATCAAAGGAAAGGTAGCACAGAAAAGCAAGCTGAACTCTGCCAGTTAAGCCTCACAAGGGTGTTTTAACTCCACGTACAAAGGAGGACATCCCAAGCCTTCAAGAGAGCAATAGAAGCTGTTTGTAATAGGAAACTCTGGGTGTCAGGGACACAGATGAAAGAGGTAGGGAGAATGGGGGTGCATGACATCACCTACAAGAGAGAGCAAATGGGAGACACTTTAGCTAAGAACGTCAAAAGGTGAGACTCCCAAGCCTTACAACCAGGAAATTGGTCAAAAGTGAGAAGGCATGCCCAGCCTGGGTGTCCCAGTCAGGAGGCTGAGGCAGAAGTATTGCAACTTCAAGGCCTGCCTGGGCTACAGAGTGAGTTCAAGTCAACCTAGGAAATATAGTAAGACCCTGTCTCAAAATGTAAAAGAGGGCTAAGGAAATAGCTTAGTGGTAGAATGCTTGCCTTGTTCATTCCCCAGTACAGGGCCATTCAACCCCCAAAACTTCCAGACCATCCTGGCTACATTGTGAAACCCTGTCTTGAGATACAAGATGGACACCATCCTCCTGGAGTCCTGTTCCTTAGAAATGTACATTTGAGAACTCTTGGTTTTCCTGGATGACCTAAGAACATTGGTTTATGATTAGATGGGGGGAAACCCCTAGGAATCTATTTAAGCTGGACTCTGGGAGGCAAGCATGCTAGGGATAGAACCCAGGGCCTTGAGCAAACCTGCTCCAACACTGTTGAGCCCCCCAACACCATTTTTTATTTTGATCACCTTTTTCAGTCTGCATAGTGGTGTGCCTGTAGCCCAAGCTACACTGTGATGCCGAAATGGGTGAATCATTTCAGCCTAAAACTTCCAGCCCTCTCTCCAGAAAATAAAACCATGATTCCCTTTTTTTGGGGGGAGGGGGCCGTTTCGGAGATAGGGTGTCCCTGTAGCTCCAGGTGGCCTGAAACTTTGTAGACCAGGGTGGACTCAATTCACAGATATCCTCCTGCCTCTGCCTCCCGAGAGCTAGGTTTAAAGGCATGTGCTACCATACCCAGCCCATGGTTTCCTTTTAACAACACAGCAAAGTTCCTAAAATGTTTGGGTTTTGGGTTTTTTTCTCTTTTTTTTTTTTTTTTCATAGCCTGCATAGCCAAGCTGGCCTCAAACTCTCCACTTAGCCAAGAGTGGCCCTGAACTTCCACCTCAGGAGTGCTAGGATAACAGGCATGTGCTACCACACCAGCACACTCAGTTCAGGATTTCTAGGCATACAGTTTTTCCACAGAGCATTTTTATCTCTTCTAATAATGAGAGGTGATGAGCGTTTGACAATCCTCTTATCGGTGAGGGTTCCACAACACGTTAAAACCCATGTCATTGCTTTCCTCTAATCTTTGCTAATCTAATACTGGGGAAATTGTAAACATTTGCATCTGATTGCTAAACAGAATAAGTTTCATATTATAGCTATTCCCTTTATGTAAACTGTCCAACACAAAAGATTTCTATCTTTAGGCCAAGCATGGTTCTCACATCTTTAATCCCAGAACTAGGGAGGCAGAGGCAGGTGGAGTTCTGTGAGTTTGAGGCCAGCCTGATCTACATAGCAAGTTCCAGGCCAACCAGGGCTACGTAGTGAGACACTGAAAAAAAAAAGTTCAACTTCTTTCCTCACTTTTGATCTTAATGTACTTTCTTAGTTCATTTGGTTTGTGGTTGTGATTTGGGAATTTTTTGTGTTTTTGTTTTTGAGACAGGGTCTCCCTGTAGCCTCAGGTAGCCTGGAACTCACCATATAGACCAGACTGGTCTTGATCTCGAAGAGATCTACCTGCCTCTGTCTCCCAAAGTGCCTGGCTTGTTTGCTTTGTGAAGCCCAGGGCAACCTGAAACTCATGTATAGCCTAGACTTAACTCATATAGAGAGACTCCTTCCTTAGCCTCCCAAATGCTGGGATTACAAACCTGAGCCACCACATCCAGCTCTTCATATGCTTCTATATATAATATAAAGAGCTCTTTACCTGGGGCATGGGGGCACAAGCCTCTAATCTTAACACATGGAAGGTGAAGGCAGGAGGATAGGAGTTCTAAGTCTGAGATATATGAGACTTTGTTTTAAAAAGTGAAAAGAAGCCGGGCGTGGTGGCGCACGCCTTTAATCCCAGCACTCTGAAGGCAGAGGCAGGTGGATCTTTGTGAGTTCAAGGCCAGCCTGGTCTACATAGTGAGTTCCAGGACAGATGGGGCTACAGAGAGACCCTGTCTCAAAAAGACCAAAAAAAAAAAAGTGTCTTTGAGAACTTTAAATAAAAAGTAAAAAATATGACAAAAGAAATCCATTGATTTATAAGACTTGAAAAAGCAATAATTTAAGAAGTATATTGTTTGTCCTGGGACTATATATGTTTTTTGTCTTTTTGAAGCAGGGTCTCCCTGTAGCTCCAGCTGACCTGGAACACACTACATAGACCAGGCTAGTCTTGAACTCACAGAGATCCGCCTGCCTCTGCCTCCCAAGTGCTGGGAATACAGGAAAGCACCACCACGCCCGGCCTTTTTTGCTTTTTAAAAAAAATTTATTATTTTTATGTGTATGCGTGTATTGCCTGCATGTAGGTAAGTGCACATGTGTGGTGCAATGCCCACAGAGGTCAGAAGACGCTGTCGGATCCCTGGGACTAGAGTTACAGACAGCTGTTAGCTGCCATGTGGGTGCTGGGATTCGAACCCAGGTCTTCTGCAAGAACAACCAGTGTTCTTAACCGCTGAGCCATCTCTCCAGCCCCCCTTTTTTGCTTTTTTGAGACGGTCTTCCTGTAGCCTGTAGCCCCAGCAGGCCTGGAGCTCACTATGTAGAGCAGGTTGGCTTGGATCTCACAGAGATCTCTCTGTGTCTGCTTCCCAAAGTGCTGGGCTTGAAGGTATGTGCCACCATGCCCAGTTCTGTTTTTTTTTTTTTTTTGTTTTTTAATGTTTAGGCATAAGTTTGCTTCCAGTTTTTTGTTTGTTTTGGTCTTTTTGAGACAGAGTCTCCCTGTAGACCCAGCTGGCCTGAAACTCACTACATATTCCAGGCTGGCCTCCATCTCACAGAGATCCATCTGCCTCCAGATGTTTTTTGAGGCTTAGTCTCATGTAGCCCAGGTTGACCTCAAACACATGTAGCAGAATGTGACTTTGAATTCCTGATCCTCCTACCTCCAACTCCTGAGTACAAAGTTACAGGCCCACATTCACACACTTGATGTACAGAAATTTTCAATTTGATAACATCAGAACCATGGATATGGTCCTTTGAAATTCTGTAAACTTAGCAAGTCCTTTCCCAGTTTTCCTCTCCCATTTCTTCTGCTACCCCTCAGGCTTCAGCTGGAAGCCAGTTACCCATCATTCTAGCATCACTTTCATCCTGGCCCTCTGCAAGGATGACCTACAAAAGCAGGTTAAGCACATGATGGCACTCATCAAACAAGAAAAAATGAGAAATCAGAAGGAACAGATGAGAAGGTAGGAGAGTCCAACACTGCGAGCACAAAGACTGGAGACCCTGGAATACAACAAAAGAAAAGCAGATTAAGCAGCACAAACTACTTCACATGTTCAGTGTGATAAGCAAGGCTCCAAGTCCTCATGGTGACAGATGACCTACTAATGTACCAGGACTCTGGGAGGTGGCAAAAAATGCACTAAGATCTATGAAGAGATCTATCAAGGCTGGGCGTGGTGGTGCACACCTTTAATCCCCTGGAACTGGAGTTACAGTTAGCTGCTGTATGGGTACTGGGACTTGAACCTTGGTCTTCTACAAGAACAGACAGTGCTCTTAATTGCTGAACCATCTTTCCACCCTCCAAATAAACATTAAATTTTAGAAGAATTTATTTGGGGTGTTTTTAGTTTAGTTTTGTTTTGAGATAGGGTTTCTTACTATAGCCCAGGTTGGCTTAGAACTCACCACATAGCCCAGACTGGCCTGGAATTCACTGTGTAGCCTAAACTGGCTATGAATTGGTGACAATCTCCCTACTCCAAACTCTTAACTGCTGAGATTACAGGTATGAGCCACCATGCTCAATTGAAAAGATTTAAATTTAAAGGTGTACAAAGCTAAATAAAGGTACTCCAAATGTATATTTAATAAGTTTTGATTAGGGTGTGGTGGCACATACCTTTAGTCCCAGCGCTTGGGTGGTAGAGGTAGGCCTCTGTGAGTTTGAGGCTAGCCTAGTCTACATAGTAAGTTGCAGGCCAGCCAGGGCTACACACTGAGACCCCAGCCCCCTCCCCCCGCAAAAAAGAGTTTGGAAAAATTCAATTTGGGGAGAGATGGCTCACCAGTTCAGAGTACCAACTGCTCTTGCAGAACTGGGTTCAGTTCCCAGCATGCACATGGCAGCCAACAACCTTTGGTAGCTTCAGTTCTGGGGGCTCCAACATGCTCTTCTGGCCTCCACATGTGCACTTACAAACATGCAGACAAAAAACTCATATACATAAAATAAATCAAAGATTTTAAAACTAAGTTTTGACTACATGAAAAAAAAATTTTTTTGTTTTTTTTAGTCTTTTTGAGTCAGGGTCTCCCTGAAGCCCCAGCTGTCCTGGAACTATGTAGACCAGGCTGGCCTCAGACTCAGAGATCCGCCTGCCTCTGCCTCCCCAGAAGTGCTGGGATTAAAGGCATGCGCCACCACACCCGGCCCCCCAAAAATATTTTTTAATCCTTCATAGAATAAGATAGGAAAGCTGGTGTCTCGGCTTTTTAGTGACATCAAGTGTAAAGTGGGAGACCTGAAAGACTAAGATGACTTACAATACACAGGAGTATACAAATGAGAAATGTTTCCTTTTAATTGTTTGTTTGTTTGGTTGGTTGGTTGGTTTTTTTGGTCTTTTGAGACAGGGTCTCCCTGTAGCCCCAGCTGTCCTGGAACTCCCTATGTAGACCAGGCTGGCCTTGAACTCACAGAGATCCACCTGTCTCTGCCTCCAGAGTGCTGGGATTAAAGGCGTGTGCCACCACACCAGGCTGTTTTTTTAAAATTTTATATGTATGAGTGTATTGCCTACATATGTAAATGCACCCATATTGTGCAATGCCCGTGGAGGACAGATTCCCTGGAACTGGAGTTACAGACAGTTGTTAGCACCTATGTGGGTGCTGGGAAGAGAGCCCGGGTCCTCTACAAGAGCAGCCAGTGCTCCTAATTGCTGAGCCATCTCTCTCCAGCCCCAGTAATGTGTCATTTTATGTATGAGGGACTTGAACATCGCCAGATTGTGGTGTCCATAAGGGGTCCGTCCTACAACCAAACTCCTTTGAATATTGAAGAATGACTATATAGTATTGAAATTGCATGTAGCTGGAAATTAGGAGAAAATATCTAGAAAGATTCTTTATGGTAGTGATCATGAAGGAAAAAAGGGGTTAAAACCATGTAGTGGTACAAGCACTTGCGAGGCAATGCAACTTCATGCCAGCTTGGTCTACGTGTTGTGTACCAGGCCAGCCAGGACTTCAGAGCAAGACCTTGGTCTTGAAAAAATTATTTTTTTTTTCCTTTTTGGTCTTTTTGAGACAGGGTCTTCCCTAATAAATTTATAAACCAGGGTATTAGGTAGAGCCTCTATCCTGTTGGCCACGCTCGGCAGTCTGTGGGGATCTGGGAAGGGGCAGCAATTTATTTAGGGAGGCAATTTATTTAGGGAGGCAGAGGCAGGTGGATCTCTGTGAGTTCAGGTCAGCCTGGTTTACATAGCCAGTTCCAGGCCAGCCAAGGCTACATAGTGAGACCTTGACTTAAAAAAAGAAAAGAAAAGCCGGGCATGGTGGTACACACCTTTAATCCCAACACTCAGGAGGCAGAGGCAGGCAGATCTCTGTGAGTTCAAGGCCAGCCTGGTCTACATAGTGAGTTCCAGGCCAGCTGGGGCTACAAGGAGACCCTGTCTCAAAAAGACCGAAAAAAAAAAAAAGAAAGAAAAAGAAAAGAAAAAAATGAAGTAAATATTGGGGGGTGATAAATAGTGTATTTTTAAGTAAAAAAAGTGTTTACAATTGGAACTGGAGAGATGGCTCAGAAGCTAAGCATACTGGCTGCTTTTGCAAAAGACCCAGGTTTGAATCCCAGCACCCACCTGGTGGCTAACCATCCATAACTCTAGTACCAGGAGATCTGACACCCTCTTCTGACTGCTGCGGGCACACCACACAGGTGCACCTACCTACAAGCAGTCAAAACATTCACGTAAAATAAAAATAAAATATTTTTAACTTGTCAGCACTGGGGAAGCAGAGGCAGGTGGATCTCTGTGAGTTCAAAGCCAGCCTGGTCTACATAGTGAGTTCCAGGACAGCTGGAGCTACAGGGAGACCCTTGTTCAAAAAGACAAAAAAAAAAAAATTTTTTTTAACTTGTTTACAATCTTCCTTGAATAAAAAGTAGTTTACAAAACAGCAGAGTTCTGAAATATGTATAACTACACACAGAGAAAACTATCTGAAAATGTAGTCCAAAATGTTCATATACACTACACTACCTTTAGATGGTGGAAGCATGGATGGTTTATATCTTTTTTTCTTTTCAGTTTATTTTTGAGCCAGGGTCTCCTCAGGCCCTAGCTGTCCTGGAACTTCCTATGTAGATCAGACTGGCCTCCATCCATCTCACCTGTCTCTGCCTGCCTCCCAAGTGCTGGGATTAAAGACTTGGACCACCATGCCTGGCAATGGATGGATTTCTCATCTCTTCTCAGTACTTTAAGTGCTTTAATGATGAACACTCATTACTTACAGATTTATAATTTGGGGAGTAGGGGCTGGAGAGATGGCTCAGCACTTAAGAGTACTGGCTGCTCTTACAGAGGACCCAGGTTCAGTTCCAGCACCCACATGAAAGCTAACAGTCGTCCATAATTCCAGCACCCAGGAGGCAGAGGCAGGAGGCTCACTGTAGGTTCCAAGACAGCCTACATAGTGAGTTTTGGCCATCCAGAGCTAGAGGTGAGATCTTGTTTAAAAAAAAAAAAAAAAAAATAGATGAGGAACAAACCACCAAGCAGTGTTCCTTCATGGTCTGTGCTCCAGGTTCCTGCCCTGTCTTCCCTTGATGAACTGTGCTGTAAGCCAAATAAACCCTTTCCTCCTCACCCCACCCTCAAAAAATAAGAAGGGCATGGTGGTGCACCTAAAATCCCAGCACTCAGGAAGCAGAGGTGACTCTTCTGTGAGTTTGAAGCCAGCCTTGGCTACATAGTGGGTCCCAGACCAGCCAGGACTACATAGTAAGACCGAATTTTGTCTGTCTCCCTCTGTCTCTGTCTCTGTCTCTGTCTGTCTCTCTCTGTCTCTGTCTCTCTCTCTCACACACACACACAGACACACACACACACACAAAGATATCTAGATAGACAGATGAAGATAACTTTAAAATTGAGAATTAGTGTAGTCTACCTAATACCCTGGTTTATAAATTGAGAATCAGAAGGATTATCAGAACAATGAGAAGGGTGGGACAGTGGGTTCAGTTCGGTGGGAGGGCGCCTGCCTAGCCCAGCAAGACAAAATAAGAGAATCAGCAGAAGACTCAGATCACCCCCACCCCCTCCAGCCTTCCGGTACTGTCCGGCTGCTGCTAAAATGGACGCTCTCTAAACTAGCCGAGAGCCCGGCGCCTCCTGGTGCCCCTGTATAATAAATAGGACAGCTCTTCCAGCGCCCGGCGAGGGTTTCGTAGCCATTTTAAACCAGTCAGTGAGAATCCAGATGGATGGTGAAGGAAAAACAAAGGCGTCGCACAGCCCCGCCCCTGAGCCTCTGCCCTGCTGGCCACGCTCGGCAGTCTGCGGGGTCCTGGGAAGGGGCCACCAAGCCCACTCCAGCTGGCCAGCCGCATCCTGAGCACCTTTGCTTCTGGTTTTTGTGATGTAATTTGTTTTTGCTCTCTGTGGTACTCTGCATGGCCTCCAGAGCCTTGGCAGGTTAGGCAAGCACTCTGAGCTTACACCCTCAGCTCAACTAATAGCTTTAAATATTACTGCATTTATGTGCCCCCCTCTCTCTTTCCCTTTCCCCCCCTCTCTCTCCCCCACCTCCATCCCTCCCACCCTGCCTCCCTCCCTCTGTCCTCTCGTTTGAACACAGGGAGAGCAAGATGCCTTAGCAGTTAAAGGCACTTGCTGCCAAGCCTGACCATCTGAGTTCAATCTCCTGGAACTTGCTTGGTGGAAGGATAGAACAATTCTCAAATGTTGTCCTCTGGACTCCAAACTAACAGGTTTTGAACCTTCTAAACACTGGCTCTGGCTTCCCAAGGCCTCAGCTAGGGAAGTGGGAGAACAACTTTCACCAGTAGGTTCACGGTTCCCAGGAATGGAACTCAACTAGTCAGACTTTTATGGCAAATGCTTGTACCTGCTGAGCCATCTTGCAGGTCAAGTGTTATTTTTGAGACAGTGTCAAATGTAACTCAAGCTAGCCTCAAATTCTCTTAAGTGGATGAGGTAAATACCTCTGTCTCCATGGTTAGAACTTGGTCACACACATGCCTTCAGCCAAACATACAAATAAACTTTACATTTATTGGCCTAGACAAGTCAGGATTTACCCCTGAACCGAGACAAGGGACAGCTCTGAGATGAGCTCAGATGAAGGGTGCATTCTGTTGGCAAATGCAGTGGCTTGAATGCATCCTTCAAAAGTTCATAGGGCCGGGCATGGTGGCACATATCTTTTGGCATATGCCATTAATCCCAGCACTTGGGAGGCAGAAGCAGGTGAATTTCTCTGAGTTTCAGGCCAGCCTGGTCTACATAGAGATTTCCAGGACAGCTGTGGGCTATAAGGAGACCTTGTCTTAATCTCCCAAAAGTTCATATATTAGAAACGTGTTCCCCAAAGCCTCAGTGTTGCAGTATGGGACACTTGAGAGGTAACTGGGACATAGAGGTTTTGCCTTGAGTGGATCAATTTTTGGACTGATGGGTTTGTACATTTATGGATTAGTGTATTTTGCAGGAATGGTTTTGCATAAAAGTGACTCAAGGAGTTGGAGAGATGGCTCAGCGGTTAAGAGCACTGACTGCTCTTGCAGAGGACCTGGGTTCGATTCCCAGCACCCACATGGCAGTTACGAACCGTCCTTAACTCCAGTTCCAGGGGAATCGGGAATCCAAAGCCCTCTTCTGACCTCCGCAGCATTGTACAACATGGGTGCACTCACATGAGTGTGTGCAGGCAATACACTCATACACATAAAATAAAAATAATAAAAATTTTTTAAAAGTGACCTCAAGCTCTCTTTGGCAAGCATGCTCTGTCTGGCCTGTGATACCTTCCACCATGTTAGGCTGCAGCAAAAAGCCAGTCAATGCTTCTATCTTTTTTTTCTTGTTTTCTTTTTTGTTTTGTTTTGTTTTTTGGTCTTTTTGAGACAGGGTCTCCCTGTAGCCCCACCTGGCCTGGATTCGCTATGGAGAGGCTGGCCTCGAACTCACAGAGATCCTCCTGCCCCTGCCTCCCGAGTGCTGGGATTAAAGGCGTGCGCCACCACACATGGTGCTTCTTTTATTTTTGAGACAGGATCTAACTATATAGTCCTGGCTGGCCTGGAATTCACTATGTGGACCAGGCTGGCCTCAAACGGGTGGGCCTCTGTCTCTGGAGTGCTGGGATTAAAGGCATACACCACCATACCCAGCTCTCCTATCAGGTTCTGACCTTGCCCTCTCCCCAGAAATGGAGTGGGAAGACAGCAAACAATGGACAAGTGAGAACTTTCATTTGCTGAGACCCTCGGTGACAGCAGGATGCCAAACAAGAGAGGTTGTGGGTGTCACAGGTCTGTGCTATTGGCAGGCTTCGGGATGCCAACTGAGAGCTTGTTGGAGGTGTTCCAGCTCTTGGCTCTCAGAGGGTCTCAAAATGCAGACCAAGAGCAGGCTCTTGCAGAGCAGGCCCTTGTGGAACAAGCCTGTAGAAAGCCTGTAGAGTATGGTCTTCCATCTCCTGCAGGTGTTGAAGGCTGGGACTCATCCTGCTTACAGCTGAAGTAACAGGCCTTGAAGACCAAGGCAGAAATGGTGAGTCTCAAAATGAGCAGTGGGAGCTAGAGAGAGTTCCTGTGCCTCTGGCTGGTCGCTAGCAGGCCTGTCTCCAGGCGGGGTCTGTCTCCAGAGGGTCTCAAGACTAATCTTTCTTCTCCAATACGTGTTCAGGAACCAGGCCCCTGTGATGGGAGCTGAACTCTGAAATCTTCAGGGTTCTTCCTCTGAAGAGAGAAGTATCTGAGAACTGGGCCCTAAGCCAGAGCTGGGAGCTGGCCAGGAAACAGACTCAGAAAAAACCTTGCATTGGGCCCTGTATATAGAGCCCAAGGGCCCTAATTGGTTGGGTGTGTATGTATGCAAATGAGGCATAAAATGGGACCAATAGAGAGCTGTCACACCTATGCCAAACCTGAGAGTGTTGTCAATTAGGACCATTGCTCTAGTCCCTCTCTGGATCCTCTGATGTTCCAATGAAAGGGGGAAAATGTAGCACCTAGGGGCAGATGGATCATGATGTCTGAGTGGATTTCTGCCATGGAAGCAGACAAACTGAGAAAGAGGGCTCTTCATCCCTCCACTAGCAAAGAGTGCATAACCTGAGTCAACATAAGGGAAGCCAGTCCCTGCTAAACTGGCCATAAGAGCCATTGAATGCACTTGGTTTTTTGCCAGCTGAGGTCTCCATGAATGAATATCAGGGGCTAGAAGACATTAGGACAGGCATGAATGAGGGCATGAGAGAGGTAATGTTTGATGACCAGTTTACTGGGTCCATTAGTACTATGTTTACTAGAGAGTTAAAATGGATGGACCAGCCAGATGGCTCAGTGGCACTTGTGCTCAGTGGCACTTGCCACCAAGCCTGATGACCTGAATTCAACCACTGGGACCAACATGGTAGAAGGAGAGAACTGACTCCCATAACTTGTCCTATGATCTGTACATGTGTTCCATGGCATGTGTGTGCTCACATAATATATATATATAAATAAAAGTAATTTTTAAAATTATTTTGATTTTATGTGCATCAGTGTTTTGCATACATGTATAGTGTCTCATGTGCATGCAGTACCCACAGAGGCCAGAAGAGAGCATCAGATCCCATGGAATTGCAGTTACAGCCAGTTGTTAGATGCCATAGGGGTACTGGGAACTGAAACTTCTCTTCAGCCCCAATAAATGTAATTTTTAAAAAAATGTTAATTAAGCAAGGACCTTGGGACTGGTGTGGAGCCTTATTGGTTTTGCTGAGCCCGTGAAGTGAGCCCATGAAGTAGGAGAGGCTGTAGTAGATCCAAACTATTTAGACCTGCCTGCATGCATATTGGTTTCACAAAGTATCAAAGCATTCAGGAGAGGTTGGGGGTGGGAGGAAGAAAGTGGATGATAGGACCCATCTGGGTCACTTGAAAAATGTGGAAAGATTCTTATGGAGCTAGGGTTCTTAGGCTTAAAAAAAAAATGACAAGTGAAATTCAGCTCTTATAAGGCTCTGGAAGAATTTAAAAGTGTGCAGAACAGTTCAATAATAGTATAAATGACAGAACAGTGCAGGTGAAATATTGGAGACAACTGCCCATTGCCCTACTTGAACTCTGCAGAAAGCATGCTTGACTACATGTGCAAAATCACCAGTAGCCAAGAGTATCTATGACAACAGACCCTGATAGGCATGTATGCAGATGCAGGTTCTGAAGGGCAGTGTCCCGTAAGTTTAGATTAGATTTTTAAAAAAAACTATGCCTTGTTTACACTGTGGTGTGCATATCTCTGTACACAGGCCACACCTGTTGCTTATTGTTTCCTGAGCTCCTGTCCTTTGATCTGCATACCCTTTGTTCCTGAATACCTGCTTAGAGTACTCCATCCCTGTGAATAAAACCTTAAGAGTTAGAGACTCCGTGCTCTTTGTTCTATGAACAGGGAGCCTCCTGGTTCCCAGCTTTCTTTAATATTAAATTGTCTTGTATGTAATATTTTATAATTAGATACCACACCATCTCTCTTTGTGTCCATCACTACCTAGCCATTCAGGATATAACAGTAAAAGAGACTAAATTTGTTGTTGATGTGGATAGTTATCCCCCTTGAGAGTATATTGTGTGTATTTCTTTCCTGCAAGAGAATATACTCCGGGTCAGTATACAGCTGGGACCCATCTTAAATATCACCATTGGAGAGTCTCACTTAAGAGTATGAAATAGGAGCTGGAGAGATGGCGCAGCAGTTAAGAGCGCTTACTGCTCTTGCAGAGGACCTGAGTTCTCAGCGTCTATGTAAGGTAGCTCACAGCCACCTATAACTCCAGATCCAGGAGGATCTGATGCTTCTGGCCTCCGAGGGCACCTGCACTCACATACACATACCCACACATACACAACATACACACACACAATAAAATAATAAATCTTTAAAAGGTACTGAAAATCTTTATTTAAAAAAAGAGTGAAATATGAACTAAGTTCAGTCATTCGTGGTTGAGTAAAATGGGAACCTATAAAGTTGCCTACCCCTAGTAGGGCTATGAATATCAAACAGTATAGATTACCCAGGGACTATGGCAAAATTATAAAAACCAAGGAAATAGAAAATGTAGAGATTATTTGCCTAGCTCAAAGCACTTTCAACAGCCTGATGTCACATCTAAAGAAGTCAGATGGCTTGTAGAGAATGACTGTGGAGATAAATAAGGCAGTGCTAACCATCCGTGCCACTGTACCTAATACTTTTTGATAGAATGACTTAGCAAGAACAAGTGATGAGCATTTAATCCCAGCACTTGGGAGGCAGAGGCAGGTGAGATCGCTTTGAGATCATGTGCACACAAGCACACAAGCAGCCGCACTCACACACATACAAAAAACTTTAGAGCTAATAAGTGTAAAAGTTTAAAGGGAGATTAATCAATTAAATTTTCATGTAAATGGATAATAATGTATACAATATTTGAAGTTTTAAAAATGTTTACTTGTTTTTACTTTACATATCCGAGTGCTGTGCTTGAATGTATGTAAGTGTACCACATACATGCAATATTCACAGAGGTCAGTAGGGGGAGACGGATCCTCTGGAACTGGCGCTACAGTTAGTTGCTAGCCATCATGTGGGTGGTGGAAACCAAACCCAGGTCCTCTGCTGGAGAAGCCAGTGCTCTTAACCACTGAGCCATCTCTCTGGCCCCAATACTTGAGATTTTAAAAAATAATTTGGGGCTGGGCGTGGTGGCACACGCCTTTAGTCCCAGCACTTGGGAGGCAAAGGCAGGCGTATCTTTGTGAGTTCAAGGCCAGCCTGGTCTACATAATGAGTTCAGGTCAGCTGGGTCTACAGGGAGACCCTGTCTCAAAAAGACAAAAAAAAAAAATAATAATAATAATAATAATTTGGGAATCCAGGTGTAGTAGCACACACCTTTGATTGCAGCACTCTGCAGATAGAGGCAGATAGATCTCTGTGAGATTGAGGCCAACCTGTTCTACATAGTGAGTTCTTGGCTACCTAGGGCTATAGGGAGATCCTGTCTCAAAAAAACTAAAGGCCAGTTTGGGGAGTCAGAGCAATGGCTCAGTGGTTAGGAGCATGTACTGCTCTTGCAGAGTACCCAAGTTCAGTTCCCAGCACCTATGTCAGGTGGTTCACAACTGCCTGTAAGTCCAGTTATGTCTCTGGCCTCCAAGGGCACATCCACATAACCCCATATAGACACACACAAATACATATAATTAATAAAAATAGGGGGCTAGAGAGATGACTCAGCAGTTAAGAGAATGTACTGCTCTTCAAAGGAGCCTGAGTTCAATTCTTAGCACCCATGTAGGGGAGCTCACAACTGCCCGTAACTCCAGCTCCAGAGGATCTGTGAAAATTGCACATTCATATATAAGACCACCCACATATACACAGAATTGAAATAAAATACTTTTTAAAAATAAAAATAGGGGCCAGGCATGGTGGCACACATCTTTAATCCCAGCACTCGGGAAGCAGAGGCAGGCGGATCTCTGAGTTCAAGGCCAGCCTGGTCTACATAGTTCCAGGACAGCTGGAGCTACAGAGAGACCCTGTCTCAAAAAGACCAAAAAAATAATAAATAAATTTAAAAAATAAAATTAGAATAAGGTCCCTTTGCTTCCTGGGCTGCACAGCCTCCGGTGTCCTGGTGCCAGCACCTTTCCTGGGTAAGTCCAGCACACCCACCATGACTTGACTCCCCCAGCCTCAAGACATTTGAAAAGCAACAACAAATGAAACCCAAACCCAGCAGACAAGAAGAAATAACAAAAATCAGAGCAGAAATTAATGAAATAGAAACAAAACAATACAAAGAATCAACAAATCCAATAGCTGGTTCTTTGAAACAATAAACAAAATTGATAGACTGCTAGCCCAGTTAACCAAAAGAAAGACCACCTCCAAATCAGCAAAATCAGAGATGAAAGGGGAAACAGACACCAAAAAGATCCAGAACATTATAAGGGAATACTTTAAAAACCTATATGCTACTAAATTTGAAAACCCAAAAGAAATGGATGCATATCTAAAGGCATGGGAACCACCAAAACTAAACCAAGAAGAGATTAACAGCTTAAACAGACCCATAACACAAAAAGAAATTGAAACAGTAATACAAAACCTCCCAACTAAAAAGAGTCCAGGACCAGATGGATTTACAGCAGAATTCTACCAGACATTTAAAGAGGATCTACATCTAATACTACTTAATTTATTCAAAAAGATAGAAGTGGGGGCTGGAGAGATGGCTCAGCGGTTAAGAACACTGACTGTTCTTACAGAAGACCCAGGTTCGAATCCCAGAACCCACATGGCAGCTAACAACTGTCCGTAACTACAGTTCCTTCCGATAGCCTCTTCTGTCCTCTGCAGGCATTGCACAACACAGGTGCACATACCTATATGCGGGCAATACATGCATACACATAAAAATAATAAATAAAATATTTTTTTTTAAAAAAGAGAAAGAAAAAGAAAAAAAAGATAGAAATGGAGGGAGAACTTCCAAATTCCTTCTACGAAGCCAGCATCACTCTAATAACAAATATTCAAAATATCTTTAAAAATACAAGTAGCATACAGATACATAAGAAAATATCATCTGCCATGATCAAGTTGGATTTATTCCAGAGATCCATGAACTATAGATCAACCATCAGTGATGGTTCAATGTATGTAAGTCAAGAAATGTATATAAATCACACAGATGGATTTTAAAACTAAAATTACATTATCATCTTGTTAGATGCACAAAAGGCCTCCCCCCTCAAATCCAACATGTATTTATGATAAATGTACTAAAAGGAATTGGATTGGAGGGGCCAGACCTCAACATACCTAAGGCTATATACAATAAACCCACAGTCAACTCCATCCTAAATGGAGAAAAACTTGAAGCATTCCCATTGAAATCAGGAACCAGACAAGGCTGTCCACTATCTCCATTTCTCTTTAACATAGTGCTTGAAACTCTTGCAAGAGCAGTAAGACAAGAGCAGGAAATTAAAGGAGTAATAATTGGAAAAGAAGAGATCAAATTATCCCTTTTTGCAGATGATATGACATTATATCTGAGACACCAAAAATTCTACCAGAAAACTCCTAGAAATTAATACTTTCAGTAAAGTGGCAGGTTACAAATTAATCCGCAAAAGTCTGTAGCCCTTCTATATACCAATAACAAGCCATTAGAGAAAGAGCACAGGGACATGCTCCCATTCACAATAGCTGTAAAAGAATAAAATATCTTGGAATAAACCTGACCAAAGACATAAAAGATATCTACAATGAAAATTTCAAATCTTTAAAGAAAGT
>NW_008355162.1:1071671-1074728 GCF_000622305.1 Nannospalax galili | reverse complement strand
GACCATCCTACCCAAAGCCATTTATAGATCCAAGGCAATGCTAATCAAAATCCCCATGACATTTTTCACATAACTGGAAAAAACATCCTAAGATTCATATGGAAGCAAAAAAGACCTCAGATAGCCAAAGCAACCCTGAGTACTAAGAGCATTGCTGAGGGGATTACTATAACAGATATTAAACTGTATTACAGAGCTATAGTCATAAAAACAACATGGTACTGGCACAAAAATAGACACATAGATCAATGGAACAAAAGTGAAGACCCAAATATGACTTCATGCAATTTCAGCCACCTGATATTTGACAAAAGGGCCAAGAACATTAACTGGAGGAAAGACAGCATGTTCAGCAAATGGTGCTGGCAAAACTGGATCTCTGCCTGTAGAAGAATGAAACTAAACCCCTATCTTTCACCTTGCACAAAAGTCAACTCCAATTGAATCACAGACCTCAATGTGAAAATATTGGCAATAACCTACAAGATAAAGGTGTAAGAAAGGGTTTTCTAAACAGGATATCAGTTGCCCAGGAAACAAGGTCAAGAATTAACAAATGGAACCTCATTAAACTAAAAAGCTTCTGTACATCAAAAGAAGCAACCAAGGAGGTGAAGAGAAAACCCACAGAATGGGAGAAAATATTCACCAATGACACATCTGACAGAGGTTTAACATCCAGAATGTATAACAAACTCAAAAAACAAGGAATCAAGAAAAGAAGTGACCCAATTAAAAGATGGGCTAAGGAACTGAACAGAGAGTTCTCAAAAGAAGAAATAAAGCCGGGCATGGTGGCACGCGCCTTTAATCCCAGCACCCTGGAGGCAGAAGCAGGCAGATCTCTGTGATTTCAAGGCCAGCCTGGTCTACATAGTGAGCTCCAGGCCAGCTGGGGCTACAGGGAAACCCTGTCTCAAAAAGACTAGCTGAACAGAGAGTTCTAAAAAGAAGAAATAAAGATGGCTAAGAAGGATCTCAAAAGGTGTTCAACATCATTAGTAATTAGGTAAATGCAAATTAAAACCACTTTAAGATTTTCTCTTACCCCAGTCAGACTGGCTAAGATCAAGAGAACAAATAATATCAAAATGTTGGAGAGGATGTGGGCAAAGGGGAATGCTCATCCACTGCTGGTGGGGCTGCAAACTTGTTCAACCCCTATTGAAAGCAGTATGGAGACTGCTTAAAAAATTACAAATGAGCTGGGCATGGTGGCGCACACCTGTAGGCCCAGCACTTGGGAGGCAGAGGCAGGCGGATCTCTGTGAGTTCAAGGCCACCCTGGCCTACATAGTGAGTTCCAGGACAGCTGGGGCTACAGGGAGAACCTGGTTCAAAAAGACAAAAAAAAAAAATTACAAATGAACCTACCATTTGACCCAGTTATTCCACTCCTTGGCATATACCCAAAGAACTCATCCTATTGCACTGCAAACTAGTTCAACCCCTATGGAAAGCAGTGTGGAGAACTCTTAAAAAACTAACAATGAACCTACCATTTGACCCAGTTATACTACTCCTTGGCATATACCCAAAGAACTCTTCCTATTGCAGAGACACTTGTACATCCATGTTTGTTGCTGCTTTTTTCAAATAGGTAAGAGATGGAAGCAACCTAATTGTCCCTCAGCTGACAAGTAGATAATGAAAATGTGGTTCATTTATATTAGGGAATTTTATTCAGCAGTAAAGAAAGATGAAATCATGAAATTTGCAGGTAAATGGATGGAACTAGAAATTGTTATACTAAGTGAAGTAACACAGACTCAGGGAAAAAAAATGACAGATGTTCTCTCTTATGTGTGGATCCCAACACTAAATCCTGAGAAGTGAGTATGTATCCAGATATAACTACAGGAACCAGGATAATGAAAAGAAACCAGGGAGGTAAAGGAAAAGAAAGAATCTGAAAGAGAAGAACAATAGGAAACTTTGCTCCTTGCCCTCCTAGCATCTCTCAAAATGTCCTATAATGGTGGTGGGTCACCTGTCCTCTTGATCAAGGAGGCCAAGGAGATCCCACCAGATGGACTTGAACCAGTGTCCAGTCTACAAAGAGGAGGGTCAACACAGGGGAATCATTTCCTCCATGCTTCCAAGAAAAGCCAGCAATGGTCTAGCAGGGCCTTTGACTTATCTTTGCATAGATGGAACTGGTAAAAGAAAGGAGCCAGGGGCTCCTCCCAAGCCCATGTTACCCTTGAGGAACAGAGCCTCAAATGACCTTAAGAGTAAAAATAAATTGGTTTACTTGGCCAATTGTAGGGTCTTAAACACCCAAAAGGAAAATATAACCAAAGATTAATGGGGTCAATATAATTTTTTAGGAGTAAATTATGTATAGCTAAAGGCTACATAACAAGAAACAATGCCAAACAGGAGATACCTTCCTTTGAGTTATTGGACAGGGTGGCCCAAAGGACTCCCAGACAGTAACCCAGCATAGAACTAGGAAAATGAACAGCAGACTCCAATCTTTTCTAAAGGAATATTGACAACTAACTGATTGCTGCTAGACGAGGAACAGCTGATTTTCCTAAAACAAGGTTCTCTAGATAGGCTGACTAGATTCAGCAGAAGGACAAGCACTGGGGAACGGCTGGGGGCGCTGACAATACAGTGGACAGTAACAGGAATGACAGAGTAGATGAGCTCCAGTGTGATGGGGTGGGGGAGGCTATGGGAGGGTGCTATTTGGGAAGTGGGTATATAGATGAATAAGATTGTTTGGGATGTTCTCTGTATGATATACACACAAAAGTAAAATCAACAAATTTTTAAAAAGACATATTTGAGGAGGAAGCATAAAAATTTACTTCATGTTATTTAGTAGAGATTATAAACATTACCACTGAAATCTACCTGATGAGTTTATATCCGTACTCAGGTGCCAAGGATCCAAGTGTAACCAATTGTGACTAGTAATAATCAGATACACAGAGATTAAAGACATGTGCAAACATCTAAGCGTTAGTAGCATTAGAAATGTAGGAAACAGTATATTTTAAAATGAAATGGAGATCTTCTTTAAAGGTTAAAAATTCATTCAGTTTA
>NW_008355162.1:1061217-1071656 GCF_000622305.1 Nannospalax galili | reverse complement strand
ACTGAGTTCAATATTGTATGACTGTATTAATTCAACTGTGAACCTAAAAATTTACAGCCACTTTTGAAAGATATGTATCCTTGCTCTGGAAATTGTTACCAGATATGTTAAAACTGTAATGAAACACTTCTTCTAATCATGTGGTTATTAAATATAAATAAATAAATAAAATTTTAGAAAAAAAATTTTTTTTGTCTTTTTGAAGCAGGGTCTCCCTGTAGCCCCAGCTGTCCTGGAACTTACTATGTAGACCAGGCTGGCCTTGAACTCACAGAGATCCACCTGCCTCTGCCTCCCAAGTGCTGGGACTATAGGCGTGGGCTACCACGCCCGGCTAATAAAATTAAATTAAAAAAAAACCTTATTGGCTAACCAAGACCAGCCACACTATCCTTATGAAATCTATCTTCAAATAGGACAGGCAAGAGTAATTGAACCATTACTTGACCAAGTATATTTGGTCTGCTATTCAAGCCATTTAAATCTATTTTAGGAGGTTTTAATGTGTACATTAAAATTAAAGATATTCTGTTAAGAAATCCAAAGTATTATGTGTTCCAGTGTCCTTTCCATGTTAATTTAATTAATTAGTTAATTTAATTGCTCCTTTATTGACATACATAAATGTTCTTTTATCCTTATATATAATAATAAGATGACTCTTTTTGTAGACAGTACTTAGAATCTATATGCAAATGCGTATTGACACCATCCCTCCAGGGAGGGGATATGTGCAGACATGCATTTGCAAAAAGACCAAATTTCTTTTGTTTACCTTTATTAATTTACAGTCCTTTTTAGTATGTGTGTGTGCAGGTACATGTGTGCCATGGGACATATCTGTCATGGTGTGTGTGTAGAGGTCAGAGATCAGCCTTCAGAAATGAATTCTCTCTTTCTGCCATGGGTCCAGGTCCTCAGGATTGCATAAGTGCTTTCCCCCCATGTAGCCATCTCATAGGTCCTAATTTGCAATCCTTTTTACTGTGTTGTTTGGTATGGGATCCATTTCTCCATACTTTTGCTAAAACCAGTTACCACACAGGCCTCAAATTCATGGGAGATCTGCCTTTCTGTGCAGATCTGTTGGGATTATGGCATTACACCCTGTCCAAAACCAATTTTTTTTTTGTCTTTTTTTGAGACAGGGTCTCCTTGTAGCTCCAGCTGTACTGGAACTCACTATGTAGACCAGGCTAGCCTCGAACTCACAAAGATCGACCTGCCTCTGCATCCCAAGTACTGGGATTAAAGGTGTGAGCCACCACACCCGCTAAAAAAAATTTTTTTTAATATTTTTTATTACTATTATTTTTTTAACTTTATTATTATTTTATGTGTATGAGTGTATTGCCTGCATGTTTGTGAGTGTTGTTACTGTCATGTGGATGCTGGGAATCGAACCCAGGTCCTCTGTAAGAGCAGTCAGTGCTCTTAACCTCTGAACCATCTCTCCAGCCCCTATTATTTTTATTTTATTTGTATGGGTGTATTGCCTGCATGTATATGAGTGCGCCCATGTTGCTCAATGCCTTGGAAGTCAGAAGAGGGCGTCGGATTCCCCTGGAACCAGAGTTAAGGACGGTTGTTAGCTGCCATATGGGTGCTGGGAATCGAACCCTGGTCCTCTGCAAAAGCAGTCAGTGCTCTTAACCTCTGAACCATCTCTCCAGCCCCTATTATTTTTATTTTATTTGTATGGGTGTATTGCCTGCATGTATATGAGTGCGCCCATGTTGCTCAATGCCTTGGAAGTCAGAAGAGGGCGTCGGATTCCCCTGGAACCAGAGTTAAGGACGGTTGTTAGCTGCCATATGGGTGCTGGGAATCGAACCCTGGTCCTCTGCAAAAGCAGTCAGTGCTCTTAACCACTGAGCCGTCTCTCCAGCCCTAAAAAATATTTTAAAATAATTATTTGTATTTGTGATCCTGGGAATTTTTTTTAATCCTAACAAGTTTATTGTGCTTGCTAACACAGATGAGGTTGGGGGGTCATTTACAGAAGAGAGGGTGCCCCTCCCCCCCACATTTAGGGCTGTGCTGGAAAGTCCAAACGCAAATATAGATCCTGTGACTTCCCGACAGTTGCACAAAATGGCGAGAGGTGTCTCATGGAGTTCTTGGCTTATATATCCTTGGCCCCTGTTAGATCTTGGGAATTTTATCTTTTGTTTGTTTCTGAGGTACTAGAGCTAGGCAAACACTCTGCATTGAGCTACAGCCGCAGCTCAATTTTTATATTTATTTGTTTTTATTTACTTATTTATTTGTTTATTTATTTATTTATTTATTTATTATTATTTTTGTCTTTTTGAGACAGGGTCTCCTTGTAGCCCCAGCTGGCCTGGAACTCACTATGTGGACCAGGATGGCCTCTATCTTAGAGATATCTGCCAGCCTCTGCCTCACAAGTGCTGGGATCAAAGGCGTGCCCCACCATGCCCAGCACCAATTTTTATTTTTTATTTTGAGAGAGTCTTACTAAGTTACCCAGGATGGCCTTTAACTCTTTCTGTAGTCCAAACACGCTTTTCTCGTTCAGTCCTCTGGCCTCAGTATCCTGAATAGCTGGGACTGAAGGTGTGTGCCACCTCCTCACTTGGTTGAGTGTTTTTTGTTGTTACTGTTAGAGATTCCTTTCTCTTTTTTCTAAGAATTTTTCTTCTTAGTGGATATTGATCTTTTTATTATTATTATTATTACATTTTGTTTAGTGTGTGAGTGCGCATTACCTCTGCATGACAATTTGCTGAACTGAACAAATTTCTCATCTCCCTCCATGTGAGTTGCAGCAAACTCAGGTTGCTAGGCTTGGTGGCAATTGCTGAGCGGTTACCTGCTGAGCCATCTTGCCCACCTGAACAGTGATTTTTTAAAAAATATTTTGTTATTTTTATTCCACGTGTATGAGTGTATTGCCTCCATGTATGTGAGTGCACCCGTGTTGTGCAATACCACGGAGGTCAGAAGAGGGCTTCAAATTCCCTTGGAACTGAGTTAAGGACAGTTCACAGCCACCATGTGGGTGCTGGGAATCGAACCCTGGTCCTCTGTAGGAGCAATCCGTGCTCTTAACTGCTGAGCCATCTCCCCAGGCCCCGAACATTGATTTTTTTTATCAATTTTTTTTTCTGTAAAGAACAGTGTATGGTTTACTCCTTTAGTCTCTTTATGTGTTATATCATATTTATAGACTTGACAATATTACCTTTGCATTCTGAGATAAACTAAACTGAATTGTGTCAAAGGAATTTTAATACCCTGCTGAGTTTGGCTTGCTAATCATTTCTAGGGATTCTTGCATTTGCCTCTTTGTGGGTGAGATCTAATTAAATTGCTTTTATCCGCCTGGTAAGATTGATCTGGGTTTTCTTTTTCATGAAGCCATTGCCTTGCTTTGTTATCAAGGTTACATTGAACAGGACTTCTTTCTTTTCCGTTTTCTGGAAGGATTTGCTCTTTTATGGTCTTTCATGGTTGAAATAATCTGTTTCTTCAGAATTTGGTAGAACTTGCCTATGAAGCCATCTGGCTTGCTATTTTGAGAGGAATTTTAAAAAATATTTATTATTATTATTTTATCTTTTTGGAAACTTGCTATGTGGACCAGGCTGGCTTCAAACTCATAGAGATCTGCCTGCCTCTGCCTCCCAAGTGCTGAGATTAAAGGCGTGCACCACCATGCCCAGCATATTTATTATTTTTATTTTATTTGTGTGAGTCTATTGCTTGCATGTAGGTAGGTGCACCCATATCGTGCAATGCCGGAGAAGGTCAGAAGAGGGCATTGGATCCCCTGGAACTGGAGTTAGGGACTTTGTTAGCCACCATGTGGGTGCTGAGAATTGAACCTGGGTGTGAACCCGTGTCCTCTGCAAGAGCAGCCAGTGCTCTTAACCACTGAGCCATCTCTCCAATCCAGATAGGAATTTTTTAATTACTATTTTAAAAAATGACTTATTTTTATTTGTACAAATGTTTGATTGCCAGTAAGTTTACAGGTTGTGTGTGTGTAATGTCCATGAAAGAAGAGGGAGACAGAGCTGCCACGTGAGAGCTGGGAATCGAACCTGAGTCCTCTGCAAGAGCAATCAGTGCTCTTAACCACTGAGCCATCTCTTCCAGACCAAATAAAATACTTTTTAATTAAAGAGACTAGCATAATTTGCTCATCACCTACCTTGAACAATTTTTAATTTATGACCAAACTGTTTTTATCTATATAAGCACCCATGTCCCCTACCAATATTCTAGACTATTTGAAAGCAAATTCAAGATATCATATCACTTTAGCTGCAAATATTCCAGCATATCTTTAAAAAATAAGGTTTTTAAAAACCTGGGCCTGGGCCTGGTGGCACACATCTATAATCCCAGTATTTGGGAGACAGAGACAGGAGAACTGCCAAGAGTTTGAGGTCAGCCTGATCTATTTAGAATCCAGGCTAGCCAGTGCTCCAAAGACCCTGTTTCAAAAAAACACTAGTTCAGTACTAGCATGTCAAAGACGGTGGGTTCCATTCCCAGTGGTTATGGGCACTTACTGCTCTTGTGGAGGACTCAGGTTTTGTTCCCAGCACCACATGGTGGCTAACAACTGTTATGGAAATAATCAGAGACCAACAGCCGAAATCAGGTGAGGAGAGGGAGTTTAATTTGACGGGACTGACATCACGAATCAAGACGAATCAAGAAGTCAGACCCCCTGTTCAAGTTTGGGGGGGGTTTTAATACTCAAGTGAGGAATGCAAGCAAAAGGTACATAGCATATACATGGTAATTAAATGCAAAGTTTACAGGAATGCAAAAGCCTTAGGTCTATACAGGTGTTGGGGACCTTTGTTGTGTAAAGTAGAAGTTTCTTCATGTCCGGATAGTTCACAAGCTCGGAGCCATATGCAGAGACTCCTTTCACAGCAGGGCGTCTTCCCGGCATTTTTCCTGACTCCTTTGTGAAGTAGCAGCCACAGGAATGTAGCCTCCGGCTCTGCAACTATTAGACTTTCCTGTGTGATTTTCCAGCAGTTTGGCAGCCTGGTGGGAGCCCATTTCCACACGCAAATGAGGCATCCCCAAAGTACCTATCAGCAGAAGCTTTTACCACTACCCCCACGGTATAAAGTTCCCTGATTCCCCTCAATAATTGAAGGAGCTGGATCACTCTGGGACACTGAGGCTTGGAGCCACGCAGAGTCATTGAATAAAGAGCTGTAGCACTGAGTCTGACTGAGCTGAGTCTTGTCTCACTGCCTATGTTCCAGCCTTCCCAGGAAGAGCTGTCTTTCCGTCACCGACTCACGGATCCCAGCTTTAGCCGCCCTCACACTCTCCCGCGTGATCCAGTGGCCGGTGGATTTTGCATCTTGAGGAAAGTGCACGGGTGAAATTAGAGCGGGACATGGCTGGGCAAAGCCTCAGCAGCAGAGAGTCACGGAAGACACAGGAAAGCAGCGCAGGAGCAGATACCCGTGCACCCGACACCTGGCGCCCAGCGCGCCCCATATACAGGAATGTGATAGTTTTAGAAAACAAAGAGTTCTTATCCTGGATAACTAAAAGGGGCAGGGGAAGATTCCTGTTCTCCATTACTGGAGTTCTCAATTATTATCACGTTGCAAAATCTTTTAGCATCTGATAAGTTCTACTTCCACAATACAACCATCTGTAACTCTAGTTCCAGGGAATCTGACACGCTTTTCTGGCCTTTGAGAGCATTGTATGATACAGGTGCATTTACATACATGCAGACAAAACATTCATACATATAAAATAAAAATTAGGTGCTGGAGAGATGGCTCAGCAGTTTAGAGCACTGGCTGCTCTTGCAGAGGATCCAGGTTTGATTCCCAGCTCCCACATGGTGGCTAACAACCATCTGTAACTCCAGTTCCTGGGGAATTCAATGCCTTCTTTTGACCTCCTTGGGCATTGCATACATGCAAGCAATATACTCATACACATAAAATGAAAATAACAAAATAAGATTTCTTTCAAGAACTAAAAAACAAAAAATTATTAATGCTGTATTACCACATATTAGCCTGATTCATCTTTTCCCAGTGGTCTTATGTGCCTTATGTTTTGGTGTTAGTATTTTTTAATTTTTTTATTACTTTTATTTTGTATGAGCATAATGCCTATATTGGTGCACCCGTGTTGTGCACCTGTGTTGTGCAATGCCCTCAGAAGTCAGAGGAGAGTGTCAGATCCCCTGGAACTGGAGTTAGAGACAGTTGTTAGCCTCCATGTGGGTGCTGGGAATCCAACCTGCAAGGGCAGTCAGTGCTCTTAACCTGTGAGCTGTCTCTCCAGCCCCTAGTGTTAGTTTTTTTTTTGTTTGTTTTTTTTTAGTTAGTTTAGATCAAAAGCCAAATTAAGGTCTTTAACTTAGTCTCAAGGTTCTCAAGCCTCAGACTACACTCACCCCTAATCTGCTTTTTACTTCTCAGCATGTACATGTGAGAATTTGTTAAAGAGAAAATCAGGAGAGACCAGCAGCCAAAGTTAAGTGAGGAGAGGGAATTTATTTTTACACTAGTGGGACTGACACCTGGATACTTCCATAAAGGAGTCAGCCCCTTGTTCAAGTTTTTAGGGCCCTTTATACTTATATGTGAGGAATGCCAGCAAAGGACAAATAGCACACAGTGATAATTAAGTGGTTTACAGGTAACAAATGGTCATAAAGGTTACACTAACGGGGCAGTTTGGGAAAACAAAGACTTCTATCCTGGGTAACTGCAGGGGGTGGGGGAAGATTCCTGCTCACCCTCCCCATTTCTATTTCCTATCTCAGGCTTTTCCTGCTCCAAAGTTCTTAGCAACCATCCTAAGGGTTTCATTACCATCACATTGCAAGAGTTTTAGCAACCATCTGATGTGGGTTTTTGTTTGTTTGTTTGTTTGTTTGTTTTTAAATTTCCACTGTAAACTGAAACTCTTGATACAGGAGCTAATGGAAATAGGAGCCAGAGTCAAGTGACACTGAAAGCCAATTAGAGCTAAGCAAGATGGAAACAAGAAAAGTACCCAGATGGGGGAAAAGCTATAAACATGTTGCTCCTGGATAGACACAGTGGCTTTGTGGGAAACACCAAGGCCAGCTATATACAAGGCCAACTGGTCTCCCATGTGAAGGAGACCTCCATTAGCCTCAAACCATAAAACAATCTTGCTTTGCAAACAAGTCCATCCGGGACCCCCATAAACCCCAACCATAAAGTTCTACAAACAAGACCTTCCAAAACCCTTATCAAGGAGGGAATGCAGCCCCAAGTCCCCTACCGAACACCCATGACTCTGTTTACACTCACAAAAGTACTTAAGCTCCCCTGCTGTTAGGCCTATGTGGCTACTACAGACTCCTGCTGGCCAGTAGTCACCCCTCATTGACTAATAAAGGTCAGTATGGATTGTATGAGGTTGGTTGTTTGCTTTTCCTTCTGTGACTCTTTCAACTCCTAATCCTAACATTTACCAGGAGAGAGTTCTAACTGGGAGAGATTTAAAACTCTTAATTCCTAACACCACGGACCAGGACCATCAATACCTGCCCACTTGGCAGTCTTATCTGTTCCTCTCCCTTTATCCTGTACATGTTCTTACACATATGTCAGCCTTGATTGTCAGGTACTGTTTTTTAGGCAGATACCCCTCTGTTTACTGATAGGTAAAGTAGCTGATGGATGAATAGGGTTGATCTGGAGAAAGCACCAGGACACAGATAAAAGTCCAGCAGAATAGAGTTTATTAGCAAAGGAACACATGGGACAGATTCCCTTCCAGGTAGGGAAAATGTCTGCCCTGGGGTCTTTTATAGGGGGAGGCTTCTGAAGGGTGCAAAAGGCGGGAAGAAATATATATATTTTAAAGTTAGGCGTGGGGGGGAGAGGGACTGTTAAAACCTGCCCTCTTTAGAAATCAAAGGGGAAGCCTGCTGTGTTGGCCAAACAGTGGAGAAAAAGTCTGCTTCTCTTGACTTCAAGGACCAGGGTGCTTATTAACTTGGTTCCCTTTTTTCAGGGCCTTGCAATGTCCATGAGGCATTGTTGGTGAGGGGACAGGGCTATCTGAACCCTAACATTTTACCTTCTTAAGAGTTTCTTGGCCTGGGGAGATAGCTCAGTTGGTAAAGTGCTAGCACAAAGACCTGTGTTCAATCCCTAGAACCCACGTGAAGAAAGGGGTATGGTGGCATTGGTAAGGCAGAGACAGGTGGATCCCTGGGGTCTGCTGGCTAGCCAGCCAGCCTGCTTGATGGGCTCTGATAGGGTTCAGGACCAGGTAGCCCCAGACCCAGAAACCACAAGGCCCCTAGGAGGAACTGAGTCAGCCAAATACCAGCCACTTGCGAGCTGACAAAAGCAGCTCCAGGAATTGGTGACCCAATGCATTGTGATCACCAGAGCATGTTCCACAGGCTGACAAACAGGTTTCCCAAGCCCTGTAGCTGCACTGGGTTTCTGGCACCCTGTAATTGTAGAAAATATGTTTTACAGTAGGTTTTCCTGGGTAAGTTTCACCAGGTACAGACCCCACGCCTTCCCTGAACAGCCCCCAAATAGCCCCAAACAGCAGAAAAATATTCTCTTTTTATGCATTCTTTTCCCTTTATAAGCTACTCCCCCTGCAGCCATTAGGCTGCTGGCTTCACCCAGCCCTACTAACCCCAAAGTAAACTCTCACTTTGCCAGAGTCCTCTCTGTTTCTGTTTCCCAGTGATCCTGACCCTGCAACCTTTTTATCTAACAGGTTCCAAGCTAGTGTGAGAGACACTTCTCTTTTTTTTTTGAGACAGGATCTCACTATATAGACCAAGCTGGCCTTGTTTTCACAGAGATGATCCACCCACCTCTGCCTCCAAGTGCTGGAATTGAAGATGAGTGTCACAAGGCCCAGCAAGAGACTCCATCTTAAAGAAAAGGCTGATGGTACCTGAGGAATAATACTCAAGGTTGTCCTTTGGCCCACCCATGCATGTGAGCATCTGTGCACACACACACACACACACAAGTTGTGATTTCTCAGGCTCAGTGGTATCAACCTCATCTAGCATGTGTGAGGTTCTAGGTTCAATTCCCAGTTCTATAAAAGTAGTAAAAACAAACCAAAACCCCCATTGTGCTGCTTCTATCATGAAAGCCAAGAATGGCCCTCACTAGACACAGAATCTGTTAACACCCTAACCTTGAACTTTCCAGTCTCTAGAACTGTCAGCATCAAACTTGACTAGTATATCTAGCATGTGAGAGGCTCTAGGTTCAATCCCCATCACCTTTGGAGTAAGAGGAAGAGGAGAAGGAGAGGGGCTGGAGAGATGGCTCAGAGGTTGTTAAGACTGTGTACTGCTCGGAGGGTGGGCTCCAACGTCCATCGGTGTAGCAGCTGTGATCTCAGCACACCTCCAGAGAGTGCTGGGTTCTGGCCTCCCTCTGGCATAGGGGCTGAGAACACAATAGACCATCTAAGAGCCCCCAATTCACCACCCCTTAGGGAATTTCCCAAGTTTTCCATGCGTTCCTGCAAATAGGGGTCCAAACCTTAAAATGAAGCCTGACTGTACCTGACTGGAACCTGACATGGGCTTCTGTGGGTGCTCCTGAATGATGGCTGATTGAAGCCATCAGTTCCCTCCAAAATAAAACCTAAGAGAACCTGAAGCCTGTACCAACCAGCTGCTTTACATAACCAATAAGGAAAGGACTTAGGCACCCAGATAATACAAACAGAAGCATACTTCAACTTAATTCTCATATCAGAATAATAAGCAACAAAAGAAATTCACATATCAAAATCACAATGAAAGAATAATAAAATGGAAAGCCAAAACACTATGTCCTCACCAAACTCCACCAGTCCTGTAGAAGAGTTCTACAAGGAGAATCCCCTAGAGATAACCCAGGACACTGAATTTAAAAGACAGTCATAAACATGATCAGGAAACTCAATGAAGTTAAAGAACACACAAACAAACAAAGAACTCCTAAAAGAAGATAGGGATAAACTTCTGAATGAATTCACAAAAGAGATAGAAACATTGATGAAAACTAAGGCAGAAATGAAGAAGTTTGTGCAAAACTCAAAAAGAGAACTTGAAACAACAGGGGAAAGCCTCACTGCCAGAATGAATGAAATGGAAAACAGAATATCAACAGTGGAGGATAAAGCTGAAGAATTGGACCACTCAAGCAAAGATTATGGAAAATTTTAAAAAACACAGGCATGAAATATACAAGAGATGTGGGACACCATGAAAAGACCAAAATCTACGTATCATAGGCATAGAGGAAGGAGAATTTCACGTTAATGGTGATATTGACTAGATTTTAAGTAGGCTTGTAGAACAGAATTTCCCAAAATTAAGGAAAAACACCCTTGTACAAATACAAGAAGCACATAGAACATCAAATAGACAGGACCAGAAAAGAAACTCCCCACGG
>NW_008355162.1:1054835-1061167 GCF_000622305.1 Nannospalax galili | reverse complement strand
ATACTGAAACCTGCAAATGAAAAACAAAAAGTCACATACAAAGGAAAGCCCATCAGAATTACAGGTGACTTATCCATGCAAACTATGGACCAAGGTATTTCCAGTTCTACATGACAATAGATGTCAGCCCAGAATACTTTACCCCTCAAAAATGTCTATTATAGTTGAGGAGGAAATGAAAATCTTCCATGACAGGAATAGCCTGAAAGAATACATGTCCACAAAACTAGCCCTTCAAAGAATACTTGAAGCAATACAGGGAGCAGAGAAACACCTATAACCCAGGGCAACAAAAGAAAATAAAGGTATAATTGTGGAAACACAAAATTAGACAGAGAATACAAACAGCAATCAAAATCATGGCAATCAATTCACATCTTTCAATAATAACCTTAAATATCAATGGACTAAATTCCCTGGTCAAAAGACACAGGCTAAGTGAATGAATTAAGAAACAAAATCCATCTCTTTGCTGTCTGTAAGAAACCCATCTCACCTTCATGGACAGGCTCTACCTTAGGGTAAAAGGATGGAAAAGAATATTTCAAGCAAATGGCACTAAGAAACAAGCAGGGGTTGTAATTCTATGTCACAAAATAGACTTCAAAGTAAAACTAATCAGAAGAGATAAGGAGGGTCACTTCATTCTGATCAGAGGAACAATCAACCAAGAAGATATTACAATCCTTAACATATATGCATCAAACTCTGGTGCACCCAAATTCATAAAAACAACACTACAGGACTTTAAGACATACACTAACCCCAACTCAGAAATAGTAGGGGACTTCAATACCCCACTGTCTCCATTAGATGTCAACTGGACAAATAATAAACAGAGAGATGTCCGAATTAAATGATACCATACATTAAATGGACATAACAGACATCTTTTGAATATTCCACCCATGGAACTTTATAAAAAATTGACCACATACTGGGCCACAAAACAAACCTCAACAAATACATAAAAATTGAAATAATTCCATGCATTCTATCAGATGACAAAGCAATAAAGCTCAAAATCAACACTAGACAAAGCCCTAGTTACTATATGAACTCATGGCGATTAAACAACACACTCCTAAACAATGAGTGGGTCAAAGGAGAAATTAAGAAATAAAAGAATTTCTGGAATTCAATGAAAAGAACATTACAACATAACACAACCTCTGGGATACTTTAAAAGCAGTCCTAAGAGGGAAGTTTATAACTCTAAGTGCCTACATTAAACAATTAGAAAGAGCCCAAATAAATGATGTAACACTGCAACTCAAGACCCTGGAAAAAGGAACAAATGAAACCCATACCCAGCAGAAGAGAAGAATTAACAAAAATCAGAGCAGAAATTAATGAAATGGAAACAAATAAAACAACATGAAGAATCAATGAATCTAAGAGCTGGTTCTTTAAAAAGCTAAACAAGATACCCCCCCCAAAAAACTAAAACAAAGAATCCAAGAGCTGGTTCTTTGAAAAGATAACGAAGATAGACAGACCACTAGCCCAGTTGACCAAAAGAAAGAAAGAGAAAATCCAAATCAACAAAATCAGAGATGAAAGAGGAAACATCACAAGAGACACCCAATAGATCCAGACCATTATAAGGGAATATTTTAAAAACCTATAGGATACTAAATCTGAAAATCTAAAAGAAATGGATGGATATCTAAAATCATGGGAACCACCAAAGAAATCAACAAGAAGAGATCAACAGTTTAAACAGACCCATAACATATAAGGAAATCAAAATAGTAATACAAAGCCTCCCAACTAAAAAAATCCTAGGCCCAGATAGATTTACAGCAGAATTCTACCAGACATTTAAAGAAGACCTCCAACCAATACTACTTAAATTATTCAAAATGATAGAAACAGAGTGAGAGTTCCCAAATTCCTTCTATGAAGCCAGCATCCTCTAAAATCCCCCAGCATCACTATAATACTAAAACCAGGTAAAGACACAACCAAAAAATATAAAACTATAGACATATATCCTTAATAAACATAGTTGCAAAAATTCGCAACAAACCACTTGCAAATCAATCACATACAGACATACATGAAAAATATCATCCACCATGATCAGGTTGGCTTTACCCCAGAGATACAGGGATGGTTCAATATACATAAGTCAATAAATGTAATAAATCATATAAGTGGACTCAAAGACAAAAATTACATAGTCATTTCAATAGGTGCAGAAAAGGCTTTTGACAAAATTCAGCATGCATTTATGTTCAAAATCCTAAAGGGAATTGGACTGGAGGGAACATACCTCAACATAATTAAAGCCATATATAACAAACCCACAGCCAACATCATTCTAAATGGAGAAAAACTAGAAGCATTCCCATTAAAATCAGGAACCAGACAAGGATGTCCACTGTCTCCACTCCTTTTCGACCAAAGACACCGAAGATCTCTACAATGAAAATTTTAAATCATTAGAGAAATTGAGGAAGACACCAGGGGATGGAAGGACCTCCCATGCTCACGGATTGGAAGAATTAATAGTGTGAAAATGACCATCCTACCAAAAGCAGTATAATTAGAAAAAAAATCCTTGAATTCATTAAGGATTCATTAATTTCATTAAGCACAAAAGACTCAGGATAGCCAAAGCAACCCCAAGCACAAAGAGCAACACTGGGGGGATTACTATACCAGATCTCAAAGTATAGTACAGAGCTATAGTCTTTTTTGGGGGAGGGGTCTACTAGGTTTCCCTGTAGCCACAGCTGGCCTGGATTCCCTAATGGAGATCAGGCTGGTCTTGAACTCACAGAGATCTGCCTGCCTCTGCCTCCCGAGTGCTGGGATTAAAGGCGTGCACCACCATGCCTGGCTTGAGCTATACTCTTAAAAACAGCATGGTATTGCCGCAAAAATAGACATATAGATCAATGGAACATCATTGAAGATCCAAACCTGAATACATGCAATTTCAGCCACCTGATATTTGACAAAGGTACCAAGAACACACAATGGAGGAAAGACAGCATCTTCGACAAATGGTTCTGGCAAAACTGAGTCTCCACCTTGCAGAAGAATGAAATTAGATCCTTATCTTTCACCTTGCACAAAAGTCAACTCCAAATGGCTCAAAAACTGCAATGTGAGACTGGAAACCCTGAAACTATCAGAAGAAAATATTGGCAATAACTTACAGGATATAGGTGTAGGAAAGGATTCTGTAAATCAGACAGAAGTTGCTCAGGAATTAAGGTCAGCAATCAACAAGTGGGACCTCATTAAACTACAAAGCTTCTGTAAAGCAAAAGAAACAAATAAATGAAGAGAAAACCCAAAGAATGGGGAAAAAAAATCTTCCCAGTGACACATCTGACAGAGGTTTAACATCCAGAATATATAAAGAACTCAAAAAACAAAGAATTGGGAAACCAAATGACCCAATGAAAAGATGGACTAAAGATCTAAACAGAGTTTTCAAAGGAAGAAATAAAGATAGCTAAGAAACATCTCAAAAGTGTTCAACATTATTAGTAATTAGGGAAATGCAAATTAAAACCACCTAAGAGAATAATGATACCAAATGCTGGTGAGGATGTGGAGAAAGGGGAACGCTCATTCATTGCTAATGAGGTTGCAAACTTGTGCAACCCCTATGGAAAACAGTGTGGAGAACTCTTAAAAAACTAAAAATGAACCTACCATATGACCTGGTTATACCACTCCTTGGCATATACCCAAAGGATTCATCCTATTGTAGAGACACTTGTACAACCATGTTTGTTGCTGCTCTTCTCACAATAGCTAAGAGGTAGAAGGAACCTAAGTACCCCTCAACTGACAAGTAGGTAACAAAAATGTGGTATATTTACACAATGGAGTTCTATTCAGCAGTAAAGAAAGATGAAATAATGAAATTTGCAGGTAAATGGATGGATTTAGAAACTGCTATACTAAGTGAAGTAACACAGACTCAGAAATATAAATGACGTGTGTTCTCCCTCATATGTGGATCCTAGCACCAAATCCTTTCACATTCCATGTCCTTTTAATAAGATGATGCTGTACAGCAGTCTCTTCTGCATGAAATAACTACATCATCATGACTTCAGCTGAGCCTGATCGCTAAACATCATCACAATTGCGCTTGTTGATGGTTGTGTTCATTCATTAGAGGGCCAAGCAGGGTCACTGGACCCTCACCAGAGTATCTAGCCACTTTTACCAGCCAACTGTATGTAATTTGGCCCTAATCACACACAGTCTCTTGGATTTGGGAGGGCTAAATTATACAATCTGGAGAAGGATAGGAAGAGAAGGCATGACCCATGTTGGGTAAAGGCTTTCCAGTGTGCATTCCCTCAGGTCATACATACACCTCAGCAACCCCTCACTTATCTCAGTAAGTAAGCAGTAAATTCACATTGGTTCCTCAGTAAACCAGGAACCTTAAGCAAAACTTGGTTTGACACTAGAACCTTAAAAGGGAATAAGCATTGCTTAGTATCCCCAGGAAAAGAATTTTCACAACAGATGGAAAATTTGTTAATGCTATTATATCTTGTAATTATTAAAAAAGAAAAAGAAAGAGAATGTAAAAGATGTTAAAAACATATGGGACTGGAGATATTTTCCAAAATAGAAAAAATGAGAAATCCTAAGCAAGTGATGAAGGTCTGTGTAGGTTTGTTATGATATATAAAGGATAAGACAAAAATAATACGAACATAATCTTAAAATTCCTAAGGTCATAGTTTAGTCAACTAGTTTAAGGAACAAAATATATATCTAGTCAACGTTTATCTGCATATCTACAAGCATTATCTACATAGCACATGGTAATTAAAAGTACCAGAGTGGGGGCTGGAGAGATGGCTCAGCAGTTAAGAACTCTGGTTGTTCTTGCAGAAGACCCAGGTTTGAATCCCAGCACCCACATGGCAGCTAACAACTGTCCATAACTCCAGTTCCAGGGGATCCAACATCCTCTTCTGTCCTCCACGGGCATTGCAGGACACAGGTGCACTTACCTACACGCAGGCAATACATGCATATACATAAAATAAAAATAATAAATTTAAAAAACATGTATTAAAAAAAAGTACCAGACCATGGAACTAATCTCCTTATTGGATGTTTAACAGTCATACTTTGAGGCCTATACTAATCTGGTCAGAGGGACTTAAAGGACAGTTTTTGCCCCTTGCCCTCCAAGGTCAACTAAGTTACAGGGGACTATGGAACATCTCTCAAAATGTGCTGTAACTGTGGTGAGTCACCTGTCCTCTTGTTCAGGGAGGCCATGGAGACCCCATGAGATGGGCTTGAACCAGTGTCCAGGCTACAAAGAGGGTCAACTCAGAGGAAATATCTCATCCATACTTCCAAGTGAAGCCAGACATGGTCGAGCAGGACCTCTGACTTATCTTCACATAGATGGAACTGGTCAAAGAAAGGAGCCAGGAGCTCCTCCCAAGCCCATGTGACCCCTGAGGAACAGATCCTCAAACGACCTTAAACGTAAAAATAAATTGATTTATTTGGGCTAACTGTAATTTATTTGGGTGTCTTAAACACCCCAAAGGAAAGTATAACCAAAGAGTAAACTTTCGTGCTGCATAAATATGAGAGACGGTCCTGATGGTTCTCAGAGGTATCATGTTATATGCATCTAACTCAGATTCTAATTAATTTTAACAAGTCAGATACTGTAGATGAGAAATTGGGGATGATGACTGATACGTCCTTGCTGGTCCAAATTCCATTTCTTTAGCAGGTGCTGCCATACTGTGGGACACCCACAAGACACCTGATCTGCACAGTGAGACTTCCATTGAATGGTGCCTCTAACGCCTTTGTATGTGCAACCTTCCTAATGTCACTGTGTTTAGTTTAGGTAACACTAGCGGCAAACACTATGGACCCGCAAAGTTCAGTGGCTCAGTACAAACACAAAGTGCATTCATTTCTCACCCTCAAGCAGTCCAGCATAGGCATATTACGTTTTTGCTTTGCAACAAAATGGCACACAAAATAAAAAGGAGGAGGAACCCAACAGAGGGATGCTTTTGGAAGCCCTTGTCAAGAAATTCCAATAGACTCTCATATGAACATTTGAAAATTGCCCTGTTCTTTTTTCTCGTTCCCTGCCTAGAACTTGTAATGCTAATTACTCTTGCCTTCGCTTCTCTTTCACATCTCCTATTCACCAGACAAGGACTTTCTTTTCCCTTAGAGATAAGAGTTATGCAATTTGGGAGTCTTTTAGCTAGACCCACTGAAGGGTACTCCAATTGCCTCACCCTGTATCCCTGTTCAGCATGGAAGAAGCCAGAGCAGTCTGTGTCCTGATTTCCTAG
>NW_008355162.1:1005245-1054656 GCF_000622305.1 Nannospalax galili | reverse complement strand
TATCTAATCCTTAAAAGATTTTAGGGTTACCTCTTCGGGGGGGGGGATGTTAGAGAAGCCAAAAGCCCCATCAAAAAATAAATAAAATAGAAAGAGTACATGAAGGTATCAGAGACAAGTGATAGGGAGATATGGGAGGAGTTGGAGGGGAGGGAGTGGGCATGGATTTGATCAAAGCATCTTATATGCATGTATGAAATTCTCAGTTATTAAAAAAAAAGGTCTTTCCCCCTACCCCAACATCCATTATCTGCCTATAGATTCTTAGGGAGATATGGGGCCTTGTGAACACCTCCCATCAGCTACCATCAGCTCTGCCTATCAGTCCTCAGGGTTTCATGGGCTCTTCACCACGGCAGATTTTGTTGTCTCAGTCTTGGCTGTGCAGGTCCTATGTCAGTAAACACACCTGCTATGAAGTCATGAGAGCAGCCACAATGACACACTCCTAAGAAAGAGTTCCATCTCACCTTACTCCACTTCTTCCTCTGGCTCTTATATTCTTCCTACCCCATCTTCTGTGATGTTTCCTGAGCCTTGGAGAAGGTGATAAGAAGTCTCCTTATGTTTTGTTTTGTTTGAGACAGGTTCTCACTAGGTACTTCTGGCTGGCCTGGAACTTGCTATGTAGACTAGACTGGTCTCCAACCTAGAGATCCTCCTGCTTCAGCCTTCCAAGTGCTGGAATTAAAGACGTACTCCCACACCCAATAATCTGGCTAGCTGACTGGCCTTGAATCCGATATGTAGCTAAAACTGGCTACTGTAACTCACCCTCCAGCCTCCACCTCCAGAGTGCTGGGATTACACTCTTTTGTGTGTGAGAATTTGTGTGCAAGTGTAAATGTGTGTGCATATGGAGGCCAAAGGTCGGCCTCAGCTGTCATGCCTCAGATGCTATTCAACTTGCTCCAGGTCTCTCATGGGCCTGTAATTTACTGATTAGGCTAAGGTTCTGGGTTCTCAGGTCCTCTTGCTTACAAGGTCAACACTTTACCAACTAAGCTATCATTTTAGAACACTAACAGACTTTTTGGGGGAGCAGTACTGGGGATGAAACCTAGGTTCTCACATACTCTAGGCAAGCTACCACTGAGCTACAGCCCCCCATGTTCAGACTTTTGTTGTTGTTGGGCATTTAAAAAAATTTTTATTCATTTATTTATGTATTATATTATTATTATTATTATTATTATTATTATTATTTTGAGACAGAGTCTCCCAGTAACCCCAGCTGGACTGGAACTCTCTATGTAGATCAGGCTGGCCTTGAACTTACAAAGATCCACCTGCCACTGTCTCTCAAGTGCTGGGACTAAAGGCGTGCACCACCATGGGGACCCGGCTTATGTATTATTTTTATTTTATTTTATGATCTTTTTGAGACAGGGTCTCCCTGCAGCCCCAGCTGACCTAGAACTCACTATGTAGACCATGTTGGCTTTGAACTCACAGACATCCACCTGCCTTTGCCTCCCGAGTACTGGGATTAAAGGCGTGTACCACCATGCCTTGCTTTAAATGGCCTGTTTGATTTTTACTATTTAGTCATACCACATAATTGTATTTTATTTTACATAAAGTAATTTTAAATTTGAAAAAATATTTTATTATTTTTATTTTATGTGTATGAGTGTATTGCCTGCATATATGTGAGTGCACCCACGCCATGCAATGCCTTGGAGGTCAGAAGAGGGCTTCGGATTCCCCTGGAACTGGAGTTAAGGATGATTCCTAGCCACCGTGTGGGTCCGAACCCGGGTCCTCTGCAAGAGCAGTCAGTGCCCTTAAAAGCTGAGCCATCTCTCCAGTTCAATTTTTTTAAATTTAAATTATTTTTAAAATATGAAAATTTTATAGTAAAATACACATAAAATTCATCATTTTAAAGTATACAATTCAGTGACTTTCACAATGTGTCACAATTACAACTGAAGTTCAAAGGTACTTTTCGCTCCAAAGGAACCTCCATGGAGCAATAGACTGCCTCCTCCACTCCCTGGTAACCACTGATTTGCCCTCTATCCTCATGGATTTATATAAATGGAAGCAAACAACCAAGATCCATTGTGTCCAGCCTCCTTCACTCAAATGTTTTCTTCTTCACTATTGTTTGTGTGTTTTCCTAGTGTCTTGTTCTGATTCTCTTTTCACTTTTTCCCAGTTCTTTTCTGTATTTTTCTGTGCATGTGGACTCACAGGTGGACCAGGACCTGGGTCAGATACCTGGCAGCAGAAAAGCAGTGAAGTTGACCAGGACGTGGCAGAATAATTCTATTCAAGGAAATTGCTTCTGGGCACAATGAAGGTCCAAGGTAGCCACATCTTCTTGACTTTGGAGGGAGCACAGGCTTAACATTTATTTTGTACTCTTATTTTGTATGTGTGTATGTGTGTGTATATGCAGTGTACATGGGGCAGGGGCTCCTGCAGAGGTCAGAGGACAACCTGCAGGGAGCTGGTAAATACCAGGGAATCCAACTCAAATGTCAGACCTGGTGGCAAGTGCCCTGACCTCCTGAGACATCTCACCAGCCCTGAAAACAATTTTTTTGAGATAGGGTCTTATGTATCCTAGATTGACCTCAAATGTACAGTTCAGCAGAAAATTACCTTGACCTGATCCTCCAACCTCTACCTCCAGGGTACTGGAATTACAGGTGTGTACCACCATACCTGGTTTTACAGCGTTCTGAGGATAACACTCTATGCATACTAGGGCAAGCACTCTACCAGCTGAGGTATATTCCCAGTCTCCTCCCTGTTCCCTTGCAGCACCACTTCAGTAACTCCTTTTTTGAGCCAGATTCTCCTACATTGCCCAGGCTGGTCTCCAACCCATGGCTTCCAACCATCTTCCTGCCTCAGTTTCCCAAATAGACACCCTGCTACTTCCGCTTTGGGTTTGGTTTTGCCATGTTGCCTTCTACACACTATGCAAGTCAGAAATGCTGGCAATTAAACCATTTAAAATTTTTTACTACATAAAAATGATTTATAACTGGGCATGGTGACACACACTTTTTTTTTTTTTTTGTCTTTTTGAGACAGGGTTTCCCTGTAGTCCCAGCTGACTTGGAACTCCTTATGTAGACCAGGCTGGCCTTGAACTCATAGAGATCTGCCTGCCTCTCCCTCCCAACTAAAGGTGTGCGCCAACCCAGCAGAAGCAAGTGGATCTCTGTGAGTTCTAGGTTAGTCTGGTCTACATAGCAAGTTCCAAGTCAGCCAAGGACTAGTGAGACCCTGCCTCAGGAGGGAGGATTGGAGGGGGGTCAAACTGATGCCCCTATTCCACATAGAAAAAAAGGCTTGTAAAAGAGACATGATTTTCTGGGACTGGAAAGATGGCTCAGCAGTTAAGAGCACTGACTGCTCTTGCAGAGGACCCGGATTCAATTCCCAGCACCCACATGGCGGCTACAAGTCGCCCTTAGCTCCAGTTCCAGGGGAATCCGAAGCCCTCTTCTGACCTCCGTGGCATTGCATGACATAGGTGCACTCACCTACAGGCAGGCAATGCACTCATACACATAAAATAAAAATAATTAAAATATTAAAAAAAAAGAGACGTGATTTTCCAAAGGGTACAAAACAAAACAATCACTTGTGCAGGGAGGCAGAGCTGAAGGTTTCCATAAAGCTCCTTTTTTATTGATTGATTTATTTATTTTTTGGTCTTTTTGAGACAGGGTCTCCCTATAGCCCCAGCTGGCCTGGCCTTCCCTATGTAGACCAGGCTGGTCTCGAACTCACAGAGATCTGCCTGCCTCTGCCTCCCAAGTGCTGGGATTAAAGGCGTGTGCCATCACGCCTGGCTAGAAAGCGTCTTTAAAAAAAAAGATTTATTATTTTTATTTGTAGGAGAGTATTGCTTGTGTGTAGGTAGGTATACTCATGTAATACAATGCCCATGGAGGTCAGAAGAGGGCGTCAGAGGCCCTGGAACTGAAGCTACGCATGGTTGTTAGCTGCCATGTGGGTGCTGAGACTCAAACCCAGATCCTCTACAAGAGTACAGAGTGCTCCTAACCGCTGAGCCATATCTCCAGTCCCCCAGAAATCTTAAATGCCCAGGACCAACAGCCAAGTGCAACCTCCACCCTGCACACCTGGGCTTCCATTCCTTGAGCACTGCAGGTTCTCTGCTCACCACATTGTCCCTCCATCTCTGGATGGCCTAGAGAGTCCTCACCTGCTATGCTCCCTACCCACCCGCTGACCGTGTGCTGCCCACAAGCCTCCCAGGTGGTGCTCCGAGGGACAGCACATAACCTGCTGTGGTGTCCACCCCTGTCCCGCTGTCCACCCGTCCTGCTGTCCACGCCTGCTCTGGTCCCGCGGTCCGCCCCTGCCCTGCCCCGCTATGCATCCCTGCCTCGCTCTACACCCCTGCTCCATCCAGCGCACCCCCCCCCGCCCCCGGGACCCCCCTGCCAGCCCTACAGGCCCCACGTTCGCACCCGGCGGTGGGCGAGGGTCGAGGGGCGCGTGTGTGGCACCGGGCTTTATTGCGTCACCGCGACTCCAGAGCGTGCGGCTGGATCCTGAGCATGCCGGCGCCCTAGCGCTTGCGCATCTTCCTCTGACAGGCTAGTGCCTCGGCCGCGGCGTCGGTCTGGGAATCGACCTTCTTCTCCAGCAGGTGCATGCGCGCCGTAGTCTCGACCAGCATGTCCATGAGCAGTTCTTGCTGCAGCTCCAGGTAGTTGTTCTCCTCCAGCAGCACCTGGCTCTTGCCCCGCTGCACCTGCGGCTTCCAAGCCAAGCCGGCGGGTGAGGGCAGCGGGGGCCGCGCGCGCGCCACATGCCCCTCCGCGGTCCAGCGGCCGCCGCGGAACACGAAGGTCTCGTTGCTCAGGCGCGTGCGCGGCGCGCCGTAGCTCAGCCCCAGCTCGGCCTGGCGCGTGCGGTGGTCCAGCAGGTAGAAGGTGGACTTGGACGAGTTGCGGCGCAGCGGCGGCCTCCGCGGCGAGAAGCGGCGCGAGAAGTGGTCAGCCCAGAAGTGCTGCAGCTGTTCCCACAGGCCTCTGGCGTGGCTCGCGGTCAGGCACTCGAAGGTCTCCAGGGCGAGGGGCGGGTGGGCCACGTGGGGCGCGCTGGTGTAGCGGAGGAAGCGGGGGATGGGAGTCGCTGGGGGCTGCGCTCTTGCGTCGGGAGCCCTGGAGTCCCGAAAGATGAAGGCGAGCCAATCTGAGGAGCAAATGCCTGGGTGAGCAGGTCTGCGCAGGACAGGCAGCCCTTGCCACCCTCAAGGCCAGTGGGTATCTCAGGATAACCAGTTGCAGGCCACTGGGGGGAGCCCATCCCTGCGTAGTCATCCCAGTCTGATTCACCGAGACCACCTTCCTGAGACCACTGTCAATTATGTGTGTCAGGCCCTGGGTAAGAGAGATGTAGATAAAGGCCTGGGACCCTGCTCTCAGACCTCGGGTGGGGAGACCACAGGTGGAGGTGCGGTAGCAAAGACAAGAGCAGTACTTCACCACATGGAATAGGTAATGCAGAGCTAGCTGTATGAGGGGGTGAAAAGTGAGGTGAGGCTGTCATGTTCCCGATGTGTGGAAGAGCTTAGGGTAGGGGTGGTTTTGGGAACCGGCCATCGCATCTTGAGGTGCTGTCCAGGCAAGTACAGCAGTTTAGAAGTCATTCTTTAAGGAGGAACTTACACAGCTAAGATTAGGTGTGACGTTGGCAGAGTATCTGGTGAGATGTCTGCTGTCCCCAACACCATTACTGCCACCATCATTCAGTTTTCCGAGTCTTGCACTGGCACCTGCACCATGCCAGGCCCTGGTCTGAAGAGGGGAATACCACCAGCACAGGCCAATGATGTCCTGGTCCAGCTGGAAAGACATGTGTAGATCAAAGTTCAGTATGGTCAGTATGGTCAGGGGCATCCTGGGGCAGGTGCCTTGGCCTTGACCTATGCTTAGGGTTCAAGGTAACTGGGATTCTACACACTGAGTTTACTTTTGTTTCAAGCAGAGTACTCTCTAAGACTACTCTAAAGTCCAGATGACCACCTACATATCCCAGTCTCCCTGCTTCTTTTCCCTTAACCTCAGCACCTAGTAAGCACCATTTCTATGGTGTGAGAGAGTGTTGTTTTAAACACCTCTTCTGCCCATGGAAGGAGAAAAGAGAAATAACTGAGGCAGAGTTCCCTCTGCCATGCCTTTATTAATTCAACACACACTTCTCACAGTTGGGCAGATGCTGAATGGTACCCCAACCTCCATCTGGTTCATGGAAACCATCTCTAGAAGCCCTCACCCAGGCCCATCCCTGAGGTTACAAGTCTCCAGAAGATTCTTTTCCTGACAGTCCTTGAATGTTGTGCCTCACCTGGAAGATAATGTGGAGGTGCTGAGCTGTGTCCCAGGCCTGGCCACATTTCTGGACCATTTAATCCCACTTGTCTCTGCCAGCTATGACTCACAATGGCCTCCTGACCAAGCCTCCTAGAAGAGGTTGATAGTGTCATTATTATGCAATCCTGGGTTCTCCCCTGTGTTCATTTAGTGAGATATGATTGAGCATTTACTATTTCATGCACTATTTAGAAAGTGAAGATATTTCCTCATTATAAACACTGTTCATTTTGGGGGGGTTGTTTGTTTTGATTTTTTTTTAACAGTTTCACTCTGTAGCCTTGGCTGATCTAGCCCTGTGTAGCCCAGGACAACTTTGAACTAATAGCAGTCTTCCTGTTTCAGCCTTCCAGCTGGATTACAGGCATAAGCCACCATGACAGTTTGTTTGGTTTGTATGTGTGTACATATATGTGGAGGTCAGAAGTCAACCTCCATTGTCCATTATCTTCTTTGATCACTTTTCACCATGTTTTTTTTAGACAGGATCTCCCTGTAGCCCCAGCTGGCCTGGAATTCACTGTGTAGGCCAGATCACAGAGATTCACCTGCCTCTGCCTCTTGAGTGCTGGAATTAAAGGTGTGAGCCACGATGCTCAGTTTCCACCTTAGTTTTTGAGGCAGAATCTCTCACTGAACCTAGAGCTCTCAGATTTGGCTAGGCTGGCCAGCTGGCCGATGAGTTCTAGAGATCTGCCTGTCTCTGTCCTCTCCTCTGTCAGGATATACTCTTCTGGGTGTTTTTAATCTCAGTGATGAACCTTAATGGGGACTTCCAGAGGTGATCTCCATGAACTGGATAGGGGTGGGGTACCCCCTAGATTCTGCCCAACTGTCAGAGGTGCGTGTTGAATTAATGAAGGCATGGCAGAGGAATTATGCCCCAGTTACTAATTTTTTCTCTTTCTTCTAGGATGCAGATGGGCACTGCTATGCCGTGCAGTTTGTATGTGTGTGTGTGTGTGTGTGTGTGTGTGTGTGTGTGTGTGTGTGGTATGTGTACTTGTGTATATATGTGTGCACATGTGTGGGTGCAAGTGTGTCACTGTTAGGTGTATTCTATCACCACCCACCTTAGTTTTTGAGACAGGGTGTTTTCACTGATTGGCTAGACTGCCTGGTCAGTGAACTCCAGTGATAGCCCCTTCTCCCTGGCATTGGGGTTCAAGAAGCAGGCTGCCATGCTCACTTTTTATATGATTACTGAGGTTCTGAACTCGGGTCTTCATGTTTGTACAGCAAGCACTTTACCCACTGAGGCATCTCCCCAGCCCCTTCTTTGGCTTTTTTGAGACCTGGTCTTACCTTGTAGCCTAGTCCTAAGTCACCCTCCTGTCTTCGCCTCTCCAGGAGCTGAGATTGCAGGCTCATCGGGTGTGGTTGGCTCTGAGCTATCATTGCAGCCGGGCATGGTGGCACATGCCTTTAATCCTAGCACTTAGGAGGCAGAGGCAGGTGGATCTCTGTGAGATCAAGATCAGCCTGGTCTACATAGTGAGTTCCAGTTCAGCTGGGGCTACAGGGAAAAAAACAAACAAACAAAAAACCAAAAAACCCCTGTGATTCGTGGCAATAGTGTGAAGGTGTCTGAGATAGGAGTTTGTTCTGGGGATCACTGTGATGCATGTGTGGGCTGTTCTCCAGGGATCCCGAGTGCAATAATAGGAGAACTTTGTGGAGTCTAGGGGTTGAACCCAGGGCCTCCCACATGCTAAGCTTGTACTCTTCAGAGCTACACCTCTAGCCCCTAGTGGAACCTTTGAGAGGCCTGGTGGAAGGCAATGAGGTCACTGGGAATACTGGGTCCCTGGGAAGGGATTGATGCTGGTCTCTACTGGGTTAGTTCCTAGAAAGCTAGGTTATAGAGTGAGCCTGAGGCCCCACTCTTAAGGATTTATATGCAGTTAATGTTGATAGGGGAAGAAGAGAGACATTTTCTTCTGTGGTGTAGCCACTGGTAAGGTATCCTTCTCCTGTAAACAAACCCTCACCAGGCTCCTGTAAGGAACCCTATGAAACTCACTGGCAACATGCACACTCATGCACACGCACACACATGAAGGACATTAAAGTAGAAAGGGGGCTAGTTGGAAAGAAGAGGGGATTAGCAGGAGTGGGCGATGGTCAACAGAGGGTAATACCATGAGCAAGGCCACAAGTTTGTTTGACTTATGATTCCAGATGAGTCCATCATGGCAGGGGAGGCATGGCAGTAGGCAGCTCGAGCAGAAAGCTGAGAACTCACATCTTTTTTTTTTTAATTTATTATTTTTATGTGTATGAGCATATTGCCTGCATGTATGTAAGTGCACCCGTGTCATGCAATGTCAGTGGAGGTCAGAAGAAGGTGTCAGATCCCCTGGAACTAGAATTATGGAGACAGTTGTCAACTGTCATGTGGGTGCTGGGAATCGAACCCAGGTCCTCTGCAAGAACAGTCAGTGTTCTTAACCGTTGAGGCATCTCTCCAGCCTGAGAACTCACATCTTCAAGCAGACACAGAAACAGAGCAACTGGAAGTGGGGCAAGGCTTACAAACTCTCCAAGCCTGCCCCCCTCTACCCCGTGTGTGTGTGTGTGTGTGTGTGTGTGTGTGTGTGTGTGTGTGTTTTAAAAGTGAGCCCAGGGACTGGAGAGATGGCTTAGCAGTTAAGAACACTGGTTATTGTAGGGCTGGAGAGATGGCTCAGTTGCTTCTGTTCTTGCAGAAGACCTGGGTTCAATTCCCAGCACCCACATGGCAGCTAACAGCTGTCTGTAACTCCAGTCCCAGGGGATCCAACAGCTTCTTTTGTCCTCCTCAGGCATTTCACGACATGGGTGCACTTACCTACATGCAGGCAATACACACATACACATAAAAGAAAAAAAAATAAAAATTTTTAAAAATTATAAAAAATAAATAAAATAAAAATAATAAATAAAAGTAAAAAAAAAAAGCGAGCCCAAGGAGCTGGGCATGGTGGCACACACCTTTAATTCCAGCACTTGGGAGGCAGAGGCAGGCAGATCTCTCTGTTAGTTTGAGGCCAGCCTGGTCTACATAGCAAGTTCCAGGTCAGCTGGGGCTATAGGGAGACCATGTCTCAAAAAGACCAAAAGGAAAAAAAAAAGTGAGCCTAGGGACTAGAGAGGTGGCTCATCAGTTCAGAGACTTACTGCTCTTGCAGAAAACCTGGAGCACCTACGTGGCAGCTCACAGCCATCTGTAGCTTCAGTTCCAAGGAATCTATGGGCTCTTGTATGCACATGGCAGACATACACTTGTACAAGCTCACAAACTACACACATATGCACACACACACACACACACACACACACACACATAAATAAAGTAAGCCCATGGGACTGGAGAGATACCTTGGTGATTAAGAGCACTGGCTGCTCTCCAAAACAGGGGCTCAGTTCCCAGCACCCACATGGTGACCCACAACCATCAATAATTTCAGTTTCAGGGGATCTGATGCCCTCTTCTGGCCTACACCAGCATTTCATGACATGAGTGTGTTTACATGCTGGCATACATACTCATACATACTCATACATACATGCTGGCATACATACTCATACACATAAAATAAAAATAAATAAATGAAAAAAAAATTTAAGTGACCCTAACCCATGCACCAGTGGATGATGGTCCTACACTCATGCACATAGAGACAGCACTAAGTGGACTCAGTGAGTTAAAAAAAAAAAGCCAGACGTGGTGGCATATACCTTTAACTCCTGTACACAGGAGGCAGAGGCAGACAGATATCTGTGAGATCAAGACCAGCCTGGTCTACATAGTGAGTTCCAGGCCAGTAGGGGTTACATGAAGACTCTGTCTCAGAAAACCAACCCCCCACACACACACAACAAAGAAGAAGAGAGAGCACACCAATGTGCTTTGCCATGTGATCTCTTCGGCACTCCCACCATGACACCATGATGTGCTGCAGCAGGAAAGACGTCATTAGAGTCGAAGATACTTGCAGTCATGCTCTTGGACCTCCAAAGCTGTGAGCCAAACAACCCTCTTTCCTTTACAAAGCACCATTGCAGGTATAGCAACAGAAGACAGATGCTACAGGAACTTAATAAGACTGTCTCTCATGTTGCAGAGGTGTCATGGATGGGTCCCCAAGAAGCATGGTGTAAGATGAGAATTCCGTTCAGATAATTTATGACGGGACGCACTCTCAGGAGAAAGGCAGGCAGCAGGGCAGAGGAAAACAAAGCAAGAGTGTAGTCTAAGTGGAGCCTTGCTTCAGTCTGATCGCGTGGGGAGCTCAGCAGAAACCACCAGAGTCAGGAAAGGGAGCCAGTCTTTTGTACCCACTCTTCAACCCTCACATTTCAGTCACATATTGGGAGGGGCAGCTGGGACTTATCACCTGACAAAGCAGCCATGGGATGGGATGGTTCTTCATTCAAATGAAGATTTGAATGGGGCACTAACAATGTAGAGGAGGGAGGGAGGGAGGGAATATTTTCTTTTTTCAGGAGGCGGGAATCTTTTTGAGACAGGGTCTCCCCTGTAGCCCCAGCTGCCCTGGAACTCGCTATGTAGACCAGGCTGGCCTCAAACTCACAGAGATCTGCCTCCCAAGTGTTGGGATTAAAGGCATGTGCTGCCAAGTCCAGCAAGAATATTTTCTTTCCATTCATTTTGTGTATGTAGGGATAGAGGCATGGATGTCACAGAGCAACTTACAGGAGCTCTCTCCTTTCAACATGTGGGTACCAAGGATGGAACTCAGGTTGTCAGGCAGGTACCTTTATCTGCTGAGCTGTCTCGCCTTGGGAGGAAGAGAGAAGAGCATTAAAATGCAGGGAAATCACTATATGGGTAAGAATTTCTGGCTATAATACATGTGGTCAGGAAAATAAAAATGGAAATAGAGTGACTTTAGGAGAGGGTGAGGGGAGGGACTAATTTAGACATGGCCCTCAGAGAAGGCACTTAACATTCATGCCAAGTAAGGAAACCCAAGCCCATTGGAGTTCTGGAGTCTAGAAGCAGGAAGGCGCTGGCCAAATTCTGGGATGGGAAAGAGATGAAATCAGCCCCAAGTGACCGCCACTGTATCTGCCTGACCTTTCTGATCTCAATGGTCTCTTGGACTTCTTAGTTAATCCTCTGCATGGCCCTAGGGGCAACACAGCATGTGGAATCACTACCTTCTTGAAATTTCTTTAAATTAAAAAAATTTTGGATTAATTTTATTTTAGGGATATGAATGTTTTGCCTACATGAATGGAAGTGCAGGACATGCATACAGTGCCCATGGAGGCCAGAAAAGGGCATTGGATCCTTTGGAATTGGAGTTATAGCTGGGTGTTAACCATCATATGGGTGCTGAGAACTGAACCCGAGCCCTCTGCAAGAGCAGCCAGTGCTCTTAACGGCTGAGCCATCTCTCCAGCCCCCTACCATGTTGTCTTATTAACAGTGTTTCATTTTATGGGTGGTTATTAATCCATTGTGTGGGTAGAGGACAAGATTTGCTTTTCCACTCACCTGTTGATGGAAATTGGGATTGTTTCCAGTTTGTGGACAAGTATGCATAAAACTTCAGTGACCATGCCTGTATAAGTCATTGTATGGACGTTAAGAATATTTTTCTCTTGAATGAATTCCAAGGCGTGGCATGGCAGGGGCATGTGGCAGGTGTGTCTGCCCTTTCTGAAGTTGCCAAGTTCCTCAACCTGCTTGTTCCGCATCCTCAACCCTGTGTGAGTTTCTGTTCCTGCACACCCTAGTTGGTACAATAAAACCTTTAATTTTAGCCATTGTAGTACTGTGCGTACATTGACTGTGGTTTTAATTTACATTTTTCTAACGGCTAGTGATGTTGAGCATCTTTTTATTGTGTTTCATATCCATCTTGAGGAAGTGGTTGTTCACGTCTTTTGCCTAATTTGGTATTTTCTTTGGTTTTTTAAGACGAGGACTCAGTAGATGGCCCCTGCTGGCTTTGAGCTCGGAGTCCTCTTGCCTCAGCCTCCCTAGTGCTGGGATTAAAGCTGTGCAACATCATCCAGCTCTTGCTTGGTTTTTGTTGTTGTTGTTGTTGTTTTAGACATCTCTCATGTACTCTGGGCTGTCTTCAAACTCATTACTGTAGCCAAGGATGTTTTAATTATAGTTTTTTAGTGCTTAATAGAAATCCTTTGTCAAATAAATTTTACAGATATCGCTTCCTAGTCTCTGACTTCTTTGTTAGTGCAAAAGTTTTTATTTTGATAAAGTCCAATTTATCATTGTTTTGCTTATAGAGTTTATAATTTTTGTGTCACATTAAAAAAAACCCCGTTGTTGGGGAAGGATAGATGGCTCAGTGGTTAAAAGCACTTACTGCCCAGCATGGTGGCGCACACCTTTAATCCCAGCATTTGGGAGGCAGAGGCAGGCAGATCTTTGTGAGTTCAAGGCCAGCCTGGTCTACATAGTGAGTTCCAGGCCAGCTGGGGCTACAAGGAGACTCTGTCTCAAAATGAAAAAAAAAAAAAAAGCACTTAAGTGTTCTTGCAGAGAACCCAAGCTCAGTTCCCAACACTCACATGGCAGCTCCCAACTGCCTGACTTCAGTTCCAGGATTCTGATACCCTCTTCCAGCCTCAGTGGGCACTACACACATGGATACACCTACACACATGCAGGAAGACACTCATGCACGTAAAATAAAATTTAATAAATTAAACTTTAAAACTCATCATCAAACCTAAGGTTACTAAGGTTTTCTCTTCTGTCCTCAGCTAGAAATTTTACAGTTACAGCTTTACATTTATATCTGCTCCATTTTGACTTAGTTTTTGTTAATGCTTAAGTTTTGCTATTGTTGGTTTTTTTGAGACAAGGTCTCACAGTATATCCCGGCTGACCTGGACTCTCAGAGATTGTCTGTGTCATGAATGCTGGGATTAAAGGTGTGTGCCACCACACCCTAAAGTTTTTTCTTTTCTTTTTTTTGGTCTTTTTGAGACAAGGTCTCTCTGTAGCCCCAGCTGTCCTGGAACTCACTGTGTAGACCAGGCTGGCCTTGAACTCACAGAGATCCACCTGCCTCTGCCTCCCGAGTGCTGGGATTAAAGGTGTGTGCCACCATGCCCAGCAAGTTTTTTCATTTTATTTCCCCTTTTCTGTATGATTCAGTACCATTTTTAAAAATATTTTATTATTTTTATTGCATGTATATGCATGTATTGCCTGCATGTAAGTAAGTGCACCCATGTCATGCAATGCCCGTGGAAGACAGAAGAGGCTGTCAGATCCCCTGGAACTGGAGTTATGGACAGTTGTTAGCTGCCATGTGGGTGCTGGGATTTGAACCTGGGTCTTCTGCAAGAACAGCTACTGAGCCATCTCTCCAGCCCCAATTCCGTACCATTTATAAGTCCATCATTTCCTTCACTAACTGCAATAGTGTCTTCACTGTCCTGTGCCAGATCTGCTTTGTTCTTGCTCCCTACCCCTCGCCCTTCCTTCCTTTTCCCCTCCCTCCTCCTTTCATCTTCTTCATCAACTTGACTGGATTTAGAATCACCATGGAAACACAACTTTCGGTGTGTCTATAGAGGTGTTTTTAGAAAGGTTTCACTGGCAGGGAAGACTCACTGTGAGCCAGGTTTAGGGTCTCAGACTGAATGAACAGAAGAAAGGTAGCAGAGCCCAGCATGCCTGTCTGCTTCCCATGCTTGCAGTAAGACCAGCAGCCTCATATTCTTGCCACCATGCTATTTTCCACCATGGTGGACTGGACCATCAAGCTTTGAGCCCCCGTAAACCCTTCTTAAGTACTTCTGTCATGCACTTTGTCACAGCAATGAAAAATCAGTACAGTGTTCGGGCTGACTCTGATCTCCTAGGCTTGTGCCATCCTGGTGTTTCAGCTCCCTCAGTGTTGGGACTACAGGAGCAGGCCACCTCCAGGAATGCTCTCTTTTTCCAGGTCTCTTTATCCTTGCACAAGTGCCATAATTTTCTGAGTTTTGTAACTTACAGTAAGTCTTCACTGCGGGTAGTATACATTTTCCAACAGTATTCTTGAAGAATGAGGGCTAGGGAGGAACCTCATTCAGTAAAGTTCCTACCATTCATTTGTGAAAGCCTGAGTTTGATTCCTAGCACCCATGTGAAAATGTTGGGCTTGGTGGCCTAGGCCTATAATTCCAGCTTAGGGGAGGTAAAGACAAGAGGATCCTAGGGGTTTGCTGGCCAGTCAGTCTGCTGAGTCAGTGAGCTCCAGGTTCCCAGTGAGAGACGATTTCTTAAAAAATAAGATGGGCTGGCGAGATGGCTCAGCAGTTAAGAGCACTGGCTGCTCTTTCAGAGGGCCTGGGTTCTGTTCCTAGCACCCACATGGCAGCTCACAACCATCTGTAACTCCACTTCCAGGGGCTCTGATGCCCTCTTTTGAGCTCCATGGACATTGCATGCCCATGGTACACCTACATAAATGCAGGCAAAACACTCAGAAAATTTAAATAACTAAAAATTTTTTTAAATGCTGGGCGTGGTGGCACACGCCTTTAATCCCAGCACTTGGGAGGCAGAGGCAGGCGGATCTCTGTGACTTTGAGGCCAGCCTGGTCCACATAGTTCCAGGACAGCTGAGGCTGCAGGGAGACCCTGTCGCAAAAAGACCAAAAAAATAAATAAAAAGATGGAGAGGAAGACACCTGAAGTCAACCTCTTGCCTTCACACATATGCGTGCACTCACACATATGCATATATACACACACGAAAACCTTCACATGTGCATGCATTCACATACTGATATACACATATATGTATATCAGAACTCATATATACCGCATACACACTATAATAAATAAATAGATTGATTTGATAGCATCATCTAGGTCTTTTGAATTTCCATATGAATTTTAGAATCAGAATGTCATTTTCCACAAATAAATTTTCCACACTCACTGCTCAGAGCCCTCTCCTCACCTGGATGCTTAGGATCCTCAAAGTGTGTCTAGTGGTCACGGAATTAGAGCCCAGGAAGCTCTGAACAAACTCCTTGCTTTCTTTATGCAAACTGTATATGTTATTTAAAAGTTCATTTTGACTAACAACTATGAAGGGTTGGGGGCACAGCTCAGTGATAGTGTGTGGCTTAGCATACAAAGGAGCCAGGCTCAATCCTCAGTCCTAAAAAGCAATTACAAAATAAATCAACAACCATGAGATTTGAGGACGGTCATGGGTCACCACCAGGAAAAATAACACTGCTGTCAGTTTCCCTTTTTCTGTGTTCTGCCCAAAAGGGAAAGCTACGGAACACAGGAAAACGTGCTTGGTGATTAAGCAGGAAAAGTTAATAAGGATGATATTTAATTCCCGTTTTTCACAAATCTTGATTTTTCAGATTTTTATTTATGTGTATGTATTTGTGTCTGTGTGTGTATGCCATGTGTTCGGGTGCCAGCGGAGGCCAGAAAAGGGGTTCAGATCCTTTGAAGCTGGAGTTACAAGCAGTTGTGAGTTACCTGACACGGGTGCTGGGAACCAAACTTGGGTCCTCAGGAAGAGCAGCAAGTGCTCTTAACTGTTGAGCCATCTTGCCAATCCCAGAAAAAAATTTTAAATTGTTTTTATTTTATGTGTATATGAGTGTGCTGAAGTGTATGTATGTGCACCATGTGCATGCAGGAGCCCACAGAGGTCAGAAGAGAGCTTTGGAGCCACTGGAATTGGAGTTACCATGTGAGCCATTTGTAGAGGCCAGGACAAGGCATCAGGTGACCTCTGTCACTCCCCAGCTATTCCTTTGAGGAACCTGGGGCTTGCATTTCTCTGGTAGTCTAGAAGCTGGCAAGCCCTAGCGATCTTCTGTCCATACTCCTGCCCAGCTTGTCACATGGGTGCTGGGATCTGAATCATGGTCCTTGTGGTTGGGCAGCAAGTGTTTTTAACTGCTGAGCCATCTCCAGCTCCTTGAGGAAATTTAACTTTAACTGGGGAATTTACGTTTACAGAAAGCAAAACAGAAAACCCACAGTGGGTCTTAGCTCTTTCAAGAGCTTCCCCATCAACATCATCTCAATCCAGTCCCTGTGAGGAGGGAGTGCAAGTCCAAACAGGTCTGGGTATAAGGACATGAAATTCATTGTGGTGGTAGTGAGGAAAGAACTAAAAAGCTAGGTGTGGGCCTGTGAGATGGTTCAGCGGGTAAAGGTGCTTGCTATGCAGACCTGGAAGCCTTGAGTTCCTGGAAGCTCCATGGGGCTGGAGAGATGGCTCAGTGGTTAGGAACACTGGTTGTTCTTGCAGAAGACCCAGGTTTGAATCCTAGCACCCACATGGCAGCTGACAACTGTCTGTAACTCCAGTTCCCAGCCCTCTTCTGTCCTCCACAGGCATTGCATGACATGGGTGCACTTACCTACATGGAGGCAATACACTCATACACATAAAACAAAAATAAATATTTAAAAAAAATTTTAAAAATAAAGCTGGGTGTGGTGGCACACACCTGTTATCCCACCACTCTGGAGGCTGAGGAAGGAGGATTGTCAAAAGTTCCAGGCCAGCCTAGGATGCATAGTAAATTTGAGATTCAGGCCAGCCTAGTTATGTAGTGAGACCTTGTCTGTCTGTCTGTCTGTCTGTCTGTCTGTCTCTCTCTCTCTCTTTCTCTCTCTCTCTCTCTCGTCTTTTTGAGACAGGGTGTCCCTGTAGCCCCAAGCTGGCCTGGAACTCACTATGTAGACCAGGCTAGTCTTGAATTTACAGAGATTGTCCTCTGCCTCTGCCTCTGCCTCCCAAGTGCTGGGATTAAAGGTGTGTGCCACCATACTCAGCTTGTCTGTCTTTAAAAAAAAAAAAAGTTAAAAAGATTTTACAGGAACTCAAAATGATTTTTCAAATTTCCCTGTACCACAGGCCTGAGTCAGTGAGTCCCCTCTGGCAACCAAGAGTAACATTACCACAACCAAAGAAATGAGATCTTGTATACTCACAGTAATTGCAGTCTGGCTTCTGAGATTTTTTGTTTGATTTACAGTTCTCAGGATCAAACCCAGGGCCTTGGACTTGCTGGTCAACTGCTCTACCACTGATCTGCAACCCCAGCCCTGGCTCTGAGGTATTCTGCTAGTGACATTCACCCTTCTATGAAAAGTGAGATGCTCTCTGTGCTTTAAAGAGTAATACAGAAGCCGGGCATGGTGGCGCACACCTTTAATCCCAGCACTTGGGAGGCAGAGGCAAGGGGATCTCTGTGAGTTCAAGGCCAGCCTGGTCTACATAGTGAGTTCCAGGACAGCTGGGGCTACAGGGAGACCCTGTCTCAAACAGACAAAAACAAAACAAAACAAAACAAAAACAATAAAAGAGTAAAACAGGTGGGGAAACAGTTCAGAGGGTAAAGGCACTAGCTCCACAAATCTGACAACCAGAGTTCAATGCCTGGAATCCAAGTAAAAGCTGGATGTGTTGGTGCACATCTGTAATCCTAGCACATCTACAGAGCAATGAAAGCAGAGACAGGAAAATCTCCAGGAAGCCAGGAGTACCAGATTGAGCAAGAGAAAAGAGAGAGACCCTGCTTCAACAAAATGGAACGTGAGGACTGGCTCCTGAATGTTGTCCTCTGACCTCCAGATGTGCACTGTGGCACATGTGGAAATACATGTGTAAATACCACACACACACACACACACACACACACACACACACACACACACACAGAGTGAATCAGTGAATTTTTTTTTTTTTAAAGAAGAAGCTGCTGGGCGTGGTGGCGCACGCCTTTAATTCCAGAACTCAGGAGGCAGAGGCAGACGGACCTCTGTGAGTTCAAGGCCAGCCTGGTCTACATAGTGAGTTCCAGGATGGCTGGGGCTACAGGGAGGCCCTGTCTCAAAAAGACAAAAAAAAAAAAAAAAAAGAAGAACCTGAAGACATAGCTTAGCAGGTAGAGCATCTGCTCTTTTAGAGGACCTGAATTCTGTTACCAGCATCTATATCTGGTAGCTCATAAACATCTGCAACTCCGGTTCCTTGGAATCCAATGCCTTCTGGCCTCCATAGTATGTACACACACACATAAATAAAACATAAATCTTAAGCCAGGCATGGTGGCACATGCCTCTAATCCTAGCAGTTGGAGGTGGAGGCAGGCAGATGGCTGTGAGTTCCAGGCCAGCCAGGAGTACATCATGAGACTGTCTCAAAAAAAAAAAAAAAAAAAAAAAAGGTATAACAGCCAGGTGCGGTAACACAAGCCTGTAATCTCAACACTAGGAAGGCAGGCACACACAGAGCCCTAGGGGAAAGATTTCATCTGAAGAATGAAAAGTGAACTGAAAATAAGCATCCTGCCACAACATGCATGCCAAGAGACCCCCAAATATCTGCCTCTGCAAAGTCTGCCTCCATAACGTCTGCCTCAGGCACCAGGTCATAGGCCATGGCCCTTATTTTCAGCCAAATACTGTTTCTTCTTGTTGTCTTATTTAAATGTTAACTTGGAGGGAAAATAAACATTACTTTGATTTTTGTGTTTGTTTTATTTGTAAGTTAAAAACTCTATTATGCCAAGTGTGATGACACACATGTTCAATCCCAGCAGTGGGGAGACAGAGGCAGGCAGATCTCTATAAATTCAAGGCCAGCCTGATGGTCTATATAGTAAATTCTAGGACAGCCAGGGTTATATAGTGAGATACTATTAAAAAAAAAAAAAGCTTGGCATGGTGGCACACGCATTCAATCCCAGCACTTGGGAGACAGAGGCAGGCAGATGTCTATGAGATTGAGGCCTGCCTGGTCTACATAGAAAGCTCCAGGTCAGTTGGGGGCTATAGGCAGACCCTGTCTCAAAAAACCAAAAATAAAAAAGGCAAGAGAGATGGCTTAGCAGTTAAGAGCACTGGCTACTCTTGCAGAGGGCCTGGGTTTGATTCCCAGCACCCACATGGTAGCTAATAATCTGTAATTCTAGTTCCAGGGAATTCGATGCCCTCTTGGCCTCTGTGGGCTTTGCATGACTTGGGTGCACTTACATACATGTAGTCAAAACACTTGTACACATAAAATAATTTTTTTTTGGCCCTTTTGAGACAGGGTCTCCCTGTAGCCCCAGCTGGCCTGGAACTCACTATGTAGACCAGGCTGGCCTTGAACTCACAAAGATCTGCCTGCCTCTGCCTCCCGAGTACTGGGATTAAAGGTGTGCTCCACCACGCCCGGCAATAATTTTTAATTAAAGTTTTTAAAATCTGTAACAAGAACTGAGAATTCGACTCAATGGTATACACAATTTGCCTGGTATACTCAAGGCCCCGAGTTCAGTTCCCAGCACTTCAAAAATGTATTCTTTTTATATTTATGGGAGAGGTACAAATTAATTATTTTTGCAGTGCTAAGGATAGAATCCAGGACCTTGTCCATGCTGGGCAGATGCACTACCACTGAGCTACATCCTCAACCTAAATTAACGAATTTGTTTATATGTACTTAAGTAAGATTGTGTGGGGTTAGCCTTTAGCCTGTGTATGCTTGACTTGTCTGCACTGATTCCTTTTCACCTAGATGCTTATTTCAATGACGACCTTAGGCAGTTACAGAAAAGAGAATTCTATTCTGGTCTTTGAACTTCCAAACTAGACTCAGGACAGTTGTCTTCAATTATAAAAGCCTGGATTTTGTTTTTATTTTATTTGTAGAGGACAAGATCTTTGAGTCTCAGCCTCTTGCCTCAGTACCCCTTGCCCCACCCAATGCTGGAATTACGAGCTTGTTCAACCATGCCCAGCCTTTATATTTCTTTCTTTCTTTCTTTCTTTCTTTCTTTCTTTCTTTCTTTCTTTCTTTCTTTCTTTCTTTTTTTTTTTTTTTTTTTTTTTGACAGGGTCTCCTTGTAGCGCCAGCTGTCCTGGAACTCACTATGTAGACCAGGCTGGCCTTGAACTCACAAAGATCCGCCTGCCTCTGCCTCCCAAGTGCTGGGATCAAAGGCGTGTGCCACCACGCCCAGCCCTATTTTATATTTCTTTACTTTAAAAAAAAAGTTATAAATTTAAAAACTTTGTGAAGAATACTTCCATACCTATTATTCAAATTCTATTGTCAGCATTTCCCTCTTTCTGAACTGTATATAAATTATAACCATTTACTCTCAAACACTGTAGTGTATATTCTGTTTCGTGTTTGTGCTTTATTTTGTTTGTTTGTTTGAGACAGGGTCTCATGTACCCCAGGCTGGATTGGAAATTGATATGTAGCTGAGGGTGATCATGAACTCCTGATCCTCCTTCTTCTGCCTCCTGAATGCTGGGATTATAGGCCTGCATTACCATGCCCAGTTTACGCAGCGTTGGGTATGGAATGCAGGACCTCATGCATGCCAGGCAAGCACTCTGCCAGCCGAGCTACATCCCCAGCCCTCAGTGTGTGTTCTCTGAAATAACCCCAGTATAGTTATCATCTCTCTATATAGATCAATGCTTTACTGTCCATATTTCAGTTTTGTAGGTTTACAGAATTGTCCACTCTAAGACTGTTCCCTATTAAATATTCTGCCTTTATCAAACTGCCCCCAGATTTAACATCCATTAATGATTGTTGCTTGATCTAAAACTTTTTTTATTTTGATTTTGTGTGTATGTGTGTATTGCCTGCACATAGGTAAGTGCACCCATGTTGTGCAATGCCCGCAGAGTGCTGGGATTTTTTTTTTTTTTTTTTTTTTTGTCTTTTTGAAGCAGGGTCTCCCTGTAGCCCCAGCTGTCCTGGAACTCACTATGTAGACCAAGCTGGCCTTGAACTCACAGAGATCTGCCTGCCTCTGCCTCCCAAATGCTGGGACTACAGGCGTGTGCCACCACTCCTGGCGGGTGCTGGGATTTGAACCCGGGTCTTCTGCAAGAACAGTCAGTGTTCTTAACCACTGAGCCATCTCTCCAGCCCCAATCTAAAACTTTTAAAATTCTTTTTGTGGTGCTGGAGATTGAACCCAAGGCCTTGCACGTGCTAGGCAAGTGGTAGACCACTGAACTGCCTGTTCCACCAATCTTTTTTTTTTTTTCTTTTTCTTTTTGGTCTTTTTGAGAAAGGGTCTCCTGTAGCCCCAGCTGGTCTGGAACTCACTATGTAGACCAGGCTGGCCTTGAACTCACAGAAATGTGCCTGCCTCCACCTCCTGAGTACTGGGATTAAAGGAGTGTACCACCACGACGGCCTGCCTGCTCCAAACCTTACAATGGTGGCAATATGATGCTTTCCATTCCAACTCTAGTGCTTATTTCATATTTACCAATTGACCTTCATGCTGCCGGAAGAGATCCCTTTTCTCCTCTATGATTATTGGTCTATTATTGATGTAGACTTACTAATTTTGTTCTTTTTATTTTTACATTTCTCCCCTCAACCCTGTGTGTGTTTGTGGAGGGAGGTGGGGTCAGAGGATAGTTTGCAGGACTCAGTTTTCTCCTTCTGCTTGTGGTTCCCAGGAATTGAACTCAGGTTGTCAGGCTTGGCAACAAGAGTCTTTACCCACTGAACCAACTCGCCTACCCTCTTTTTTTCCCTGCAGATTTATTTTGTTGTTTATATGTATGTGCACATGTGTGCCTGGAATGGGGGTGGGGTGCCTACAGAGGCCAGAAGAGCATATCAGATTTCCCCAGCTGGAGTTATAGGTGACTGTGAGTCACCTGATGTGGGTGCTGGGAACCCAACTCACGTCCTTTGCAAGAACAAGTGCTCTTAACCCCTGAACCATCTCTCCAGGCTCCCTGTTTTCTTTCTTTTTTTTCTTTGTTTTTTGTTTTTGTTTGAGATACGGTCTCCCTGTAGCCCTGGTTGGCCTCAAACTTGCTATGTAGCCAAGGATGACCCTTGAGCTCTTGATCTTCTTACCGCCACCTCCCTAGTGCTGATATTTCAGGCCTGGGTAAACACTCAGTTCATGCAGTGCTGAGACTAGAGCCCAGAGCCTCTTTGTGGTAGATAAACACTGCCTGTCACTGTACCAACTGAACTATATCCCCGGTCTATGGCCTCAAACTTTCAATTTTCCTGCCTCAGCCTCTTGAGTGCCAGGATTCTAGGAATAAACTACTGGCACTTGGGTTTTCAGAGCTGCTCAGATGATGCTGACAGGCAAGGAAAATAACCCTTGCAATGTAGAACAGAGACCAAGACAAGCAAGGAGGGAAAAGAAAGCAACTTAGGGCAGACAGAGAGCATGGATAGAGAGAAGTCTTCAACTGAGAGTATAAGAGAATAGCAGTTTGGTAAAGTGAGATTAGCAAATCTCTACAGAAAACTACAGAACTGGAGAAAAAGAGCTGGAGAGATGGCTCAGCAGTTAAGAACATGAATTGTTCTTGCAGAGGACTAGAGTTGGATTCCCAGCACCCAGACAAGGTAGCTCACAACCACCTGTAACTCTAGCTCCAGGGACTCTGACACTCTGGTTTCCTCAGGCACCTACACTCATATGCACATACACAGACACACATACACAATCACAAATGAAAATAAAATCTGCTGGGAATGGTGATGCACACCTTTAATCTGAGCACTGAAGGGGCAGAGGCAGGCAGATCTCTTTGAGCTCAAGGCCAGCATGGTCTATATAGTGAGTTCCAGGGCAGCCAGGGCTATACTGTCTCAACAAACAAACAAAAAGAAAATCTTAAAGAAAAAAAACGCAGATCTCTGTGAGTTCAAGGCCAGCCTGGTCTACATAGTGAGTTCCAGGGCAGCCAGGGCTACAGAGAGACCCTGTCTCCAAAAAGACAAAAAAAAAAAAAAAAAAAACCTGGAGAAAACTAAGACAAGGGACCGGGGAGATGTCTGAGTAAAAGCACTTGTCACCCAAGCATGAGCACCTCAGAACGCACATAAAAAAGCCAGAAGTGTAGCATAAGTGTTTGTGATCCCAGCATCTCTACAGGGAGATGGTAGGCAGATAGGCAGAGACAGGAGAATCTGGGGCCGTGCAGGGCCAACTAGCCTGGTGTGCACAGCAGCACAACAGACTGTCTTAAGTTGGAAGGGAAAGACCAATGTCCTAAGTTATCCTCTAACCTCCACATATAAGCTGTGGCATGTTTGTGCCAGCATTCATACTCATGAATATGTGTGTGTGTGTGTGTGTGTGTGTGTGTGTGCGTGTACAAACACACACACACACACACACACACACACACACACACACGAAAAACAACAAAACCCAGTTAGGGCTCTGGAAGTTGAGCAACAAGCATATGAGAAGCTGAAAGGACCGTAAGCATGGTAACATTCTTGCCTGGGGCTTTCACTTTGCCCCAGCCTGGTCATCAGGGGAGCAGGATCAAGACAGGCAGAGTGTACGAAATAAAGCTCTGTGTCCAGAGGGGACTCATCTGGCTTGGAAGAAACCACAGTGAGATAGCCTCTTCCCCACTAGATGGCTATAATAAAAAAAAGAAAATAGTAAGTTTGCAGTGATGTAGAAAAACTGGAACCTCAATTACTGCTGGGTGAGAAAGAGCTGCTCTTAAAGGGAGGGACTGTGGATAGGCTGACTAGATCCCAGTGGATGAACTTGCACTGAGGGACATCTTTGGACACTAACTTTACATGATAGGTAGGCCTTAACACAGATGACAGAAGGTATGAACTCCAGTGGTGGTAGTGGGGGCACCTATGGGAGGGTGCAAGTGGAGAAGGGAGTATAAAGATGATTTTCTGTATGAAATACACAAAAATTCAATATTAAAAACTTAAAAGCCAGGTGTGGTGGTGCACACCTTTAATCCCAGCACTTGGGAGGCAGAGGAAGGTGGATCTTGGTGAGTTCGAAGCCAGCCTGGTCTACATAGCGAAGATCCTGCTTCAAAAAGACAAAATAAAGAAATAATAAATAAATAAATAAATAAATAAATAAATAAATAAAATAAAAAATAAAGATGGAGAAACAAAAAAAGAAAAAGAAAAATGGGAACCTTCCAATAGAGGACTCTAAAATGGAACAGCCACAGTGAAAAACAATTTGAGGATGTCTTTACAAAGTTAAATATAAGCTCCCAAATCAGCAGTTCTACTATGTGCTACACAAGAGAATTCAACACGTGCCCACAGAAATACTTGTGTGCAAATGTTCACAGCAGCATTACCCATTACAGCTGATAACTGCAAGCAAACCAGATGTTCAAGTGATCATGGATAAGCTGTGGCATATCCATATAATGTAATATTTTTCAACCATAAAAGGGGAGAAAGTACTGATACATGCAACAGAAAGATTCAGAGCAACATACTGCAAATCATTACATAGTGTATTGTTAAAAGGAAAATTTCCTTAGACCAGTTAATGGCCCCAAACAATATAAAATTTGCAAGTCAAACAGCCCCCAGCACCAGAGCAACCAGTGGCTTGATCAGACAAAATTTACAGGAAAACAGGAGTGAGGTATAGAAAGCAAATTACTTGGCTATAGTGTAATCTACCAACTATTTAATTTTATGTTCATGAGCATTTTGCCTGCATGTATAAAAGTGTATACCATGTGTGTGCCTGGCTCCCTGCAGAGACCAAAAAAGGGTATCAGATCCCCTGGAAGTGGGGTTACAGGTGGTTGTGAGCTGCCATGTGAGTGTTGGGATCTGAAATTGTGTCCTCTGCAAGAGCAGCCAGTGCTCTTAACCACTGAGCCATCTCTCCAGTCCCTAGTTGCACCTTTTCTCTCTCTCTCTCTCTCTCTCTCTCTCTCTCTCTCTCTCTCTCTATTTGTTTTGAAACAAGGTTTCATTATGTAGCTTTGACTGGCCTGGAACTTGCTGTATATATCAGGCTGGCCAGGAACTCAGAGATTTGCCTGCCTCTGCCTCCCAAGTGCTAGGACTAAAGGCATGTGCCACTATGCCCAGCCTGGTTACAGTCTGTGTGTGTGTGTGTGTGTGTGTGCTTTGGTTTTTGGAGACGGGGTCTCCCTGTAGCTCCAGCTGGCCTGGAACTCGATATGTAGACCATGCTGCCCTTGATCTCACAGAGGTCCATCCATATCTGCCTCCTGAGTGCTGGGATTAAATTTGTGCACCACCACATCCAGCAGGTTACAGTTTTGACTAATTAATTTACAGCTTAGTTTACTGGATACAGGGCCTTTTGCAACCAACCCTATCTCATTAACTGTGGTGAAACTTTCAGCTTGATCTGTTGGGCACCATGTAGATGAAATATCTATAAAAGGGGAACTTAAAAAAGGGAAATATATTTCATTTGTCTAGGGTTGGCTGGAAATTGAGTGCAAATGGATGTAGAGGAATTTTTGGGTGGTAGATGTACCCCAAATTTGGATCATCATATTTGTTATATAAATTTATTGAAAGTAATAAAATTGCTCTTACAATGGGTAACCTTTATAGTTTGTAAATTATATTTCAATAAAGAAGTTTTTAGTTGCAGCCAGAGTTGACTGAGGCTGGGTTGAAGCTCACTTGAACCCAGGAGTTCAGGGCCAGCCTGGACAATATATTGAGACATTGTCTCTAAAATTAAACCTAATAGAACTGTTTAAGATGATGAGACAGGGGGAGTCCATTCTACAGGGGCACTTCTGTATTCCATAGTGAGAAAAGGAGTCTACATGTACATGTGAATACCTTGGCACCTACACAGCTAATGGCCTGAGTTAATTCTACAGCCCAGGTGGTGCCTAGAGGAGCACAGGGCTGATACCAATAGATAGCCAGCCTTTTCAAAGAAATGTTTCAGCCCAAATGTCCAGACAGGCGTATTGAGGGAGTGGTGCAAGGGGCCATAATGAGAGACTCTGACACCTTGATTCTCACCTGACCAGAGAAGCAACACTGAGCTCCAGAATGATTGGCTGGCTGACTTTGTCCTCCCTCCCTAGTAAACCTGCTGGTTAATGTGATGTTGAGGTGCTTTCTCTAGGATCTTCAACAACTTTCATAGATTGTTGGCCCTCTGAACACAGCACAACTTAAAGATTCAATTCCTGGGCTGGGGATGTAGCTCAGTTGGGAGAGTGCTTGCCTGGTATACATGAAGCCCTGAATTTGATCCCCAGCGTGGCAGAAAACTGTGAGAGGTGGTGCACACTTGTAATCTCAGCACTCAGGAGGTGGAGGCAGGAGAATCAAGGTCGGGTGAGGAGGGTTGAATATGATTAAAATACGTTGTATAAAAATTCTCAAAGAAGGGACTGGAGAGATGGCTCAGCAGTTAAGAGCACTGACTGCTCTTGCAGAGGACCCGGGTTCGATTCCCAGCACCCACATGGCAGCTACAAACCGTCCTTAACTCCAGTTCCAGGGGAATCTGAAGCCCTCGTCTGACCTCTGAGGCATTGCACGACATGGGTACACTCACATACACGCAGGCAATACACTCATACACATAAAATAAAAATAATAAATTATTGTTTTTTTAAAATTCTCAAAGAAAAAAATGTTCAAGATCATCTTGGGCTACATAATGAGTTCCAGGCCAGGCCATCTGGGGCTACATGAGACACTGTCTTATTTCTGCTAATTGGCCTTCATGGTATTTGTGGTAATCCTGAAGCACAGGAGCCACTATTCTGGTTACAAGTTTAGATACTGTTTTAAATTTTACTTATTTTTCTATTTACTTATTTTTGAGGCAAAGTCTTGCTATGTTGCTCAGGCTGGTCCTCAGATAAACCTCTTGCCTCTGCCCTTTGAGTAACTGAGGGTGCAGGTTCAAGCCACCCATGTCTGGCTAACACACATTTTCTTTCCTCACACACTCAGGAGCTGTGTCACAGTGCATGTGTGGACAACTTGTGAGAGTCAATTCTCTCCCTCCACCATGAGGGTTCCAGTAACTGAACTCATGTCATCAGGCTTGGCTGCAGGCGCTCTTTCCTGCTGAGCCATCTCACCAGCTCCTAATTTGTTTTTTTAAATAAGGTCTCACTACATATAGTTCTGACTGGTCTGAAACTTGCTTCACAGTCCAGGTTGACCTTAAATTTGTGGCATCTTCCTGCCTCTATATCCCAAGTGCTGGGATTGCTGGAATGTGTCACCACACCTGGTTTACATTTTCATTTTTAATTTGTTTTTTGAGACAGGGTCTCATGTTGTGCACTTTAGTCTCAAACTTTTGAAATGAGGGGCTGGAGAGATGGCTCAGCAGTTAAGAACACTCTGGCTGCTCTTGCAGAAGACGAGGGTTCCAATCCCAGCACCCACATGGCAGCTAACAACTGTCCATAACTCCAGTTCTAGGGGATCTGATGGCCTCTTCTGTCCTCCATGGGAATTCTATGGCATGGGTACACTTACATACATGCAGGCAATACATGCATAAACATAAAATAATAAGCTGGGTGTGGTGGTTCATGCTTTTAATCACAGCACTTGAGAGGCAGAGGTGATTTCAAGGCCAGCTGGGGCTACAGGGAGACCCTGTCTCAAAAAGACAAAAAAATTTATAATAATAATAAATATCACAAAAAAACTTTTGAAATTAAATGATCCTTCAGCCTTCATCTCCCAAGTTCTGGGATCTTGTCTTCCTAGAATACACATTTTTAGGTTCAGCAAGTTTGCTCAGCAGGTTAAGGCACTTGTCCCCAAGCCTGACAATCTGAGTTAGATTTCTGGGACCTACATGGTGGAAGGAGTGATGTGACTCCCGCAAAATTGTTCTCTAGGGCCTGGAGTAATGGATGATTCAGTGGTTAAGAGCACTGTCTGCTCTTGCAAATGACCTGGGTTCAGTTCCCAGCACCCACATGGCTGCTAACAACCATTAGTAACTCCAGTTCCTGAGGATCCAACACCCTCTTCTGTCCTCCATGGGCATTGCACAACATGGGTGCACTTACATACATTGCAGGCATAACACTCATACACATTAAATAAAGATAAATTTTAAAATTTTATATTGAATTTTTGTGTATTTCATACAGAAAATCATCTTTATAGTCCCTTACTCTTGGCACCCTCCCAAAGTCCCCCCCACCACCACTGGAGTTCATACCTTCTGTTATTTGTGTTAAGGTCTGTCATATAAAGTTAGTGTCCCCAGATATCCCTTAGTGCAAGTACATCCACTGGGCTCTAGTCAGTCTATCTAGAAAAAAGTTTTTTTATTGGTATTTTTGAGACAGGGTCTCCCAGTAGCCCCAGTTGGCCTGGAACTCACTATGTAGACCAGGCTGGCCTTGAACTCACAGAGATCCGCCTGCCTCTGCTTCCCGAGTGCTGGGATTAAAGGTGTGTGCCACCATGCCTAGCTAGAGAAAATAAATTTTAAAAAAATTTAAAAAATTGTTCTCTGACCTACATACCTGTGCCATGGCAGTGTACACACACACACACACACACACACACACACACACACACGAGTAAATGTAAGAAATAACCCTAAAAGCTAGACACAAAACACTATACAGTTCTCCCCCTTCTCTGCGGGAATATGTTCTAAAATGTTTCTCAGATGTCTGAAACCTAAGATAGTACTGAAGCCTTTATATACATTATATGTATGTACACACACACACAGGTTAATTTATGGACACAGTAAGATTAACAACAATCGCTAAGAATAGAATAATTGTAACATTATGCTGCAACAAGTTATTTAAAACTAGGTTATTTTTATTTCTGGAATTTTCCATTCATTATTTTTGGAGTGAAGTTAACTGAGGTAGCTGAAATTCCAGAAAGTAAAACCTTAAATAAGGGACGACTACTGATGATTCCATTTGTATGACACTATAGAAAAATAAAGGAAGCTGGGCATGGTGGTGCACGCCTTTAATCCCAGCACTCGGGAGGCAAAGGCAGGCCTCTGTGAGTTCAAGGTCAGCCTGGTCTACATAGTGAGTTCCAGGACAGCTGGGGCTACAGGGAGACCCTGTCTCAAAAAGACCAAAAAAAAAAAAATTGAAAAACATTATTTGTAGCCAGGTGTGGTGGTTTATGCCTTTAATCCCAGAAGTTGAGAGGCAGAGGCAGGCAGATCTCTGTGAGTTCCAGGCCAGCTGGGGCTACATACTGAGATTCTGTCACAAAATTATTTGTGTGTGTGTGTGTGTGTGGTGTGTATGTGCTTGTGGGTAAGATTGTAGCTTAGTAGCAGAGTGCTTAGTAGGCACAGGTTTGTATGGATCCTCAGCCCTGGGGGAGGGGTGGAGAGATTACCTGTGTTTAGTGGTTCATAATCTCAGCATTAGGAGGCACAGGCAGGAGGATCACTGCAAGTTCAAGGCCAGTCTGGTCTGTACATCAAGTTTTAGGCTAGGCTAGCCAGCACTATACCGGAAGATCCTGCATCAACAAGCAAGCAAGCAAAAAGTATCAGAAGTTCTTGATGAAGGGAGGAAGCAGATTTGAGATGGCTTCAGAGCACCTCTACTGCAATTTCCCAGGTTAGGGTGGCATAAGGTGAGATTGTATTCCTTTCCCTCTTTTGAGGCTTTGATATCTCTATATGTTTAAGTTAGTTTCATGTATACATGTTTCCTAGAACTCCCCCAAACCCCCAGGTTGGTGTGGTGGTATGTACCTGTAATCTTGGCTCTCAGGAGGTTGAGTCAGAAAGACTTCAAGTACAAGGCCAGCCTCGGCTACATAGTGAGACACTGTCTCAAAAAACAAAAACATAGGACCAGTAAGATGGTTCAGCAGGTAAAGGCACTTTCCACCTAGCCTGAGGACCTGAATTCAATCTCTGGGACCCATAGGGTGGAAAGAAAGAACTCCAACAGGTTGTCCTCTGACTTCCACATGCATGTCATTGTATGCACAAGCACAAACACATATGCACACATGGGCTGGAGAGAGAACTCTGTGATTAAGAGCTCTTGTTGTTCTTAACAGAAAACCAGGGCTGAACCCACATCAGGTGGCTCACTACCACCTGTAACTCCATTCCAGGGAATCTGACATCATCTTCCTCTGCCTCCCAAATGCTGGGTTATTAAAGGCATGTGCCACCACACCCGGCCAAAATATTTTTTGTAAAGAAAAAAACCATACATGTATGAAATTGTCAAAGAAGAAATAAAACATATCCTAAAAAACAAAGGAGGCTGGGGCGATGGCTCAGCAGGTCAGAGCACTTGCTGGGTAGACATGGTGACTTGAGTTCAAGTTCTCAGCACCCACATAAAAAGTTGGTCAGCACACAGCTGCATCTCCAGTGTTGCTAGGGGGACACAGGAGGATGGCTGGAGCTTCCTGGCTGCTAGCCTAGCTACAGGTTCAGTGAGAGGCCCTGACTCAAGGGAATAGGGTGGAGAGTGATGAGGATGCCTGACTTCCTCTTTTTGCCTCCACACACAGATATAAACACACATTTGAACCACACCACACACATACAGTTCCCTACACCACACACAAAACACAAACCAAAGAAGGAAGGAAGGGATGGGGAGGAAAGAAGGGGGGTGAGAGAGGGAGTGAAGGAGGGAGGAAGGAAGGAAGGAAATTTTTTAAAAAAGCTTCCAATTTGACAACTTTTGTTTTGGTCTTTTTGAGACAGGGCTGGCCTGGAACTCACTACACAGACCAGGCTGGTGTTGAACTCTCAGAGATCTGACTGCCTCTGCCTCCAGAGTTCTGGGATTAAAGGTACCACCACACCCAGCTGCAATTTAACAACTTTTAAAGAAGCTGAGAATGGACTATAGTAGTAGACATGTGAATGTCTTAATGCATAAAGATTTCTTATAAACCATCTGAAATAACTCAGCTGGAATTAGACTGAAGAGTTCTTACAAACCAATAAAAGACAAACCCTGCAATAAAAAATTGGACAAATGACATTGACAGACAAAATATACATGATTAATGGACATGCAAAATGTTTAATCTCACTATAAAAAAATAAGCTTTTTCCCCTACCAATTAATTTGACAGCATCTGTGCGTATGGAGAAATGAGTATTGCTAGTGTAACCAATAAGAAAGGACAAGGTGGATATGTGGGTGCCACTGCTAGCTATGGGCTCCAATCTAGTAAAGGAAGTTGGAGATGATAACAATGAGGTTTTTAAGGGCAGAGGGAGAAATTAATCTATGGGAAGTAACTGTATATGGAGTACACATTGATCAAAAATTTTATTTATAGTCATTTTTTGTTTGAGACAGGATCACATTGTAGCCCAGGCTAGGCTTGAACTCACTGTGTAACTGAGGATAACCTTGTATTTCTGATCTACTTGCCTCCACCTCCTGAGTGCTGGAATTACAGCTGTGAGCCTCCACACCTGGGTTATGAAGTGCTGGGTTGGAACCCAGGGCTTCTGGAATGCCATCCAAGCACTCCACCACTGAGCTGCAGCCCTGGGTTTTTGGTTTTGGTGCTGGGAATTTGAACCACTGAGTCTACGTGGACATTTCTAGGACAGAGGATGTGTATACTATAAAATGGATATAAATCATTTATTTTGAAATCCATATCCTCTCCATCTTACAGATAGTACCATAAAGTCAGAGTGGCTTCTACATCTAAGAGCCAAAAGCAACAAAGAAAACTAAACTCATCCCTCCTGTCTTTGTTCCTCTCTCCCTTCCACCCCTCCAGCCTTCTAAGAGACTGGATCTTAGACGTTGACCAAGCAGTCCCCTTGCCTCACCTCACCCTCCAGGGTGTCTAGCACTACAGACTCTTGCCATCACATCTGGCTCTTCTCATTATATATTTTTAATCAATTATTCAAATTTTTATGTGTATGAGTGTTTTGCCTGCATGTATGTAGGTGCACTATGGAAGGTTGTTAGGCTGGGAACTGAACCTGGGTCTTCTTCAAGAGCAACCAGTGCTCTTAACTGCTGAGCCCCCTACTTATTTAATAATACCTCACAGTACCTTTTGGATTTTTAAGACTTTTTTTCAAAGTTTATTATTTATATGTGTATGAGTGTTATGCCTGCATGTAGGTAAGTACACCCATGTCGTGCAATGCCCGCAGAGGACAGAAGAGGCTGTCAGAACCCCTGGAACTGGAGTTATGGACAGTTGTTAGCTGCCATGTGGGTGCTGGGATTCGAACCTAGGTCTTCTGCAAGAACAGTCAGTGTTGTTAACTGCTGAGCTATCTTTCCAGCCCCTACCTTTTGGATTATTAAGAATCTCATTCTTAGGGTTTGTCCTTGGGTCCCTCTTTGATTTTCTTTTGCTGAAGCATCCCCATCTGTAGTCTGTCTTGGGCCCAGAGGTGGGATGAGCCACACTGGACTTTGTGCTCAGGTCTATACAGTACACCTCCAGCTGTCCAGGCTCAGCTGTCACTGTCTGCTTTGGTTCCTCATTCCACAGCCTTCTGAATTCATGGCCTATTTCTCAGCTTCAACATTCATTGGTTTTGTTTCTATAACCCTGCTGTTTTCCGATCCAGCCCCTGTATCCAAGCCTCCTAGCTGCTGTCAGACTTACCTGGAATAGTATGAAAATAATGCCTCCCTGAACATCTCAGTCATAACCAAAATCTAAAATATTTCTATGCAAAATCACTAGCTAGGTAGGTTTTCAAAGCCTGGTCATAACCCAACTGTAGCTGACCTTTGCTCACTCATCACATTCCCTAACACCCTTCCCTTAACTAAACCCTTTTCATATTTATTACTATTGAAGGTGCACAGCTAATGGGGCACAGGTGCCATAGGGCATGTGTCTCTGGTGGTCAGAAGACAACTTTCAGGAGTCAGTTCTCTCCTTCCACCATGTGAGTTTCAGGTATTGAACTCAGGTCATGAGGACTGGATGCAAGAGCCCTTCCCCCTGAGCCATCTTGCTGGCCCCTCAAATTCTCTTGTATATGGACCCCCAAACACTCATTCTGCTGCTTTCCCACATGCTGTTCCCTCATCTGAAGAACCTCCAGTTTCTCGACCTAGAGAAATCCTGAGTATCTTGTGAGGTGTGGTCCAAGTCCCACCTCCTTTTCTGTCAGTTGCAGATGGAGATCCTCCACAGCAGTCTCTTCACACTGACATCCAGCCCTCCTGCACCAGCTGTTCTGCTCCTTTAAGGAGTTCAAGGTCAGCTTGGACAACATAAGCTAGAAACCATCTTAAATAATTTCTAAAAAATTATGTTTTGCCTGCATGTGTATACTGACCACATATGTGCCTAGTGCCCGTGGAGGCAAGAAGAGGGCTTCAGGTTCCTGGTGCACCAGTCATAGGCAGATGTGAGCCACTGGACATGGATGCTGAAAAAGAGAACTTGGGTCCTTTGGAAGAGCTGAAATTGCTCTTAACCGCTAAGCCATCTCCCTCCTCTCTAGCTTCTTAGGTACTGCCCCCACTTTTGTTCCAAATAATGAGCCCAAAATGTATTTAAGAAATGTGTTTAAGAGATCCTTCTGCCTCAGCCTCCTGAGAACCTGGGAGCTGGGACTTAAGACAGTTCGATCACATCTGGCTTCAAAATGTTATTTTGCTTTGAATAGCCTCTTTCCAAAGCAAATAAGGCATATTAAGTCGGGCATAGTGGTGCACACCTTTAATCCCGGCAGGGGCAAGGGCAGGGGAAGGGGGCGGAGGCAGAGGCCGGTGGGTCTTGGCGAGATGGGAGGCCAGCGTAGTCTACATGGCGACTTCCAGGCCAGCTACAGAACCCCCCCGCCCCCCCACCACACCCCCCCAACACCAAACAAAAATTATGAACTGGGAATTGGCAGTTCCAAAACTGTCTCAAGAACAAAACCTTACTCCCTTTGGGGTGGCAGGTAATAACAGGGCTGGTTTAATTTAGTTAAATAGGTGATAGACCTGCTGATTTTCTCCCCTCAGTATTCACCAAACAAAATCGAAGCCGATCAGGAGGTCCAAAGAGGTAGTTAATCCTCGGACACTTTGAAAACGGAAAGTGAGTGCATTTTAAACGTCATTTTAAGTCACAGCACCATCCTTTCTTCTGTCTTGTCGCCAGGGCATGCCTAATCTTAACTCGGAGGGTGCCGAACTTGAGGTTGTATTTTTGTGACTAGACTGCTTTGTTATTAGAGGCCGCAGACTCCTGGGCGCAGGGCGATGACTCTGCAGGAACGCTGGCGCCAGAGCGCAGAGACGGGCGGGGTCAGCGGCCCCCCGCGGCCCGCACTTGCAGCTCAGAAGTCGGGTCCCACCTCCACCCGGGCTGAGGAGTCCAAGAGCCCAGCAGCTAAGCACAGCGGAGGCTGGGTCCGCATTTCTTCCAAACGCGACAGGTGGGGAGGCGTACGCTCGCTACATCCGGCGGCGTGCCCACTGCGACTCCAGGGCAACCCGACGCAAGACCCTGGGCCAAGCCAGCCCCGCCCCAGGAACGCGCGCGCCCGCCCGCCCTAGCCTTCTCGCCCTCCTGCCCAATCATCAGCCACTTCCTGCCTCGCTCTAGGCCAATCCCCACGCTCCACGAAGAATAGCCCTAGGAGGCGTATGGGAAGACGCGTAGAGCGACGGACGCGCCAACCAATACACTAGCAGAGTTTGCTCGAGGGGGTGGGGCCTTACGTTCGTCTTAACCACTCAGGAGCGAGGGGCGGACGCAGGGCTGGGCTTCGGGGGGGGTGAGACTTGCTCGTGCGGCGGCTGTAGCCGAGGCCTCTTGCTTCTGTGGCACGTGACGGTCGGGCCGCCTCCGCCGCTGTCTCCATTGCAGCGCGCGGCCAGGTGTGCGGGTGGGAGAAGGTGCGGGGGCCGCCTGTGGTCCCCGGGAGGCTCGAGGTGAGACGAGACGCCTGCGCGGGGACCTCGGGCCTGGGAGGACTCCGGGATGGGGGGGCGAGGCTATGAGTGCGGCGCAGCGGCTGAGATCGGGCGTGGCCGGCCCCTCGACGGCTGTGGGGTCGGGTAGGCTTTCGAGGGGTCCAGGCCCGGGAGGATGCGTGGCACTGTGAGGAGAACGGCCAGAGTGGCGGGGCAGGCCCGGGCCGAGGTGGCGGGGTCGGGAGGCGTGGCAGGTGCCTTGGGGTCGCTTGACCTCCGAGAGAGCGAACTTGTTGAGGTGGCTTTGCTTCTAGAGCTTTCTTAGGCCTGTTACTGGCTGCTTGGGCCACCTCGAGGGTTACCGAGTAACCCGGGAAAGGTAAGGAGTTGAAATCGGGCCTAGTAGTAAGGGAAGGTGAAGCCGGTCGCTAAGGATTGTAGAGCATTAGCGCTATAGGTTCAGCGTCAGAAACCCTGTAGAGCGAAGACTGGACCATGGTCCCCCCCTCCCCTTGCCCCCGAAGAGTAAGGAGAATGTCCTAGAACGTGTAGCGCTTGAGAAACTTTAGGCTCCTGTCCGGTCGGTGGTGGGGTAATCCAGTCACATAGTCACTGGACCTTAAAAGCAGACAAATCAAATCGAAAGCTCACCTCGCATATCTCACTTTTCAGTGAAGGAAACTGAGGCCTAGCAGCATGAGATGACTGGCCCAAGGTCATACGGGTAGTTGAATGGTCACGTTGGGGTTGAGGACTAGACGGTTGGTTTCGTAGTGAAGGTTACAGCCCTGGTTCAAGCACTTCATCTGCAAGTTGTTGCGTTGGGAATTAGGGGGAGATTTTCTTGCCTTTTGTGCTCAGTCCCCACTAATAGATACAACAATACCTGATGGCCTTGTGTTAAATTAAGATGTGTATAAAATGGGAGAGGGAAGTTTGATGTGTCAAATGTAAGGTAATAATTGCGGTGAGTTTTTGTACCGTGAATGCCTTGGTCCACTGTACTAACACCCTAATCCTTAGTGGATTAAGTCCCATATGCCAGGACCTGAAGACACATTTGTGACAGTAGGAAGTTAACTGCTGGTCATGATACAAACGATTGCTGGTTGTGGGAAGTTAAACAGCTTGAAGGTTGAAAGCTGAGAGGACAAAGGTGAGCCACAGCTTCTTTATTTATGCTGAGGAAATAGAAGATTCTGTTAAAAATTTTTTCAATAATTAGGGTGTTGTGTTTTTTAAGGGGGAAGAATTAGGGTGATATGTAAAATCCTTGTATATCTTCCAGCAGTGTTTGAGAGGCATGAAAAGAATCAATTCCTATGTTGTGCATTAGCTATAATTAAACTTACAGCAGAAGTAAAACGCTGTGTGGAAGTCTCCTTTGTACCAGCCAGGGTGCACAAAGGAGCCAGGTGCTGGACTATGTATGAGAAAGCTCCCAGGAATGGTGTGTTGTAATGAGCCATCCACAACAGAAGTTTTCTGACCTATCTGAAAATGGGTGTCAGCCAGCATTGGTCTTCCACCTTACTATCTTAACGGTTCAATGAACTTATCTTCCAAGAGCCATAAGGCAGGAGTATTTTGATAGAAGTTACTGTAGTTTTTGGCAGTCATACTATTGACATATTATTTAGTTGCAGGGTTCACTTTGCCCTGCAAGAGAGCTTTCAGGGGATGGAGTGGCAGTTGGTAAGTGTATCCTGTAGAATTCTGTGTCTGGCACAGTAACTTTGATTCCCATATCTTTAATGGAAATGAAAGTTGGCTACATGTCTCACCTTTGGATGACAGTTTGGATATGAAACTGCTTTGGAAAGTGTAAAGAACTAGGCAAATAGAATTGCAGCTCCTAAAAACTCCTAAGAAATAAAGTGCCTAAGCATGGATATAACTCGTATAATTTACTGTAAAACTTGCTAGGAAAGTGTTGATTAAAATGCTCTTTGGGGGGCTGGAGAGATGGCTCAGTGGTTAAGAACACTGGTTGTTCTTGCAGAAGACCCAGGTTCAAATCTTAGCACCGACATGGCAGCTGACAGCTGACTGTTCTCCAGTTCCAGGGGATCCAGTGGCCTCTTCTGTCTTCCGTGGGCACTGCACGACATGGGTGCACTTACCTACATGCAGGCAATACATGCATACACATAGGATAAAAATAATAAATAAAATATTTAAAATGCTTTTTTTATGCCCACAAATGTCAAGTGAGAAATTATTTTTAAAGAATTCAGAGAATTCTGGGGCTCAGTGGTTAGGAGTGTATTGTGTATTGCTCCTGCAGAAGACCCATGTTCCTATAACCCCAGCTCCAGGGGGACCCAGTGCCTCTGGCTTTGGTGGGCACTTGTGTTTACAGTCATATACCCACAGGCATACACACAAACACATCATTAAAAAACAAATCTGAGGGGTTGGAGAGATGGCTCCAGCAGTTGGGAACACTTGCTGTTCTTCCAGAGGTTCCGGGTTTGATTTGTAGCACCCACATGGTGGCTAACAACCATCCATAACTCCAGTTCCAGGGGAATCTGTCACCCTCTACATGCAGGCAGTACACTCATACACATAAACTAAAATAAAATTAACAACTTTTTTTAAATCTGAAAATATCTCCAAAAGAAATTTCAAGATTTCATTCAGTATTGGGGGTGTTTACATCTTAAAGCAACTTAGTTAATAGAAAAATGTTGTAGAGTACTTGCTTAGCTATAGCGCCCTGCCCACACAAAAACTCCAAATCCAAAAATATAAATAAATTAGTCTTTCTGTCACAGTGTGTTGCCCAAAATGGTCTCCCCCTCCCCCCTTTTAGTATTGAGGCTTCAACCTAGGGCCTTGAATGTACTAGGCAAATACTACTATTATTCCTAGTTGCCAAGGATGTCCTCAACTCCTGGGCTTGATTGTTCAGTCTCAGCTGCCTTATTGGGACTGTAGGAGTGTGCCACCATCATGTATAGCTAAATCTACTTTTAAATAGATGAACATTTATAAAATATAAAGACCATTGTGAGTTGGATGTGTTTTTTCCTATTAAATGTTTTAACTTTTAAAAAAGAATTTTACTACATTGTTTAGTTGCATGTCAGCCTGCATGCCTTTGTATGTACCATGGCATGCATGTGGCGGTCAGAGGCCAGCCTATAGATGTTTTAGTTCTTTGATAAGCTGTAAATGGAAAAACTGGAAGTACAAAAATACTTGAAAAATTGTGGCAGAAGTATTCATCATTTCTAAGTTTCTAATTCAGTTTCAAATGCTGTTTTGGAGCCACGAACCGTAGGTCAGTGGCACTTGCCACAAAGCTTAATGACCTGAGTACCATCCCTGGGACCCACATAGTGGTAGGAAAGAACCGGTTCTCAAAAGTTGTCCTCTGACCTCCACATGGGTGCCAACATGCATACACACACAAAATAGCTAAATGTAATTAGTGCTTATTTTTCCTCATAAGATTTTAAAGTATTTACCTTAAAACTCAGTTTTGGAACCATTAAAATTTGACAAGTAGGAATGTTAGTAATATCTAATAACAGTAAAACTCCCTACTAATATTGAACATATGCTGTAAACAGACACCTCCATAAGCAGTTTACAAATATTTTGCTTATAAAACACTTTTTTTTTTTTTTTTTTTTTTTTTTTTTTTTTTTTGGTCTGTTTGAGACAAGGTCTTCTTGTATCCCCAGCTGGCCTCGAACTCACTATGTAGACCAGGCTGGCCTTGAACTCAGAGAGATCCACCTGCCTCTGCCTACTGAGTGCTGGGATTAAAGGCATGTGCCACCACACCCAGCTCATACAACACTCATAAGGGTTAAGTTATAAGTATTGGTTTAGAGAAGAAACTGGGGCCCAGAGATTAACCCAAGATGATAGGTTATTAAGTAGCTGGCCAGGGATTGTGATTTGATTTATGGTGATAAATATGCCTGTAGCTGTAACCTTGGGCAGAATATGTAATTTCTCTCATTTTTAATTTCCTTATATTTTAAAATGGAGGTAATAGCATCGCTTGGTGTTCTTGTGGGGCTTATTAGGCCACCAAGGTTTCCTGCTAAGACTTAATTTTTTAAATTTATTTTATGTGTATGAGTGTATTGCCTGCATGTAGGTAAGTGCACCCTTGTCGTGCAATGCCTGGGAGGACAGAAGAGGCCATTGGATCCCCTGGAACTGGAGTTACATACAGACAGTTGTTGCTGGGATTCAAACTTGGGTCTCTGCAACCACTGAACCATCTCTCCAGCCCCCAAGACTTAACTTTTTAAAAAGAGTTGCTAAATGAAGGCTGAGGAGGTGGTTTAGATGGTAAAGTGCCTGCAGTGCACCATTAGGACCCGAGTTTAGGTGACCAGCACCCATGTAAAAGCCAGACACTGGTATGCATCTGTAACCCCAGTGCTGGCGGGTGGAGTCAGGTGGATCCCTGGAGCTGATTGGCCAGTTAGCATAGCCAAATGGATGAGGTTCAGGTTCACTGAGAGACCCTGTCTCAAAAAATAAAGTGGAGAGTGATAGACGAAGGCACCAGGTGCTGACTTCTGGCCTTTACACACATGTAAACACATGAATGCACACATGCACACCAAGGTATGCTAAATGAATGCATAGCTTACATTAAAAAATTACCCATTTGAGCCAGGTGTGGTGGTGCATGCCTTTTAATTCCAGCACTTGGGAGGCAGAGGTAGGTGGATCTCTGAGTTTGAGGCCAGCCTAATCTACGTAGTTCCAGGCAAGCTGAGGCTACAGGGAGACCTTGTCTCAAAAAAAAAAAAAAAAAAAAAAGAAAGACCAAAAAACAATTAAAAATTTCATCCTTGGGGCTGCAGAGATGGTTAAGAGCACTGGCTGCTCTTGCAGACGACCCAGTTTTGATTCCCAGCACACGCATGGCGGCTAACAGCTGTCCATAGCTCCAGTTCCAGGGGATTCGACAACCTCTTCTGTCCTCCATTGGTACTGCATGACATGGGTGCACTTAAACACATGCAGTCAATATACTCATACACATTAAAAAAAATTGAAGTCACTTCATTTCAGAACTACTAAGAATATTAGGGGTTTTTTGGGGGGGTGTTTTTTGCTATTCCTATAATTTTCATAAATTAGAGTTGAAGGGTTTTTTTTGTTTGTTTGTTTGTTTTTTGAAATAGGATATCACTATATAAGCTCTGACTGGCCTGGAATCCATGATACAGATGAAACTCATCCAGTTTTTGCCTTTGAGTGCTGAGGTTACAGGGCCTGCACCATGCCCAGCTTGAAGGTTTTTTTTTTTAAGCTTCTTTTTTTTTTTTTTTTTTTTTGAGACAGGGTCTCCTTGTAGACCAGACTGGCCTTGAACTCACAGACATAGATCCTCTTGCCTCTGCCTCCCAAGTGCTGGGATTAAAGGTGTGTGCCACCACGCCCAGCTTTTTTTAGCTTCTTATAAGAAGTAAAATTTCAGGCCAGGGAGATGGATCAGCTGATGAAGGTACTAGCCACACAAGGCTATCTACCTAAGTTTAATCCCTAGAACCTATGTAAAGGTGGAAGGAGAGAACCAACTTCAAAGCTGCCCTCTGACTTCCATAATTCGCTGACACACACCCAATAATAGATTGGATTTTTTTTTTTTTGTCTTTTGAGACAGGATCTCTCTGCAGCCCCAGCTGGCCTGGAACTCACTATGTTAGACTAGACTGGCCTTGATCTCACAGAGATCTGCCTACTTCTGCATCCTGAGTGCTGGGTTTAGAGGCATGCATGCCCAGCCTGAAATTTTTTTTAATTAAAAGTCTCACAAGGAAAGCCCAGATCCAAGTGGTTCACAGATGAATTCTACCAAATACTCAGAAAAACTAGCAGCAATCCTTCACAAACTATTGAAAAAAATGGTGGGGGAGAGACATTTTTAGGTGTTTCTGTGAGGCTAGATTTGTCTAGATTCCCAAGGAAAAGAAAGCTGTACGTTAGAGTCTCTTCTGAAAATAGACACAAAAACCTTCAGTCAAAATGGTAGCAAATTAAATCCAACAACATACAGTGCTGAGTAAATGGAATTATACATTATATGATAACTGGAATTTAACCCAGGAATATAAGGTTGGTTCAGCATTAAAATGAATATAATTTATCACATTAATAACCACACCATCCAAATAGGCACAAAATACCTATTTATAATAGGCACTCAGTAAATTAAGAATAGAAAAATTCAGGGGCTGGAGAGATGGCTCAGCAGTTAAGAACACTGGTTGTTCTTGCAGAAGACCCAATTTTGAATCCTAGCACCCACATGGCAGCTAACAGCTATCCATAGCTCCAGTCCCAGGGGATCGGACAGCCTCTTCTGATCTCCTCGGGCATTGTACGACACGGGTGTACTTACCTACGTGCAGGCAATACACGCATACACATAAAATACTTTTAAAAAATATTTTAAAAAGAATACTGCTTGTTCTTGGAAAAGACCTAGGTTCACATGGCAGCTAACAACTGTAACTCCAGTTCCAGGGGATCCAACAGCCTCTTCTGTCCTGTTGCACAACACTTACCTCATGCAGGCAATACACTCATACACATAAAATAAAGAAAAAAAAAATTTAAAAATTCACCAGCATGATTCAGAAAGGAAAAAATAAAAACAACCTCATTACATGACAAGATAAATAACAAAAATGCCAGTGAACTTGAAAATAGCTTAAACCCTAGTTTGAAGAATTTTTTAATGGTCCCTACTAAGTTTCTGTCTTAAGAAGTTTTGTCACCTTAATGTTTTTTATTTACATTTTTGTGTGTCTGTTTGTCTTTGGCCATGCATGTACCTGCCACAGTGCATATGTGGAGGTAAGAGGACAAATTTGGGAGTTCTTCTCTTCTACCACATGGGTTCAAGATAATGAACCCAGATCTTCAGGCTTGGTGGCAAGTGCCTCCCACTGAGACATCTCCCTTGTCACTTGTTCTTTAATGTTTGTTCCTAAGGTTGGCCTAAATTGTTTGGATTTGCTGAAATTTGCAGAAATATGTCTTCTGGTAAAAATACACTTAAGAGGATAGAGAAATGGTTTAGCAGTTAACACTGGCTGCTTTTGCAGAGGACCTGGTTTTAATTTCCAGCATCACATGGTGACTAATGACTGTAACTCCAGTTCCAGGGATCAACACTCTCTTCTGGCCTCTGGGCATTGCACACATGGGTGCATTTATATACACACAAGCAAAGCACTCACACACATAAAATAAAAATACATTTAGGGCTGGAGAGATGGTTTAGTGGTTAAGAGCATTGACTGTTCTTTCAGAAGACTTGGGTTTGGTTCTCAGCACCCATATGGCAGCTAACAACCATCTGTAACTCGAGTTCCAGGGGGATCTGATACCATCTTTTTTTTGTTTTTGTTGCAGATAGGGTCTCCCTGTAGCCCCCAGCTGGTCTGGAACTTGATATGCAGACTAGGCTGGCCTCAATCTCACAGAGATCTACCTGCCTCTACCTCCCAAGTGCTGGGATTAAAGGTGTGTGCCACCAAGTTTGGCCCGACCTCCAGTGGTAATCATATGCAGGTGATGCGTTTACATATATGCGCACAGAACACTCATACACGTTAAAAAAAGATTAAGGATGTATGGTGACACATGCCTTTGAGAGGCAGAGGCAATTGGACCTGAGTTTGAGGTCAACCTGGTCTGCATAGGAAGTTTCAGACCAGCCAGGGTTGCATAGTGAGACTCAGAAAAAAGGCAATGAATGCTGGAGAGTTGGCTTGGTGGGTCAAGGGCTTGCTGTGCAAACAGGAGGACCTGATCCTGGATCCTCAGCACCCACTTTTTAAAATCTGGGCATGGCAGCACCTGTATCAGTGAATTCCAGGTTCAGTTGAGAGATCTGTCTCAAGAAGTGTGGTGGTACGCTTTAGTATGACAGCCCTTGGGAGGCAGAGGTTGACAAGTCTCTGAGTTCAAGCTTGGTCTGCATAGCAAGTTCCAGGCCAGCCAGGGCTTATATAGTAAGACCATGTCTCAAAAAAAAAAAAAAAAGACATCCTGATGTCAGCCTCTGGCTTGCAGGGGCAACTGCACACACAGATAGCATATTTAGCTGGATATGGTGGTTCATGCTTACAATTTTAGCTTGTGTAAGGCTGAGGCAGGAGGATCATAAGCTCAAAGCCTACTTCAACTATATATATAGCAAGACCTTGTCTCATAAAATAAAAACTGGGGCCTGGAGAGATGGCTTAGTAGTTAAGAGCTCTGAACTCTGGTTCAATTCTCAGCACTCACGTGGCGGCTAACAATTGTCCATAATTCCAGGGGATCCAACACCCTCTTCTGGCTTCCTTGGGTATTGCAAAACACAAGCGTACTTAACATATATGCAGGCAAAACCTCATAAAATAAAAATTAAATTTAAAAATTAAAAAAGGGACTGGAGAGATGGCTCAGCAGTTAAGAGTATTGGCTGCTCTTTCAGGGCACTCAGGTTTGATTTCCAGCACCCACATGGCTATCAATTGTCAGTAACTTGAGTTCCAGGGGAATCTACCACTCTCTTCTGACCTTCACAGGCATTGGACAACATGAGTACACTTACATGCATGTAGGCAGTACACATAAAATAGAAAAAACATTTTTTAATTTTAGAAAAAATAGAAATGGGGTATTTGGGGCTAGGAATCTAGTTCTGTGATAGAGTGCTTACCTAGCATGTGCAAAGTCTTGGGTTTGATCCCCAGCCAAACTTGGGAAAACAGGAAGAGGAAATAATGCTCAGTGGAAGTCATACATAGATTATTATATGTGTATTCATCAATAATATGGGCTGTGGTCAACTAGATGGCTTGGCAGGTAAGGATGGAACCCACATGATAGAGGAGAGGACCAACTGTCAAGCACACACAAATCATTAAAAAAAAAATTTCTTTTTTTTTTGGTCTTTTTGAGCCAGAGTCTCCCGGTAGCCCCAGCTGGCCTGGAACTCACTATGCAGATCAGGCTGGCTTTGAACTCACATATCCGCCTTCTGCCTCCCGAGTGCTGGAATTAAAGGCATGTGCCACCACACCTGGCCACTATAATTTTTTTTTTAATTGAGCTTTTTTTGGGAGGGATCTTTTTGAGACAGAGTCTCCCTGTAGCCCCAGCTGTCCTGGAACTCACTATGTAGACCAGGCTGGCCTTGAACTCACAGAGATCTGCCTGCCTCTGCCTCCCGAGTGCTGGGATTAAAGGCGTGCACCGCCACACCTGGCCTGGGCTGTCTTTTTAGTTCAGGAGAATTCATAAAATAAGTTTGGGAGCTAGAGAGATGGCTCAGTGGTTAAGAGCACTGACTGCTCCTGCAGAGGACCTGGTTTTGGTTCCCAGCACCTACATGGTGTATAACAACCATTCGTAGCTCCAGTTCCGGGGGATCTGACACCCTCTTCTGACCTATGCAGGCATTGCACGACATGGCATGTATTTACATACATTCAGGCACTACACTTATACACATAAAATAAAAATAGTAAATATATATTTATTTTTTAAAAATACTTATTTTCATTTTATGTGTATGAGTATGGTGTAGGTAAGTGTACCTGTGTCATGCAGTGCCCTCAAGGACAGAAGAGCCCATCAGATCACTTGGAACTGGAGTTACGGACAAGTTGTTAGCTGCCATGTGGGTGCTGGAACTCGAACCCGGGTCTTCTGCAAGAACAACCACTGTTCTTAACCACTGAGCCATCTCTCCAGCCCCCTAAATACATATATATTTTAAAAAGTAGTTTTGATGGCCATAAGTGGTGGTGCACACCTTTAATCCAAGCACTCGGGCAGAAGCAGGCCCATCTCTGAGATTCAGGTCTACATAGTGAGTTCCAGACCAGCTGGGGCTACAGGGAGACCCTGTCTCAAAAAACAAAGTAATTTTGGTGGTAGAGCAGGAGAAAAATAATGCAAAGTAGAAGTTTCCATATGCTGTATACTGTTTGAAGAGTTAAAGAAGATACCATAAAATGGAGAAAAACGTTTTCCTTATGTAGAATTGCCTGGCTTGTTAATGTAAAATGATCCGTGAACACTAGATCTCTTGGTCAAGTATGTCCTCTGTGCTGGGTATGGAGCTCCATAGAGACCTTGCTTAGCATGTTCTACTTCAGTACCCTCCCTGTCATTTTTTGTGTTTAGGTTACCTGGTTATATACATGAATGATGTTACACAGAACTGTGCCTTTTCATAGCAGGTAATTGGGCCAGTGGTATTGTTGTACATGTCTATAAAATAGGGAAAGGAGGACTGGCAGTTAGATGAAGTTGGCCAAGGTCATACAGAAGCAGGAGAAACCAGAAGTTTTTTTTTCCTCTGACAGGTTGTGTAACTCTACCCCTTTTGTGGATAAGGAGGCCATTTCTCAAACATAAGTTAAAATCAGGAACTTCAAGTACTGGGAATGTTCCTTAGTAGCAGAATTCTTGTCTAGCATTCCTGAGGCTCTGTTTTTGTTTTTGTTTTTTTTAATTTTTGTGTGTGTGTGTGTCCCCGAGTGTTTTTGCCTGCATGTATGTGAGTGTACCACTTGTTAGTGCTCATGGAGGCCAAAAAAAGGTGTTGAAAACCCAGGAACTGGAGTTAGGTGGTCATTAGCCATCATGTGGGTGCTAGGAACAGAATCCTAAGTGTTCCTAACTGCTGAGCTGTCTCTCTAGTCCCTGACTCTGGTTTCGATCCCAACACTGCAAAATAAATAAATTGGAAAGTTCCACTTTGGGGATTTAGGATAATTCACCCTTCTATAAGGTTGACATGAAATGTGACTTAGGTAGGTGGTCTTGATTCCTCCTGCCCTGAGAAATAGGCCTTTCTGCTGTCAGGGCAAATTGGAAAGCAATCCGAAGTCTGCATGTTGTAAATACTGCTATATTGTCTTGGCTCTGTGTATGTTTGTTCATGTTTATTTGTGATTACAGGTAGATTATTACTTGATTACTGGCACCACTCCCCTTTTGGTGTTACAGATGAAATCTAGGGCTTTCACATACTAGGCAAAATGTTCCACAATTGAGCTATATAACTTCTTTTTGTATACATGTATATGTGAATGTGCTTGAGTGTCTGCATGTGTGCGCACTGGGGCCAGAGGGCAGCCTCAGGAATTGTCTACCTTGTTTTTAAAGATAGAATCTCTCAGCTTGAGGTTCGCTGACTAGGCGAGGCTGGATGGTCAGTGATTCCCAGGTGCATCCCAGGGATGCACCTCTCTCTGCCTCCAGGGTGCTGGGATTACAGCTTTTTACATGGGTACTTGGCTTCAAACTCGGGTCTTTGTGTTCAAACAAGTAATTTCCCTACTGAGCTATCTTCCCTAGCCCTCCAAACCTTTTTAAAAAATTTACTGTATTTTATTTATGTGGGTGTGCACACATGTGCCGTGGTGCTTGCGGGGAGGTCAGAGAACAACTTGTAGAATTGGTTCTCCTCTATCATGTGAGTTCCAGTGGTTGAACTGCAATGGTCAAGCCTGACAGCCAGTGCCTTTATACCCACTGAACTATCACTCCAGCCATCCAAACCCTTCTTTTAAATTTTTTTAAGTTTATTTTTTATTTTATGTGTACAAGTGGTGTGCCTGGGTGTATGTAAGGGCACCATGTGTATGCATTGGCCTTGGAGATCAGAAGAGTGTTGAATCCCCTGGAGCTGGAGTTCACTACCAGATGGTTGTTCACTACCTTGTGGGTGCTGAGAACTAAACCCAGGTCCTCTGCAAAAGCAGCTAATGCTCTTAACCTAGGCTGTTCATGAGATCACAGTGCAACTGAGAATGATCTTGAACTCCATATCCTCCTGCCTCAGCCTTCTGTGTGCCACCAGGCATCGCCCTGATAACCTAGAGAACTGAAAGCTGCCAGCAGACTATTTTAGTGTATCAGGCACCAGGTGCAATTTTTCCTTCAACCCTTTTGTAACACAGAATTTTTGCAGTGGCTAAGCATGTGATTGCTGGGAAATAGTCTTGGACTTGATAAGCCTTTTTTCAAAAGTTCAGTTGAAAAACTTATTTGAAAGATATGTAATTAGTTCGTTTCTCTAGAACCTAAATATTTTAGGTCCTTTACATTAAGTTTTGGATTATAAATCATGTGGTGGCATCAAATCATACTTGTGTCATGTATTGTTGGCTTCCCTAGTTTTTTTTTGTATTGTCTTCTTTGCTTACATTAGGGGGAAAAGCCATATGAAATTCAGATTAGTAATGTAACAATGTTTTGGGGGGGTTTTTTTTGGGTCTTTTTGAGACAAGGTTTCCCTGTAGCCCCAGCTGTCCTGGAACTCACTATGTAGACCAGGCTGGCCTTGAACTCACAGAGATCTGCCTGCCTCTGCCTCAGATTTTACACAGAATAAGTGCCTAGATTCCTACAGTATGTTTCAGCCCTAGCATGATTTGGGGGGAGGGGTTGGAAGTCAACCATTCAAGGTGGAGAACTGTATAAAAAGAAGCTTCTTATATTTTTTAGAGCAGTTACAGGTTTATAAAAAGGAAAGTTGTAAAGCCAAGCGTGGTGGCACATGCCTTTAATCCCAGCACCTGGGAGGCAGAGGCAGGCAGATCTCTGTGAGTTCAAGACCAGCCTGGTCTACATAGTACCAGGTCACCTGGGACTACAGGGAGACAGCCCCCCCCAAAAAAAAAAGTTGTTAAGAGGGCTCTCATAACCCCTGCACACATTTTCCTCTATTAATGTGACATTCTTATAATAATAGTATAATTAAGAAATCAGTAACGCCAGTTGCTAATACCGTAAATGAAGTCCATGCATTCAGATTCTTTTCTGTTAATAGGATACTACACTGTGTTTAATTTCCATTTTTCTTTAGTCACTGCTTGGCTGTGACAGTTTTCAGACTTTACTTGTTTTTGGTATTCTTAATACTTTTTGAGAAAAAAAGTGAGGTATTTTGTAGAAGGGCTTGTTGTCTCCCCTTCCCCCATTAGGATTGCAGACAAGGGTTTTAGGAGGAAGATAAGGGGTTAAAGTGCTACCCTTTATCACTTGTGTGATATCAAGATGTGTGTTATCAATATGACTAGACTTGTGAACATCAAAGTATTTGGAGTGTGTAATCCAGCACTACTGATTTTGTTGCTCAAACTGTTGGTCTTTGGCCTTAAGAGCCCTTTCAGTGAACTCTTGTATTCCTTTTGATGTTCCTCTAAGTGTTTTGTTGCCCACTTTACTCTCTGGCACTAGGAAATGTTTAGGCTTCTTTTTTGTGTTTAAGATGGGAACCTCACTGTGTAGCCCTCTGAGCGCTGGGATTACAGGTGCGTACTACCATGCCAGCTTCCAGGCTTGTGTTGCATATTTCCTGTTCCTTTCATAGAATCAGCCATTTCTTCAAGGATCCTTCTTTCCTTTTATTGGGAGAATATTAAAAACTAAGATCTTGGTATTTGGTGTGTTCATGGTTATAGTAATGTAGTTTTCTTCATTTTTGTGGCTTTTCTGAGTCAACAGCAAAGAAAGTGTATATGCATTCTAGCTGGTATGTACAGATATGAGTAAACATTTTTTATGTGATCTTCCATATTAAGCTAACCATGCTGGTGTCTAATTCTGCTCCCATTGTCATATGGATTCTTCTAGCCTTCTATTTGCTGTTAATTCCCATTCCAACAGAAAAAGAAGTTCCAGTTACTATTTACATGTCTGGCAATATCAGAATTGTTAGCCCATCTGCCCATGGGAAACAGCTCTTTCATCTAGCACAGTGATTTTTGTATGGTTCAGTTTTACTGAGCCCTTTCCCTTCACCCCTCAGTGAGGTTGTTTAATAGGTTTCTAATAACATAGATTATATTGTATATATCATACATGTGACACATACGTTGGTCATTTTTACCTTTAAATGAGCTTTAAATTTGTTTTCATAAAGATATGCCCTCTGCTACTTTTTTTTTTTTGTCTTTTTGAGACAGGGTCTCCCTTAGCCACAGCTGGCCTAGAACTCACTATGTAGACCAGGCTGGCCTTGAACTCACAGATCTGCCTGCTTCTACCTCCCAAGTGCTGGGATTAAAGGCATGTACCACTACGCCTGGCTTCTGCTGTAAAATTTTATGGGTTCTGACAAATGCATAATGCCATTGTATATCATAGTGCCATCCATGATCAAAGTATGAAGGACAGTTTCAACTGTCCTTTTCAACTTTTTAAAAAATTCTTTCTCCACCCAACATCTAGCAGCAGTTGATCTGATTGTTCCCTCACTAATCCTGCATTTTTCAGAATATCATATTATTGGAATTGTACAGACTGTGACCGCTTCTACTTAGTTAGCAATATGCGTGTGTGTGTCTGTGTGTGTGTGTCTGTGTGTGTGTGTGTGTCTGTGTCTGTGTGTCTGTGTGTGTGTGTG
>NW_008355162.1:975115-1004804 GCF_000622305.1 Nannospalax galili | reverse complement strand
CTGGCCTTGAACTCACAGATCTGCCGGCTTCTACCTCCCAAGTGCTGGGATTAAAGGCATGTACCACTACGCCTGGCTTCTGCTGTAAAATTTTATGGGTTCTGACAAATGCATAATGCCATTGTATATCATAGTGCCATCCATGATCAAAGTATGAAGGACAGTTTCAACTGTCCTTTTCAACTTTTTAAAAAATTCTTTCTCCACCCAACATCTAGCAGCAGTTGATCTGATTGTTCCCTCACTAATCCTGCATTTTTCAGAATATCATATTATTGGAATTGTACAGACTGTGACCGCTTCTACTTAGTTAGCAATATGCGTGTGTGTGTCTGTGTGTGTGTGTCTGTGTGTGTGTGTGTGTCTGTGTCTGTGTGTCTGTGTGTGTGTGTGTCTTGAGTGCTTCTTTCAGCTATTAAACAGGATTCCATTGTATGGATGTATTACAGGTTATGTTCTTCACTCACCTGTTGTCTTCAGAGTTTCGGGTTTGGAGTCTTCAGAGTTTTGGGTTTGGAGCTCAGAGTCTAAAGTGCTAAGTGTGGGCCTTCTCACTGAGGCATATTCCCAACTTCTGTTTAGTTCTTTGTATGTTTTGTTTTGAGACAGGTTCTCCCTGCAGCCTAATAGACCAGGCTGGACTCAAACTTACAGAAATTAGCTTGCCTCTGCCTTCCAAGTGTGCCACCATGCCTGGCTCCTTTTGCTATTTCTTGAGGTCTGTTTCTTTTCATACAGGCCATGTCTTGAAAGTTTACATGTGGAAGTCGAGCGTGGTGGTGCGCACGCCTTTAATCCCAGCACCGGGAGGCAGAGGCAAGTGGATCTCTGTGAGTTCAAGGCCAGCCTGGTCTACATAGTGAGTTCCGGAACACCTGGGACTACAGGGAGACCCTGTCTCAAAAAGACCAAAAAAAAAAAAAAAAAAGTTTATATATGGGCTTGTTTTTATTTGCATAATCCAACGAATCATAAAGTGATGCTGAAGCCACTTGTCTTGCCACCACCAAATGGGTTCTAAGTCCAAATACAAAAATTATATCTGCTGTGCTGTTGTACATTTTTAGTTCTTCCTAAATTTGTCTTAGGTACTTGCATTATTTACTTTTCTATTGCTGTTATAAAACACCATGACTAAGGGTTACATATGCAGTTCTTGTAGAGAGGGAATGTTTATTGAATATGCCAACATGTCATGGTAGCTTACTCCATCCATGGTGGCACACAGTGACCCTCACTTCTCCTTTTTACACTTTACTGCAGTACCTTCCTATGCTGGATAGGTAACCCCATCAGTAAGTAGATGCATGTCATTCTCCCTCTTCCTTCAGATGGGACCTCTCAAATGTTGGTCACAATGCAGCTAAGGATTATTTTGAATTTACGGTCCCTCTCCCCATTGTGTGCATTATTGGTGTGTGATACCATGCCTGGTTTTATACAGTACTAAGGATCAGTCTCAGGGCCTCAGGGCATGCTAGGCTAGCATTCAACTAGCTGGATTATCTCTCTCTCTCTCTCTCTCTTTTTGGCATTTTTTGAGATGGTCTCCCTGTAGCCCCAGTTGTACTGGAACTCACTATGTAGACTAGGCTAGCCTTAAACTCACAGAGATCCCCCTGCCTCTTCCTCTGCCTCCTGAGTGCTGGGATTAAAGGCGTCCACGGACCTCTGAGTTACATCTCAAGTCCTGCTATTTTTAAAATTTATTTTCTGTGTATGAATGTTTTGCATACATGTATGTAAGTATACATGTGTGATCAATACCCTCAGAGGTCAGTACAGGCAGTTGTTAGCTACCATGTGGGTGTTGGGAACTGAACCTGGGTCCTCTACAAGAACAGCTAATGCTCTTAACTGCTGAGCCATCTCTCCTTTTTTTTTTTTTTTTTTTTTTTTTTTTTTTTTTTTTTTTTTTTTGAGACAAAGTCTCTGTTGCCCAGCCTGACCTTGTGCCTGCATTGATCCATCAGTTCTAGCATTTCAAGTGTGGGAGGAGACACGGCACCCTGCTTTCCTTCAGCTTGGTCTGAAAAGTCTTAATTTTATATGTTGAGTTACTTTAAAGGATAATAGAGTTTATATAAGGAATTTATAGTTGAACTTTAAAATTAGTTTACATTTTTTGTAATAACTTGGTCAAAATAGTAAATTGGGTCCGTTTTGATTTTCTTTCCTTTTGTTTTGGACTTTGCCTACAAAATAAAGGGCTTCATTGTAGCTACAAGGCCAAAATGTAGTCCCAGCCCTCTTTTGTGTTTCTTTCCTCCTATCCCTATCTCCCCAGCCCCCTCATTGTTTTTTAATGTAGTTTTAAAGTATTTGTGTGTGTGCGTGCATGCATGCATGCAACAAAGCATGTGTGGAGATCAGGAGACAACTTATAGACTCCTTATACCATGTGGATCTGGGGATTAAACTCACCTTGTCAGACTTGGTGGCAACAAGTGCCTTTTAACCACTGAGATATCTTGCCCTAAATTGTAGTTTTAGAAAAGCAAATAACTATACTTAATCTTCAGGACGGTTCATAGCCACCATGTGGGTGCTGGGTCCTCTGCAAGAGCAGTCAGTGCTCTTAACCACTGAGCCACCTCTCCAGCCCCTGCTTAACCATTCTTAAAATGTACAGTTGAGTAGTATTAAGCATAGTTACACTGTTGTGAAACAGTTCCTCAGAACCTTTTCATCTCGTAGAATCAAAACTATTACTTTTAGTTTTAGTAAAACAAAAACAAAAACAAAAACAAAACCTAAATAGTCTCCTTTGCTTCTTCCCCTAGCCCTTGTTTATCACAATCTTGTTTTTGTACATGCGTATTTGGATACTTTGGACACATTATATAAGTGATACCATGTTTACCCATCTGTTGATGACATTTCGGTTGCTATGAACATGGGTGTGCAGCCATCTTTGGGAGCTGTTTTCAGTTGTGGCTGTACACCTAGATGCTGGATTGATCATAGGGTAGCTACTTGACCACAGCACTCGTACCATTTTACAATCCCTCAAGGTCCTAACTTCTGTCAACATTTGACTATTGTATGATATATCTGGATTATATTTAGTAAAAACTTGATAATATTTTTTGAGTTTTCAAATTTCAGTGTCATAACAATGGCTGTCATGCTTTTTAGCTGATTTTAGAGCATGGAAGAATCATAGCCTGGGAGAAAGAAAACCAGTGGGTGAAGCTAATAGTGACAGTTAGGAGGATAGATATGCAGTATCCCCAGGGTACTCATCATCACTAGAAAAGCCATTGGAAAACATTTGTCATTTGTGTACATCTGGGGTCTGTGTGTGTGTGTGTGTGTGTGTGTGTGTGTGTGTGTGTGTTTAAGCATAGTGGAGTTTATTAAAAAGAAAGTTCAGCATAGATTCTAGTATAGGGATTAATAGGCACTCAGGAATAATAAGATACAACTCAACTTGGGTGTAGGCTTCATGGTGAATTGCCATGCTTTAGGTTAAGTGACCATGTGGAAAAAAAGAAAATGGTACCTTGTCAAGCACATGTGTGTATGTGTGCAGGCGTACTTCTAGTTGTGTGTCTTCTACTGTTTCTTCCCCAATCTCTTGGCTCTGCCTTCTTGGGCCTCAAACTAAAATCCATCTACTCTCAAATCATTCTGTGTATCCTGGTAGGTCAGCTTTTATTTCTTTAGATCTCTGGTCCTTAGAAAGTGGGCCTACCTAACATCCATTGACAGTCTAGTATAATGCACAAAGGACTTAATTGCTTAGAAGATGAGATGAAAGCTGGTGCTTGGCAGTTTAATATTTTTGTTCTGGGGTCTTTTTTGGGGGGGGGTTCTTTTTGAGACAGGGCCTCCTTGTAGCCCCAGATGGCCTGGAACTCGCTATGTAGACCAGGCTGGCCTGGAACTCACAGAGATCTGCCTGCCTCTCCCTCCCAAGTGCTGGGATTAAAGGTGTACACCACCATGCCCACCTGTTCTGGGATCTTTAAAAAATGTAATTTGAGGGCCTGGAGAAATGGCTTAGTGGTCAAGAGGCACTGGCTGCTCTTGCAGTGGACTGGGGTTCTAGTCCCAGCACCCATATGGCAGCTAACAGTTGTCCATAATTCCAGTACCAGGGTATCTGACGCCCTCTTCTGGCCTCTGGGCATTACATGACGTGGGTGCACTCACACACATGCAGGCAATACACTCATACACATAAAATAAAAATAATAAATAAAATACCTTTATTTGTTGTTTGTTTTTGAGACAGGTTCTCCCTGTAGCCCCAGCAGGCCTAGAACTCACTATATAGACCAGGCTGGCCTTGAGCTCATAAAAATGCACTTGACTCTGCCTCCTGAGTGCTGGGATTAAAGGCGTGCACCACCACTCTTGACACTAAAGTATTTTTAAAACTCTAATTTGGGGGTCTGAAGAGCTGGCTCAGTGGTTAAGACCAGTGTTCTTACAGAAGACCCGGGTTCGAATCCCAGCACCCACATGGCAGCTAACAACTGTCCATAACTCCAGTTCCAGGGGATCTGACAGCCTCTTCTGTCCTCTGTGGGCATTGCACGACACAGGTGTACTTACCTACATGCAGGCAATACACAAATACATAAAATACAAATAATAATTTTTTGTTGTTATTGAGACAGGGTCTCCCTGTAGCCCCAGCTGTCCTGGAACTCACTGTGTATACCAGTTTGGCCTTGAACTCAGAGATCTGCCTGCCTCTGCCTCCCGAGTGCTGGGATTAAAGGCATGTGCCACCATGCCCAGCTAATAAAATATTTTTTTAAGAAATCTAATTTGGAAGCATGCCTATACTTGGACTTTGGAACAGCAGTAATACTGTAATAATTCTTTACTGTGTTATGAGCTGTTAACCTCTTATTTCATTTTAATGTTTTAATCAGTATTCACTATGAATTACATGTAAAAGAGCTTTTGGCCATTATGAAACGCTTTAGGAGCTGATGAAATGACTCAGTGGGTAAAGGTGCTTGTTGCCAAGCTGATATCCTGAGTTCAGTGGTGGAAGGAGAGAACTGACCCCAGATAGTGGGGGATTGCACCAAATAAATGTAATGAAACAGTTTAGTTAGTTGAGTACCATATTTATACATACACATATGTAGCAAATATATGATGTTCTTTGTGTATGTGTGAGAGAAAGAGACAGACAAGATTTCATGTGGCCCAGGCTGGCCTCACACTTGCAGTGTAGCCAAAGATGACTTTAAGTTACAAATCCTCCTGCCTATACCTCCCAAGTAGAGTGCTAGAATTAACTACTGCCTACCATACCTGGTTTTATAAGGAACTGGGAATCCAACCCAAGGTTTTGTTCATGCTAGGCACCAACTGAGCCACACTTCCAACCTCCAATATGATAATTATATATTGGAAAATTTTTTATTATTTTTTATTTTATATGTATGAGTGTATTGCCTGCATGTGTATACGTGCACCCATGTCATGCAGTGCCTGAGGAAGTGAGGAGAGGGTGTCAAATCCCCTTGGAACTGGAGTTATGTATGGTTGTTAGCCACCATGTCAGTGCTGGGCACCAAACCCAGGTCTTCTGTGAGAGCAGTCAATGCTCTTAACTGCTGAGCCATCTCTAGCCCCATGTTTTTTTGAGAGAGTGCTTCATCATGTAATATAGCTCAGACAGACCTTGAACTCAGGATTTTCCCAACTCACTCAGCCTCCCAAGTGCTGGGATTACAGGCATATACCACAATACCCAATTTATATTAGGCTTGAATTTTTTTTTCTTTTTTGAGACAGGGTCTCCCTGTAGCCATAGGTGGCCTAGAACTCACTATGTGGACAAGGCTGTCCTGAATCTCATAGAAATCCAAATGCTGGAACTAAAGATTTGCACCCTCATGTCTGACCCTTGAATGTTGCTTTTAAATTAACTGGTTTTAGGAAAACATCATCTCCCAGGATTCCCTTTCCATATTTATACATTAAAATAAAGTTTCTTTTAACTCTTTGATTTGAAAACCTTAATTTTAAACTAGGAACAGGGAAAGAGGGAAAGGCTAGTGGTGTCTATGAAATTTAAAATAGGAGGCAGCAAATTTAACATTTTACTCTTCCTATATAGATCATGGAAGGGAAATGGTTACTGTGTATGCTACTGGTCCTTGGAACTGCTGCTGTTGAAGCTCATGATGGACACGATGATGATATGATTGATATTGAGGATGATCTGGATGATGTCATTGAAGAGGTAGAAGATTCAAAATCAAAACCAGATACCAATACGCCTCCATCTCCGAAGGTATGGGGTAGATTTTTTTTTCTATTCCTTTTAGCTTTCAGTTAAAAAAAAAAAAGGCTGGGCATGTAATTCAGTGGAAAAATGCTTATCTAGCATGTGTGAGGCTCTTAATTTGATCCCCAGCGCTTAAAAAGATAGCTTTGGCTCCTTCTCAAGGGCATAACTTAAAAATACTTGCTGGGCTCTCTTGACAGCCTTTGTTACATATTGCCAGTGGTTTATATGGATTGAATTCAGGGCCAGCTGTGAGTTTTATGACAATTGGAAACAGACCAAACTGGGTGTGGTGGTGTGTGCCTTTTCCTGGCACTCAGGAGGTTGTGACAGGTAGATCTCTGTGAGAAGGCAGCCAGCCTAGTCTGCATAGTGAGTTCAGGCCAGCCAGGGCTACCAAGTTCTAAGAAATAAGTGTTATTGAGTATCCCTCCCTTCCCTTCCCAAGTGGGTCTCCTTGTACAGCCATGGCTGGCCTGAAATTTGTGATCTCCTGAAGTGTTAGGATTGCAAACATGTGCCATCATGCTCAGCTAAATTTTCAGTTCTTATAATTTTTTTTTTTTTTTGGTTTTTTTGAGACAGTAGCCCCGGCTGCCCTGGAACTCACTATGTAGACCAGGCTGGCCTCACAGAGATCCACCTGCTTCTGCCTCCCAAGTGCTGGGATTAAAGGTGTGCTCTTAATTGACTTTTATGCTTAACACAGGTCACCTACAAAGCTCCAGTTCCAACAGGAGACGTTTATTTTGCTGACTCCTTTGACAGAGGATCTCTGTCAGGGTAAGTATTTTCAAACTTTTGTAAATAAGGTAGAATACTGGAACCCTGCCCCCTTTTTCTTTTTTAGCAATATTGAGGTTGAACCTAGGGTATCCTACATATAAAGCAAGTGCTCTACTACTGAACTATAGCCCCAACAGTTGCACCCTGTCTAGTGAAATGTCTAGCCTTTATATCTTCAGTGTCACGACCGTTATGAAAATAGTCTTAAAACTTTAAGTTTTTGTTGCTTCTGTACCTGTTTTTCTCTTCTACCCTGAATTTTATTTTTTCTCTTGAGTCTTTTGTTTGTTATTTTGAGACACAGTCTTTTTCTTTTTTTAATTGAATTTTTGTGTATTTCATACAGAGCATCTTTTTCTTTTTTTTCTTTCTGGTAGGGGAGGAAGGGGACAGGTTGGAAAGGAGACAGAAAAACAACATACAGAGCATCTTTTTTTTTTAATTTTATTTATTATTATTTTTTTATGTGTATGCGCATATTACCTGCATGTAGGTAAGTGCACCCGTATCGTGGAATGCCCTTGGAGGACAGAAGAGGCTGCCGGATCCCCTGGAACTGGAGTTATGAGTTAGCACATGGAACATGGAGTTAGCACCATGTGGGTGCTGGGATACGAACCCGGGTCTTCTGCAAGAACAACCAGTGTTCTTAACCGCTGAACCATCTCTCCAGCCCCATACAGAGCATCTTAATCAACTTTATGCCCCATTCCCCTATTGGCATCCACTCTCCTCCTGCCTCCACTGGAATTCGTACATTCTTGAGACAGGGTCTTACTGTGAATCTAGGTTAGCCTGGAACTGTGGCAATCCTTCCTCAGTCTCCTGAGTACAGAGATTATAGGCATGAGCCACCACTCATAGCTCTGGTGAGCCTTAAAGTAGAATAATCTCAAAGTCAAATATGATGCGTTATCACTGTGACAGCCTAAGTTGAAAGTGGATTGGTTAGGCAGGCTAGTAAGAGCAGGAAAAATGCTTCTTTAAATAGGCATTTTACTGTCTCATTACACAGGTAACTACTACTCGAATCTTAATACTGGGGTTTGTCTTAATTACAGGTGGATTTTATCCAAAGCCAAGAAAGATGACACCGATGATGAAATTGCCAAATACGATGGTGAGAATTTAATTTTTTTCGATACATTATTAGATTGAGATGATACATTGTCTCCTTGGTATCTTTTTAAAAATATATTCTTACTATTTTGAAAACTTCATACATGTAATATATTTTGATCATATTTACCCCCTATTCTCCCTGACTCATCCAGATCTATCCCCACCCCAAACCCTCCCACTTAAACCCATTGATTCCAATTTGTCCTTCCCATATACTCATGGCTCTAGGGCCATCAGCTGGAGTGTGGTCAACCACTAGGGTTCATGGTATCTCTTAAGATCAGTTTCAAAAGAGAGGGTTTCAGATTTTTTTTTTTTTTTTTTAAGAACCATATTCTACCATTTGACAGATACACATGTGCTTTGTAATTATAGCTCAGTTCTCATAGATAAATTGAATATGGCAAAAATTCATCACTATGATAGACTTCTACAACTTTGAGTTTAGTTTGTTATTTAAAGGACCTTAAAAGGTGCAGTGAAACAGTGGAGAACATTTTTATGTTGTCTTGTAGGAAAGTGGGAGGTAGATGAAATGAAGGAAACAAAGCTTCCGGGGGATAAAGGACTTGTATTGATGTCTCGGGCCAAGCATCATGCCATCTCTGCTAAACTGAACAAACCCTTCGTGTTTGATACCAAGCCTCTCATTGTTCAGTAAGTGCATTGTCTGCTTGGGAGAAGTTTTCTAGAAAGGGTAATCTCAGGTGACAGTATAAAATTATTACTGTACATTAAAAAATCTTGAACCTAGGTGTGGTGGTGCACACCTTAAATCCCAGTTCTCATGAAGCAGAGGCAGGTGGCTCTCTTAGATCGAGGCCAGCTGGGGCTACAGGGAGACTACTCTGTCTCAAACAGATAAACAGAAAAAAACACCAATAACAAAAAAATAAGATACTTAAAATAGGAATGTTGCTAAATTTAAACATGTTGAATTTTTCTTTTAACTGCCCAACAAATTAGTTCATCATCCTGCTAGCAAACAAACGTCTGGCTATTGCATTAAGGTTTAATTTTGTTTTGTTACCTATTTTTGTGGGGTTGGGTGGTCACATGAAAGCAGTAGAAGAGGAATCTTCATGGAGATAAACATGACCGGTTTGGGAGAAGAAATTGGGAAATTTGGTCTTTCAAAATGGCATAAAATTTTTTGCTTTTATTTCTGAAACCAGGTATGAGGTTAATTTTCAGAATGGAATAGAATGTGGTGGTGCCTATGTGAAGCTGCTCTCTAAAACACCAGAACTCAACTTGGTAAATTCTTCTGTTTGTTATGTGGCTGGACACACAGAAGTATGTTTTAAGAATATTGGGGCTGGAATATAAGTGGTAGAATATATGCCTGCCATTCACAAGGCCTTGGGTTCAATCCCCAACACTTAAAAAAAAAAGGTTTGCAAGACCTATGAAAATAAAGACTGCTTTGCTATTGATATTTGCAGGATAGACAATAATAATGGCTTTAACCCCAGAATGCTTTTCACTTGAAATGTGACCTTTGAAGCTGTTACCATCTGTATATTATGTTTCTCATCTGTGTAATTTTTAGTTTCAGCAAGCTTATTTGTTTTACTAAAGAAGTAGTAGCTAAATGTACACATTACTTTGTTTTCTTAAGAACCAAAGTTTATTATTTTGGAATATTTCTGGTGAGTGGTAGAACAACCCTATAAAACCATGAGGTTTGGTTTTTTGTTTGTTTGTTTGTTTTAGCTAGTGACCCATCTGTTTGGAGTTTATACATTTGTAAGAAAGTATCATACTTTTCAAAAATTACTTTTAAATTCTTTGACTAGAGATACTTAAAATAATCCTTCTTTGTTTCTGAAGGATCAGTTCCACGACAAGACTCCCTATACTATTATGTTTGGTCCAGATAAATGTGGAGAGGACTATAAACTGCACTTCATCTTCCGCCACAAAAACCCCAAGACAGGTGTATATGAAGAAAAGCATGCTAAGAGGCCAGATGCAGACCTGAAGACCTATTTCACTGACAAGAAAACACATCTTTACACATTAAGTAAGGAAAACCAGTTGTTTAGGGTTTTAAGGCATTAGTGTATTTACAAATAAGAACTTTTTTTTGGTCTTTTTGATACAGGGTCTCTCTGTAGCCCCAGCTGGCTTGTAGACCAGGCTGGCCCAGAACTCACAGAGATCAGCCTGCCTCTGCTTCCCAAGTGCAGGGATTAAAGGTGTGTGCCACCATGCCTGGCTATAAGAACTTTTTTTTGTTTGTTTTGGGGTTTTTTGGTCTTTTTGAGACAGGGTCTCCCTGTGGCCCCAGCTGGCCTGGATTCGCTATGGAGGCCAGGCTTAGCTGGTAGAGTGCTTGCCTTAGCATGAAGCCCTGGTTTGGTTCCCAGCACTGTGTAAAACTGGGCATGATGATGCATACTTTTCCAGTCCCAGCACTGGGAGGTAGAGGCTGAAGGATCAGAAATTCAAAGTCATCTCGGTTGCACAGCTATTTCAAGGCCAGCCTGGGATTCATGAGACTTTTTCTGAGGTTGAAAAACTCTTACTGTGTTAGTGGTAGAATGAGCTTAATTGGTCATCACTAAAAAAGCTTCTTAGCTGGAAAGATGGCTCAGTAGTTTAGAGCACTTGCTAATCTTCAGAGGACTGAGGTTTGGTTCCCAGCTCCCATATGGTGGCTAATCTTTATGGTGGCTAATTTCTTTAAAAATTTAAAGAAGGGCTGGAGAGATGGCTCAGAAGTTAAGAGCACTAGCTGCTCTTGCAAAAGACCTGAGTTTGAACCCAGGCACCCACATGATGGCTAACAACCTATCCATTAACTCCAGTTTCAGAGGATCTGACACCCTCGTCTGACCTCCTTGGGCACTACATGATACGAGTGCACTTACTTAACAACATGCAGGCAATATACTCATACACATAAAATAAAAATAATATTTTTAAATAAATAAAAATTTAAAGAAGACACTTAAAATCATCTAGAACCACTTAGGAGGCAGAGGCAGGCAGATCTCTGAGTTCGAGGCCAGTCTAGTCTATATAGCAAGTTGTAGGCCAGCTGTGGCAATAGGGAGACCCTGTTTCAAAAAGACCAAAAAAAAACCCATCAACTTTGTAATATATAGTTCTTTGTGTATAAACACACAGGCAACATTTTATCTTGCTTAATGTTGCAAGAGTGTGAGGATATTTTCCATGATAGTATATGTCTTCATTGTTGATAGCATTGGCGTAGTAGTCCACTGCCTATGTAGGCATGGGCTATAGGCTTCAGCACAGTTAAGATGCTTTGAGGGTTTAAAATTGTGTTCATTCTCTCTCCGTTCTACCACAAAATTGTGTTCATTATCTTTCCATTCTACCTCAGAAGTACAATCACAGGGCTGGGGGTATAGCTTAGGATGTGTACCTAGCATGTTTATGTCTCCAAACCCCACAAACAAATGAACAAAAAAACCTTAAATCTTAGCCAGGTGTGGTGGTGTAAACCCTTAATTCCAGTGCTTAGGAGGCAGAGACAGGCGGATCTCCAAATTCAAGGCCAACCTGAGTTCAGGACAGATGGGGCTACAAGGAAACCCTGTCTCAAAAAAAGGGGGTGGCTAGGGGCGCTGGAGAGATGGCTCAGTGGTTAAGAACACTGTTCCTGCAGAAGACCTGGGTTAGAATCCCAGCACCCACATGGCAACTAACAACTGTCTGTAACTCCAGTCTCAGGGGATCCAACAGCCTCTTCCGACCTCCGCAGGTATTGCACGACACGGGTGCACTTACATGCAGGCAATACATGCATAGACATAAAATAAAAATAATAAATTTTTTTAAAAATTAAATTTTAACTGCAAACCAGTGCTTAATTGTGTGGGTGAGTGCATGTTGAGGAGATTAGAGGACAACTTTGGGGGTTTGATTCTCTCCTTTATGTGACTTCTGGCGGTAGATCTCAATTCTTTGGGCTTAACGTAGCAAGTGCCTTGACCTGCTGTGTCAATCCACCACCATGGTTTTTCTCTCCCTCCCCTTTTTTTGAGACAAGGTCTCACTTTACTTTGGCTGGCCTCAAACTCCCTAAGTAGCTGAGAGTGACTTTGATTGTCCTACCTCTACTACTCAAGTGCTGAAATCACAGGAGTATGCTCCAATGTCTAGATGTTTTTGGATTTTTGAGATAGAGTCTTACTATAAGGCCTAGCTGGCCTCGAATTTTCATTCTTTGCATTGTCTACTGAGTGCTGAGATTGGAGGTATGCATCACCTGACTAGCATGGTATAAAAATTTCAACTGTTTGACCAGCGATATAGCTCAGTGATAAAGAGTGCTTGTCTAGTATGTTCAAGGCCCTGGGTTTAATCCCTAGCATTGGGGGAGAAAGTACTTTATTAAACTATGATTTACCTAGAAATCATGTTGTGGTTTCTAGAAACATAAGAAAATGGCATTGGGGCTCCAGTACCCGGCAGCTTTTTGCTCTGTGCCTCCACAATGGTGCTTTCTCTAGACATCGTGATCTTTTGTGCTATATTGAAGAGAACTTATATTGCATTTAATTTCTTTTCAGTTTTGAATCCAGACAATAGTTTTGAAATACTAGTTGATCAGTCTGTTGTAAACAGCGGAAATTTGCTTAATGACATGACTCCTCCTGTAAACCCTTCACGTGAAATTGAGGACCCAGAAGACCAGAAGCCTGAGGACTGGGATGAAAGACCCAAAATACCAGATCCAGATGCTGTCAAGCCAGATGACTGGTAAGTCTTGGGGATCTGTCTTTGAGTATTAGCAAATATATTTTGTATATTCCACGTGGCTGTGTAGTCAAAGATAATCTTGATTTTCTGATATTCCTGCTTCCTCCCCAGACTGAGATTACAGGCTTGAGCCCCTAGGTCCTGTTTACAGAGTACTAGGGATCAAATCCAGGGCTTTGTGCATGTTCGGCAAGCACTTTACCCCTGAGATACATCCCCATTACTTCCAGTCTGGTTCTGAAACAGGTACAGAAATGTCTATAGTATGGCAAATGATCTATGAGAACATGGTACTGGGTGACCAGAGTACTAGATGTGCCTAACCCGGGCATGGTTGCTCAAAACAAAGCAAATTGAAATCTGAAAGCATTGTGGGAGTGAGTTAAGTGGTGAAGATGGGAAAGAGCATTCATTATGTATAGAAGTAGTAGAAAAGTTGAACAGACTTAACTGGTGTTTACTGTTTAAGGGATGAAGATGCCCCCGCTAAGATTCCAGATGAAGAGGCCACAAAACCTGAAGGCTGGTTAGATGATGAACCTGAGTACATACCTGATCCAGATGCAGAAAAGCCGGAGGATTGGTAAGAATTTGAGTTGGCTTTTAAAATTACCTGGTTTTTAAAAATATAAAATAGTACAGCTAAGTGCCCAAGTGGAGAATACTATAAATTTAATTGCATTTCATTGCTTTTTTAAAAAAAAAATGCATCAGTTAGGAAAGGCCATCATTACTGGAAGTAAGAACTGAGCTGGTATTCTGGTGTGGCTGACAGCATTCCAGCATTTCCAGGGAGCACAGTCTGCATCCTGGAACTCATTTGTAGCTTCTTGTTTTAACCTCCACAGGGATGAAGATATGGATGGAGAATGGGAGGCTCCTCAAATTGCTAATCCCAAATGTGAGTCGTCCCCTGGGTGTGGTGTCTGGCAACGACCTATGATTGACAACCCCAATTATAAGGGTAAATGGAAGCCTCCCATGATTGACAATCCTAACTACCAGGTTGGTACCTCATGATAATTGAGATGCTTTCATTAATCTGGTATCCTGGTAGAAGTTTTATCCATAGTGAGGCTGCCAGGTTTGCTGAATGTTCAAACTACTGAATTAAGAACACACAGTTTAAAAAAAGAAAAAAGTAAGGGGCTAGAGAGATGGCTCAGCAGTTAAGAGCACTGACTGCTTTTGCAGAGAACCCGGGTTCGATTCCTAGCACCCACATGGTGGTTAACAACTATCTTTAGCTCCAGTTCCAGAAGATCTGACACCTTCTTCTGACCTACGGGCATTGCATGACACAGGTGCACTTACACATGTGCAGGCAATACACTCATACACATAAAAATAATAAAAAATTTTTAAAAAGAACAGAAAGGAAATTTAAGAGATAGGTGAATGAGTTAAATGATATAAAGACAAATTGGAAATGGAAAAATTGGACAAATTGGAAAAAATTTTGTAATTGCTTTGTGACTTAGGTTTAAAAATAGAGTTGTAAAACTTAGGATATGGGTACCTTCCTGTTGAGTGTCAGGGGTGCTTCAGTCAAAGGATCCAGATCTTAAAATTGGCAATTGGTGGGAATCAGATCTAGTAATATAAAGAAAGACAGGCTTATATGAAATGGCAGGAGTAAAGAATGGTTGTGAACCCCAGGTGGGCTGTGGAACAGTACCCACTTTACTTTGCTTTGGTTTCTAAACTAATAAAACTATTTATAATCATTTCCACTTGGTCAAACTTTAAAGATAGAAGGTGTAGGTTGCTCCATCTGTATGCATATACTATGTATGTTTTTCTGTTGTAAAATATTCTTAGTTGTGCCGGGCGTGATGGTGCTCGCCTTTAATCCCAGCACTCGGGAGGCAGAGGCAGGCGATCTCTATGAGTTCAAGGCCAGCCTGGTCTTACATAGTGAGTTCCAGGACAGCTGGGGCTACAGGGAGACCCTGTCTCAAAAGACCCCCCCCCAAAAAAAATTTCTTAGTTGTGTACTTAAAATGAAATGAAAATTATATTTTAACTTGCGTTTAGCAATCTGGGCATCATAGTACACATTTAATAATTCTAACACTTGGGATGTAGGGCAGGAGGATCAGGAGTTCAACTTTAAGGCCATCCTGGGCTCTAACAAAGAAACCAAAATTAGCTGTTATTCTGGTAGTTGCTTGATGAATCACATTTTGTTGGGACAGTACTGGAATTGAACCAGTGCTCCATGCATACTGGGCATGCAGTGTGCTGCTGAGCCATATCTCGAGGCCATCTTTTTTTTTTTTTTTTTTTTTTTAATATATTTTTTATTTTTATTTTATCTTATTTTTTTTTATGTTATGCCTGTATTGCCTGCATGTAGGTAAGTGTCCCGTGTTGTGCAATGCCCGCGGAGGTCAGAAGAGATTGTTGGATCCCCTGGGACTGGAGTTATGGACAGTTGTTAGCTGCCATGTGGGTGCTGGGTCTTCTGTAAGAACAGCTAGTGTTCTTAACTGCTAAGCGATCTCTTCAGCCCCGAGGCCATCATTTTTGTTTTAGAATCCTTACACAAGTCTGGATGTTTGTAGTTTGAACTTTTCTAGTTGGTATCTAGAACTAAATTACTGGTTAAAAACTTACTTTAAATCATCACTGGGGAATGGCTATCCTGACTTAAGCTTCTACTTCACCAACATCTGGAAAGGATGCACAGAGCCAGGTGTTGGCTTAGAATAAAGTCAAGGAGATTAGAATAGAAATTTTGAAACTAGGTAGAGTTCAGAAATCAGAGTGTTTAAAAACATCACTAGCATCTGTTGTTTTCCTGCTACTTAAGTTTTAGTGTTTTGGTCATTATCTGAAATAATGTAATAATGTTTTGAAACTTTTTTTTTTTTTTTTTTTAAAGGGAATCTGGAAACCCAGGAAAATACCAAATCCAGATTTCTTTGAAGATATGGAACCTTTCAAGATGACTCCTTTTAGTGCTGTTGGTTTGGAACTGTGGTCCATGACTTCCGACATTTTTTTTGACAACTTTATCATTAGTGGTGAACGCCGGGTAGTTGATGATTGGGCCAATGATGGGTGGGGTCTGAAGAAAGCTGCTGATGGGGCTGCAGAGGTTAGTGCTTGTATATTTCTTGTGCATTTATATCTGCTTGGGGGTAGAACTGATTGCTTTGTGAAAGGCTGTTTTTTAATGTTGTCCTTTTCCTAAACATTTACTTCAAAAAATACAACTTGATGCCTGCTAAAGATAAAATACTAGGGATTTAGACCTGATTTCTTTAGACTCAAATACTGGCTTTAGAATCTGTTATGTGGAGGGTGGGTGTGGGGTGGGTGTGGGTGTCTCAGTTTACCATTTAGGATATGTTTTAATGCACTTAAAATGTTGAGTCTTGGTTTATTCCATTTATGCAATTTTTAAGTAAGTAGTCATGACTGAGCTGGGATTTGGAGTGCCAGAGATCAAGAAATTTTCATTCTCTGTTTACTGAGTAAGGAACCTTTTTGCAGGTTATTACAAAGCCAGCTTTTGAACCTATGAAAGTATAACCTCATGGTGGTGATAACAGAAAAATGGAGGCTTTCCCTATGTTCCATGTTCCTTTTAACATCTTAGGTTGACCCTTTGGAAAAGAAGGAACCTAAGGAGCACCTTAACTGAACATGGAACCATTGATGTCATCGATAGTTGGTGTCACAGCCGGTTCTCTGTGTCATTGTTTTGTTTTTCAGCCAGGTGTAGTGGAGCACATGCTGGAGGCAGCTGAGGAGCGCCCATGGCTCTGGGTGGTCTACATTCTGACTGTAGCTTTGCCAGTGTTCCTTGTCATCCTCTTCTGCTGTTCTGGAAAGGTAGGAATGTTTCTTGAGAGTCACTTTTAGAAAGAACTCTTGTGGTATTAATTTATTTTTTTAATTTTATTCTTATGCGTGTATTGTCTGCATGTAAATAAGTGCACCCGTGTCATGTAGTGCCTGCGGAGAGCAGAAGAGACTGTCAGATTCCCTGGAACTGGAGTTACTGACAGTTGTTAGCTGCCATGTGGGTGCTGGGATTTGAATCTAGGTCTTCTGCAAGAACAGTCAGTGTTATTAACCGCTGAGCCATCTCTCCAGCCTTGTGGTATTTATAAAATAACTAAAATGGTGGTGCACACCTTTAATATCAGCACTCAGGAGGCAGAGGCAGGAGGATCTCTGTGAGTACAAGACATGCCTGCCTGATCTGCTGGGCGTCGTGGCGCATGCCTGTAGTTCCAGCATTTGGGAGGCAGAGGCAGGCAGATCTCTGTGAGTTCGAGGCCAGCCTGGTTTACATAACGAGTTCCAGGCCAGCTGGAGCTACAGGGAGACCCTGTCTCAAAAACACCAGGAAAAAAAAGACATGCCTGGTCTACATAGCAAGCTCCAGGCCAGCTACAGGGAGACCTTGTCTCAAAAAGACAGAAAAAGAAAACAACACTAAAATGTAGTGCTTGAGATTTCCTTTGTAGCAGTTGGGTAATATTTTGCACTGACTTAAAACCTTAGTCACTGCTCCTCAGCAGCCATTCATTGCGCTCTGCTGGAAACAGGACTTAATTACTCTATTACTCTACGTAATATTTGGTGGCAGCTTTTTCTTTTAAACAGAGGAACAACTTAGATATAATCTATAATCAGCTATCTGGGGCACAAACCAGCTTTTCATCCTGGCACTGTTATTTCTATTCTTATGTTTTATAATTAGATCTTTGATTATTCATCTGTTGCTTTCTCAAAAACAAGATACATGCCTGTTGTGGTGGCATACACCTTTAATCCTAGCACTCCAGAGACAGAGGCAGGTGACTCTCTGAGTTTGAGGCAAGCCTGGTCAACATTGTGAGTTCCAGGCCAGCCAAGGCTGCATAGTGAGACCCTGTCTCAAAACAAACAACAGGGAGAAAAAAAATCCAACAAAAAAATACCTGCAGATTCTACAGTCTCATTGTAAGATTTTCTTGTTGAGAACAATGTTGTCTTTCCAGCCTTACCCTTGCCACTGTTCAGCATATCTGTACCTGGGTTAGTGTATCTTCCTCATCTAAATATTTACCCTCTATGCAGCCTGGCTAATTATTTTGCTTGTATACATTCACTAATTATATGGTAATGTATATGTGACTATGTGAGCACAGGTTTAGTACTCTGGACAATTTTTCAGAAACAGTCCAGTGCTATGGAATACAAGAAAACTGATGCTCCACAACCAGATGTAAAGGAGGAAGAAGGCAAGGAGGAGGAAAAGAACAAGGGAGATGAAGAGGAAGAAGGTGAAGAAAACCTTGGTAAGCAGTGCCCAAAAACTTCAAAGACAGTTGTTTTAAAGTTACAGTAAAGATTGTTTTAGATGATGCTAATTATGATCAAAACCAAATACAAGAGTTTGCTGAGTTACTTTACTTTTTATCTTAGAAGAGAAACAAAAAAGTGATGCTGAAGAAGACGGTGGTACCATCAGTCAAGATGAGGAAGATAGAAAGCCTAAAGCAGAGGTAAGAGAAAGAACTAACAGCTCTTATACTAGTCACCTAGGCTAAGAGTATATTTAGTAAAGGGGATAGTTTCACATATTAACTTAGAATAGCTGTGGCAATAAAACTTATTAAATGAGCCAGTTTTACTAAATGAATAAAAATGGTCAGCTTTTTATTTGATAATTTGAAACTACATTTTAATCTCAAAGTTCTTTTTTGCGTGGAAGATGGTTAGATTAGTTACTTTCTGTTGCTATGATAAAATTCTAGGACCAAAGGCAACTTAAGAAAGAGTTGATTTTGGCTTAATGGTTCCAGAGAGCTAGTTTTTCATGATGCTGGGGAACACATGGTGGCATGAGTTAGGATGCTAAGAGATCACATAGTAAGTAGTGAGCATGCAGGAAATGGAGTGAGGCTATAAATCTTCAAAGCCTGCCCCAGTGATGTACATTCCATTAAGGCTCCGTTACCTCCTCAAATAGTGGGGAGGCAAAGTATTTACATACATGAGCCTGTATAAAGTTTTTTGTTTTTTTTTTTGTAATAAGCAGAAGTTTAAGGAGAGAAGTAAAATGCTTTCTGAGATGGAAACATCAAGTTGTTTAACAGCTACTGGACTATATCCCCAGCCCTTGCCTGTTTTTTGTTTTGTTTTGTTTTTTTAATATTTACTATTTTTTCTCTCCCTTAAAGATCTACTCTCCACCCAGCAGTAATCAGTTGCCAATAATTCCTAAGCTACAGTTGCAGCCTGCTGCCCATTTTCCTCATTGTATCCTGGGTTTTTGTCTGATTGAGTTGGCACGGGTCTTGTGCATGCTGTCACCATTGTTATAAGTTCATATGAGCAAGGTCCCAGGAGCCTGTAAGGCTGTTTCCATATGCTTGCACCTCCTCCCTGGCTCTTTTTTTTTTTTTTTTTTTTTTTTTTTTTTTTTTTTTTTTTTGAGGTAGGGTCTCATGTAGCTCACCCTGATCTCAAACTTATTATGTATCCTGATCCTCATGCCTCAACCTCCCAAATGCTGGGATTATAGTTTTGTACTATCACATCTGGCTGTATTTTTTTATTTTAGAAACAGGTATTTGCTAAGTTGCCTGGGTTGGCCATGAACTCACTCTGTAGTCCAGATAGGCTTTGAATTGCAATCCTACTTTAGCCTCTTGAGTAGTTGGGATTATAGGTCTGTACCATCAGGCCTAGCTATTAAAAGTTTGGGATAGAGTAGAAGCCAGGCATGGTGGTGCATGCCTTTGATCCTAACAGACACAGGCAGATCTCTGAGATGCAGGACAGCTGGGACTACGGGGAGATCCTCTTTCTCCTCAAAATAGAGCTAAGGTGCCAGGTGTGGTAACACATACCTTTAATTCCGGCACTTGGGAGGCAGAGGCAGGCAGATCTCTCAGAGTTTGAGCCCATCCTGGTCTACATAGTGAGTTCCAGGCCAGCTGTGGCTATAGAGACCCTGTCTGAAAAAGACCCAAAAAAGCAAAAAAATAAAAAATAAAAAGCTAATGTTCCCATCAGAAGTAGGTTAAGATTGTTTAGCAGTGTTCCTAAACCAGGCATAGTGAGTGGCACATACCTGTAATCCCAGCGTGAGTTTGAGACCAGCCGGGGCTACACTGAAATCCTTTCTCTAACAAACAAAAAAACAAAAGAAGGTGTTGATGGGTTTGAGGAAAGTACATGTTTTTAGAAAATAAATACTAAAATTAAGTACCTATAATCTTTCGTTTTTCCTCAAATGGATTACTTAGTCTGAATGGTCTTGGAAGTTTGAACTTTTACTTCTGTTTTTAAATATGTTAGTTACACGCTGAATTTCTTTTCTTTTCAATAGGAGGATGAAATTTTGAACAGATCACCAAGAAACAGAAAGCCACGAAGAGAGTGAAACAGTCCTAAGAACTTGATCTGTGATTTTCCTCTCCCTCCCCTTCCCCTGCAAGTGTGTCCTAGGAGAGGACTTGGTGTACCTTAGGTTGAAACTCAGAAAACCTCAAGACGTCACCATCTACAGGTTCCAGTCGAACACTAGTCTGTGTAATTTTAAACATCTAGCAGTAAATAATTGCAGTTGTAACATAAAGGACCCCATTTCTGTAGAAAACATTTAACAATGGTTGTGAAATGTAACATAAAGCAACTAACTTGTATTTTTGTTTTTAAGAATTTTTTTTTTTTTTTAAGATAAAATTTTTGCCGGTCTAAAATCTTGGCTTAATTTAATATGTTAACCTGTCCATCCAGAAATAACACCAACATTTAGAAATGCTAGGGGGATGAACTGCAAACTTTTTTTAGTTGGTATTACAAAATAGTCAAATGTCTCTGTCCCTAACATTGATAAATCATGTTTAAGTGCAGTCATTTGTGGTTATAATCTTGTTTTGTGTGCTTCTATTACTCAATTCCTCCTAAAGAAATTGAAGAGAGGTATTGGATGGAAGCCCACATTTATATCAAAGTTCTCTTTAAGTTGTATTGAAAGTAGACCAAAAAAACCCCTCACGAAACAAAAACAGACTTTTCACTTGATGTTGGTTAGATCATAAAGTTCACGTGCTCAGTTGCCCTTGGAACTGCTCAGTTTGCAGACAGCTTTAGTTAGGGGAGGAGGTGGTTTAATGCATTTGGGCACTGTACTTCATACACAGGAGTGTCAGAGCTCTGCAGCTCAGGTCATTGGAGCACATAGCTTTCTAAGGAATGCAGGTGGTACCAGAGTAGATGTCTTTCATCGCTTGTTCCACTGTGTCGACACTGTTCTCCTACCTATTCCCTCAGTCCCCAGCTTTCTCTGCTATGCATTCTCTTCACAGCGCAGCTTGCAGTCCATTGCTGAAAATGATTATAAAGCTCTGCATAGTGTTAAGCTTTATTGTGATTACACGTTTTCTTCTTTTTAAGGAGACCCATACCTTCCTAGGGTCCAAGTACAGGATAGACTACAAACTTATTTTTATCTATTTTACTCTGTAAAGACTTTACAAGTCTAATCCAGAGGTGGGCCAATTCAGAATCAGCTGTAATTGAACACAGGCTAAAAGTATTTATGGGAGGAGTGATACATAGCATGAGTTATTTGACTTTAATAGGGTATTTAAAACCTTCATTTGCAATTCATGTACAGTTGTGTCTTGAATTCACACAATAAAGCAGTCCTGTTCAAAAATTTTTTTTATTGTGGCTTGAAGAATTTAATTTTTTTAGTAATTGTAGGACTTTTCTTTTTTTGTTTGGTTGTTTTGTTTTTCATGTGGAATGCAGATGGGTGCTAGAAGAGCCTCCCCCATCACTATAGTGTAATAATACCATTATTACACCACACTGAAATGTATTCAGAAACAGATGTTTCAGCTTTATTCTTCAGAGGCGTTCCAGTTGTACTGATGATATTGTTCGCTGCACTGAATATATATATAAACACTCCAGTGTTTATTAGGGAAGAAGTATATTTGTAAAGGGTGAAGGCTGTATTTGTTGTCTTAAAAAAAAGAAACAACAAAAAACACTGGTTTATTTAAATTCTTTTGAGGGTGGAATGCATTTTTCTTGCTGTTCAGTGCTTTATCCTTCTCATCTTCGTTCTGTGGTCACAGTGACCTTAGCTGTGTAGCAGATTTTCCCAAATGTATGGAGTGCAAATAAACAGTTACTTAGCAAGAACTGAACATGATGTCTGCAGGTTTCTCCTTGAAGCAAATGTGTGGGGATCACTGCATTTCTAGAAATCTGTTTTCTTCACTCTCCATTGACATTGTATTTCATATCTATTTTCTTTCACTGGAGACGTCTTCACCCGAGCTGTAAGCTGATGGGTTTATTTATATCGTTGGTATTCATTGCCTTTTCAGGGTTCTAGTCCTCCCCTCCTCCCTCAGGTTTTCCTCAAAGCTGCAGCCTCCTTTGTTAAATGTCTGATACATAAGTGAATGACCAGCAGTTTTCAGCTATTAAAAAAACTTACAGGGCTGGTGTGGTAGCTCAGTTAGGTAGAGCTTCTGTCTAACCTGTGCAGGGCCTTAAGTTTCATGCCCAACACTAGATAAGAAAAAAGGTTCAGGTATTAGATGCTAGTTACCTGTCCCACTGTTTTAAAATGCCCACTCCATCAGTTGTGTTCCTGTTTCTTGTCCACAAAGTACTCTTCACTTTCCAGATTGTCACATTACTAAATGGTCACATTAAAGTCCTGTTATATGTCTACGTTTGACTGAACTTCATGATAACCTGTGTGTTTTACCGTCTGAATAATGGGTTAATCTTTTCATTGGCTATTATATGAAAGCTTGCTAATGTGCAGAAACTATAATGAATAGTGAAATAATTACCAATGAGTTTGATTCAGCCTTGTATTTATTTAGCTCTTTCCTCTGTCCAGTTGTGGTATAATAGTTTCTGTTGTATAAAATGGGTAACAGCTCGGAAGGGCAAGGGGGGAATGTGCTACTGGTTTTCTTTTTTTTTTTTTTTTCCTTGCGTGGGGTTTGAACCCAGTGCACGCTACGGTCAGCTCTTCTCTCCACGAGCTAAATTTTTTTTTTCTCTTTTTGAGACAGGGTCTCCTTGTAGCCCCAGCTGTCCTGGAACCCACTATGTAGACCGGGCTGGTAGACCAGGCTGGTCTCTCTGTCTGCCTCTACCTCCCAAGTGCTGGGATTTGAACCTGGTGCATGCTAGGTTAAGTGCTCTTATCACCGAGCTACACACCCAGTGCTTGTAATTAGTATTCTTTAAGATGCATGTGTATTAAATTTTTTTATTAGAAAATAATCTTTCCTCAGACTCTGTATTGAGGGATATTATTGAAAGTCATGCCAAGATATTTTATGTGTTAAGATTTTAAATTACTTAGTGAAGAGACATAAATATATACTGCACCTGGAGTTTTGGAGATGACAGTTCTGACCTGTAAACCCAGCACTCAGGAAGCAGAAGCAGAATTAGTGCAAGGCCAGCCTCAGCCAGATAATAAGTTTGAGGCCAGTTTGGGGTATCTGCCACCATGTTTCCAAAAAACCTCAAAAATAGAAAATAAAAGGTTTTAGGGTCGGAAGTGTACTCAGTGGTACTGGCAGTTGCCTAGCATGCATGAGGCCCTGGATTCGTCCCTCAGCACCACAGAAAATTTAAGTTTCTTTAACTGGAGTGTTAAATTTGAATGTCTGAAGCAGGGCTCATTGTGGCATTTTTGAGCCCTAGGCCCCCTCTACCTTTGTAGCCCACTTTCTCCTCCAAAAAACTTAGAATTCCTATTTTTCTACTGCATTTGTATGAAAACATTTTGATAAGTGTTAGCTTTTTTCCTTGTGATTTTAAAATAAAACCTTTTCATGAACCCCAGTAAGAGGTTAAGAGTAACATTTCTGAGCGGCTGGTGGTGTCCTGTAGTGCATCTGTGCATCCTAGCATCTGTGGAACCTTTTAGCAGTTGGGGCGTCTATATCTGTTCTGAGTATGTTGCTTACACACACACACACACCTGCCCCTTCGACTACTAGTTGCATCACTTGTTGGGGCGTCTATATCTGTTCTGAGTATGTTGCTTACACACACACACACACACCCGCCCCTTCGACTACTAGTTGCATCACTTGGTCCCAGCATTTCTGGATTGGAGTTGGCAGGACTCGATTTTGCACACTAAACTCGCCTAAGTGTAAGTGTGGATTGAAGTAACTAATCCCGGCTAATGGAGCCGGACACGAGTTCACATCTTTTGTTCTCCCCACGTAGTGAAATTTTGCTCTAAGTATGTGGCAACTGATAGTACCAAAGATTGAGAACAGCCTACATGGACACTCGTAAACAATTCTAACCAATTGTGGGGCGGCGTGTAGAGGGTAAAGATGGCTGACGCTGAAACCGTGTGGTTCCTTTCACTTCATCAAAGCCACATTCCCCAAGAGAAGGAAACTGCGAGGAGCTGCTCCAGGTCGGGCTCCGCTCCACTCTGACGCTCGCAATCTACCCCGCTCTCCTCGCGGACCCGGAAGTCACGGCCTGGAGGAAACGTCTAGGCTAGGGTCCCGTCAGTCTGCGGCGCTCTGGCTTCAAGTTCCGCCTAGGGGCTTCCCTTCGCGCCCCACTGGAGAGTTCCTTTTAAATGCCGCTCAGGAGCCGGAGCGGATCGCTTACGTGCCCGTCCCCACGCCCTCGGAGGGCCGGTTCTTCTGGATTGGCTAGAGCTCCTGTCCGTCAGTAGTGACGTACGAGTTCGCCGGCCCGGGCCCCGCCCTCTTCCGAGAGCCCCGAAAACAATTTTAAGATGGCGGCGGCAGCGGCGCGGAAAACAATGGGGCAGGGGCGGAGGGGACAGGCCAAGGCCTGAGGCGGGCCGAGAGCGCCGGCCTGGAGTCGGGCCGAGCGGGGCCGGAGGCAGATACGCCGCCGTGCGTGAGCGCTCCGCAGCCCGCCGGGCCATGGCGCGGCCGTGAGGCGGACCGGGGCCGCCGGGAGAAGCGGAGGAGCCCGAAGTGCCAGCCGGCGCCGAGAGGCCCGGGCCCGGCCCGTGCCGCCAGCGGCCCATGGTGCTGCCCACCTGCCCCATGGCGGAGTTCGCGCTGCCGCGGCACAGCGCGGTCATGGAGCGCCTCCGCCGGCGCATCGAGCTGTGCCGGCGCCACCACAGCACCTGCGAGGCCCGCTACGAGGCCGTGTCTCCCGAGCGCCTGGAGCTCGAGCGCCAGCACACCTTCGCGCTGCACCAGCGCTGCATCCAGGCCAAGGCCAAGCGCGCCGGCAAGCACCGGCAGCCGCCCGCCGCCGTCCCCGCGCCCCCCTCGGCCCCGGCGCCCGCCCCGGCCGCGCGTCTGGACGCCGCCGATGGCCCCGAGCACGGCCGCCCGGTCGCGGTGAGTAGGGCGGACTCTGCCGCAGCAGTCCCTTCTCCCTCTCCCGGCGCTCCTCTTCTGGGCTGGGTCCGGGGAGGCTAACATGGCAGGGAGCTGAGTGCTTGTCATCCTCGGGAAGTGGCTCTGTGCTACTTGGGAAAACATTACCGTGAGGACTGCGTGAGGCCCGGGCTGGGGAGGCAGGAGGAACCTTAGCTGCTGATAGGGCTTTTTCCAAACTTGATTCCGAACTGTAGAGAACTTCATTCTGGAACAGACCAGCCAGCCTTGGAGCTGCCTGCGACGTAGGGAGCTCGCGCACTGTAGGCCCGGCCTCGGTTACTCTGCAAATGTTGATTGGATCCTCGCTCCCTGGAAGGTCCTGCGCTGTAGGCAGGGTCAGGGCTTTAATATGGAAATAAGTCGGTCTTCTGTTGACTAAATCAAACGGCTTCTGAATGGAAAATCGAAAAGCCTTCGGCAGCCTTAGTAAACTGCTTAGTGCTGCTCATTGAGTTGCATAAAAAGTAGTCCTTTTTTAGGGAACCCTGAAATTTGTGATTCCTGACAATTACAGTTTTAACCTATGAAGCCTGTTTAAAATCTCTGACAGTATTAGGTAGTTATGGGAGTGGTGACATTATATAGTTGTTGGTAAGTTGTTCGCTCCTTGGTTTTTAGTAGCTAATACTGAAAACTTTTTGTGGTTAGAAGTTATTTGTCCCTGAACAATGATTTATTAAAAGGGAGACAAATTTTGTGCGTGCGTGTTTTGATTTGGGGTATGTTATTCTTGGTAATTTAAACGTTTAAAAGTAAAATGTTGCTCGCTGGGCGTGGTGGCGCACACCTTTAATCCCAGCACTCGGGAGGCAGAGGCAGGCAGATCTCTGTGAGTTCAAGGCCAGCCTGGTCTACATAGTAAGTTCCAGGACAGCTGGGGCTACAGGGAGGCCCTGTCTCAAAAAGACCAAAAATAAAAATAAAATAAATAAAATGTTGCTAATCTTAAATTGTTCGCTATTTTTAATTCATGCCTTTTTTCTTTAGTTGCCTCTCACCTGGGCTGTTTTAATACTCTACCCTAACTAGTCTGGAGGCTTTGGTCTCTTTACTCCCTTCCTCTGAAACGAAGAAACCCTCTTGCTGCAGGGAATGAAGTTTAATCTTTGGATGGCTTTTGGGACCAGTCTGACCTAACCTATCTTCCCTGCCCTCACAGGCTTAGTTTCTTTCTCTCCCACACCAGCTGGACTAGAAGACAGAATACTTTCTGTCCTCATTTCTCTCCCCTGTGAACTGGGGTGGGGGGGTGGGGGGCGCAGGGAGAGGATTTTGGGCTTCTTAGAAGGTTTCTTATAATATCTAAGAAATGAGTATGGATGGGAGAGTATTTCAAACTGAAGGCTGCCTTCAGGACCTTCCTCAACACCTTCCAAAACCCTGCTGCCCTTCATTCAGTCCCAGACCACCTTCCTTTGCTTTACAGCTATAAAAAAAAACCCAGCCGGCAACAGAATCCTCATCAATACATTTATGAAACAGACTGGGTATGCCCTTTACTTTTAGTACAGTCACATATTACTTTAGTCATACCATCTGCCAAGTAGACTGTAAGCTCTTGGAGTCCAAAAACGCTTGGGCTCAGAGTCCCATACATATTTTAGGTTGTCTTTGTGTTTGTTGAGTGACTTGATACTAAACTTGGTTGTGCCTTACCCATAATGACTTAACTGAATGAGTCACCTTTACTAACAAATCTACTTTAAGGAAAGACATCCACCCCTCCCCCAGTCCCTGCTAGGGATTAGACCCAGGGCCTTGTACATTATTACTAGGCAAGTATTCTACCACTGAACCATGATCCTAGCCCTAAGGAAAGACTTTAAGACTAGTGGTGGCCATCCTCATTGAAATAAATTATGAAAACTCATAGAAAACCATACTTATACACACATAATTGCTTTGAACAGCCCTTAGAGCATTCATAGTGATTCAATTTCGGTTTAAAATTACAGTAAAAGTGGGGCTGGAGAGATGGCTTAGCAGTTGAGAGCACTGACTACTCTTGCAGAGGACCCAGCACCCACATGGCAGCTAACAACTGTCTATAATTCCAGTTCCAGGCTATACAACACCCTCTTCTGGCCTCTGTAGACCTTGCACAACATGGTGCACTTACACACATGCAGGCAATACACTCATACACATAAAATTAAAAAGAAATTATGGTAAAAGTTTAGAATGTATATAATTTTACTTTTACTTTTTTTTTTTTTGGTCTTTTTGAGACAGGGTCTCCCTGTAGCCCCAGCTGGCCTTGTTGTGAGCACTCAACTTGAAGTTTTCTACTGCTTCTCTGCTACTTATTATATATTCTTCTACTGACTTTCTATATACTTAATAAACTTACTCATTCAAAACCAAAAGCATGGAGGGTAGAGAGATGGCTCTGGGGTTAAAAGCACTTGCTGCTCTTGCAGAGGGCCCAAGTTTGATCTCCAGCTCTCACAAGGCAGCTCACAACCTCTGTAACTCCAGTTCTGGGGGATTTATACCTTCTTCTGGCCTCCACAGGCACTGCATGCAAGTGATGCACATACCTACATGCAGGCAATACACACATACACATAAAAATAATAAAATCTTTTTTTTTAATTTGCTGAATCACTGAAGAGAAATCAAGTTCCCATCCAGTGGTTTTTTTTTGGGGGGGGGTTGTTTGTTCGTTTGTTTGTTTTTTGTTTTTGGTCTTTTTGAGACAGGGACTCCCTCTAGCCCCAGCTGGCCTGGATTCCCTGTGGAGACCAGGCTGGCCTCGAACTCCCAGAGATCCACCTGCCTCTGCCTCCTGAGTGTCAGGATTAAAGGTGTGAGCTACCACGCCCAGCTTTTTTTTTTTTTTTTTTTCCTGTCTTTTTTGAGACAGGGTCTCCTTGTAGCCCCAGCTGTCCTGGAACTCACTGTGTAGACCAGGCTGGCCTTGAACTCACAAAAATCTGCCTGCCTCTGCCTCCCAAGTGCTGGGATTAAAGGCATGCGCCACCATGCCTGGCTCATCCAGTGTTCTTTAAAAAAATGAATTCTGAGTGTGTTAGAACTTGAATCTGACTGAATGTGTCTGAATGTGTTGGTACATGACTGTGAAGCAGGCAGATAACTGCAAGTTCAAGGTCAGCCAAGTCTATATGGCTAGGCCAACCAGGGCTATGTTGGGAGACCCTATCTCAGAAATAAAAAGTAACTTGAATCTAACTTGTCACTAACTCCTTTGAGTATCAGAGCCTGACAAGATGTGCCATGTGACCTGGATGTCTTAATCACATTAAACCTTGGCCTGAGGGTCTCATGAATTTAAACTTTAGAGCGGGTAGTGTGCACTTCTTTATCTCTTCAGGGAGGAAGGACAGGACCCTTTCACTCAGACTCCAGGTGGTATGCTTCTAGCTGAGCTGCTCAGCCTTGGAATGGGGCGCAGAAGATGAGAATCACTAAGAAAACAGTGGTGGTTTCCATTTTAGTGGCTCCTTCAGGGAGGAAGAGTCTTTAACTATATAGAATTTTGACTCAGCACAGCTTTGAATTTTTTTATATTTTATTTATTATTTTTTAATTTTATATGTACAAGTGTATTGCCTGCATGCATGACAGTGCACCTGTGTTACGCAATGTCTTCGAGGTCAGAAGAGGGCTTCGGATTTCCCTGGGACCGGAGCCAAGGACAGTTCGTAGCTGCCATGTGGGTGCTGGGAATTGAACCCGGGTCCTCTGCAAGATCAGTCAGTGCTCTCAACCGCCGAGCCATCTCTCCAGCCCCAGCTTTGAATTTTTTAATTACGTTTTGTGTGTGTGTGTGTGCATGCACACATGCCATGGCATGAATGTGGAGATCAGAAGACAACTTGCTAGAGTCTCTTCTCTCCTTCCATCATGTCGGTCTCAGAGATCGAACTCAGGTCTTCAGGCATGATGGCAAGCAGCTGTACTTGCTGAGCCATTTTGACAGCCCAGAAGCATAGCTTTTCATAGCGACGAAAGAAGAAAGGCACCTCTTAGTCATGATTTTTGACAATTGTGTGTTTGTTTGATCTCAGTCATTACAGAAAGACTTATTTATTGTTGTTTGGGTTTTGGGGTATGGTTTGGTTTGGTTTGGGGTTTTGTTGTTATGTTTTTGAGACGGTCTCTCTATAGCCCCAGCTGGTCCAAAACTCCTATGTAGACCAGGCTGGTTTCAAACTGACAGATAGCTGCCTGCCTCTGCCTCTCAAGTGCTGGGATCAAAGGCGTATACCACTACACCTGGCTAGATTATTAATTTTTTTTTCAAACTCTTAGAGGCAGTTACTTCACAGCCAAAGTTCTGTAATTTCTGACTGAGAAGGGATCAGATACTACTAATAAGGGTTCTCCTGAACCTCAGATTGCTTTTTTCTATTTAGGGTAT
>NW_008355162.1:948705-975033 GCF_000622305.1 Nannospalax galili | reverse complement strand
CACACACACACACACACACACACACACACACACACACACACAATGCACACAAACACGCCCAGCAAAGACTCAACCACTATCCTTGCTGTTGCTGTGTTAGAGATAAATCAGGAACAGGCTTTTTTTCTACCCAGGTTTCTTTGCCTTTGGTTTTTGTCTTTTGGAGACAGGGTCTCCCTGTAGCCCCAGCTGGCCTGAGAACTCACTATGTAAACCAGGCTGGCCTTGAACTCACAGAGATCTGCCAGCCTCTGCCTCCCAAGTGCTGGGACTACAGGTGTGCGCCACCACGCCCCGCTGAAATTTGACAGTTGTATACCAACCATTCATCCTGTTTCTCTACCTCGTTTTGAGTATATACAGCTTCCATAACTTTTTATTTGTAGAGAAACCTTACTCTGATAGTACAAAGAACACTTCACTTAGAGTTACCTGTCACCAGTGGCTACAGTTGCTTTGTCATTTGCACATTTCCTCCTCCTCCCCCTTCCCCCTCTGCTGTGTTCTATGAACCACCTGAAGATGCAGACTTCGGGTGGAGCTCTCTACTGGGTACCCCAGTGTGTACCATCTTAAGGGTTAAGAAATGGGCCCAGGATGGTGGCGCATGCCTTTAATTCCAGCACTTTAGAGGCAGAGAGGCAGATACATCTCTGTGAGAGCCAGGCCAATCCTGGTCTAATAGTGAGTTCTAGGCCAGCTGGGTTATTATAGGGAGACCCTGTCTCAAACAAACAAATTGAAAAACAGTTTCCAGTGAATTCACCAAGGGACATCTGAGATCTGCAAACACCAATTTGACTTGATAGGTTGATAGGTCTTAATATCTAAGGCAGAATGCATGAAATCCATGAGTGGAGGACACTAAATATGATTAAGAGGTAGAGTATGACATGCATAAAAATTAAATAAAAATAATTAAAAAGTATATAATGAATACATAATAAAGAGCTATCTTAATATATAAAATATAAGGAAAAATAAATCATTAAAATATAAATATGAAACATTCTATGTTTTTGTAAAAGATTTTATTTTTAAATTATTGAATTTTTTTTATGTGTATGAGTATATTGCCTGCATGTATATAAGGGCACCCATGTCATGCAGTGCTCCCAGAAGTCATCAGAGGGCATTGGGACCCCTGGAACTGGAGTTATGGATGGTTGTTAGCTGCCATGTGGATGCTGGGAACCAAACCCAGGTCCTCTGCAAGAGCAGCCAGTGCTCTTAACCACTGAGCCCTTGCTTCAGCCCCAGAAACAGTCTAATCTTAAAAAAAATAAAAATGGAAGCTGGGCGTGGTGGCGCATACCTTTAGTCCCAGCATTTGGGAGGCAGAGGCAGGTAGATCTCTGTGAGTTAGAATCCACACCAGCTAGAGCTGCAAGGAGACCCTGTGTCAAAAAGGCCAAAAAAAAAAGGGGGGGCGGAAACTGAATAGAGATTTTTTTTTTTAAACCAAATTCATGTAAGAATTATATAACTAAATAGTTCCTAGGAAATATTTTTTGGAGGCAGGGTCTTACTACGCAGCCTTGGCTATTCTGGAAGTCCATATGTAGACCAGACTAGTGTCCTACTCATAGGGATCCATCCTCCTGCCTCTGCCTCCCAAGTGCTGGGATTAAAGACATGTGGGATAGTTTTTGTTATTTAAAGATGGATCCCTACCTCGCTCTTCTTTGAGAGTCCACCTCTTTGTCACTAGGTCTATCCCTTCAGCAAACACTTTGCACTGAGTCATTTCTTTTGTGTTTTTTCACTCTCAAACTGGTATTCCGTATTTTTCCTTCCCTTTGCCCTTTCCACTTGAACGTATCAGCCCATTGTGTTTGCGCCTCCTACTTTTCTGAAATCGCCACCTGGAAGGACACCTAAGGTGGTATTGCCACATTCAGTGGCTTCTGAGTCATCTCACTTCCTACTTCCTCCTCCAAAGAGTCTTTGCTTCTTCCAATTTTCTTTCCAGCTTTCTAATGCTGTGTGTGTGTGTGTGTGTGTGTGTGTGTGTGAGAGAGAGAGAGACAGAGAGACAGAGAGACAGAGAGACAGAGACAGAGAGAGACAGAATTTTCTCAAATTTTCTCTTCCTACTTTCCCTTAGTTTGTTCAACAAATACTTGAGTATCTACTGAGGGCCAGAGTATTCTCAGCACTAGAGCTACAGCTATGGACAAGATAAATTAAAACTCGGCTGTCATGGAGAAAGAGTTTTTTTTTTTTTTTTTTTTTTTTTTTTGGTCTTTTTGACACAGGGTCTCCCTGTAGCCCCAGCTGTCCTGGAACTCACTATGTAGACCAGGCTGACCTTGAACTCACGGAGATCCTCCTGCCTCTGCCTCCTGAGTGCTGGGATTAAAGGCATGTGCCACCACACCTGGCTGAGGATCAGTAATTTTAAAAGTTAATTTTAGCTAGGAGTATTGGTGCACACATATAAACCCAGCTACTTAGAAGGCTAAGGCCAAAGGTTTTCCAGTTTGAGACCAGCCTGGACTATTTAGCCACACATTCTCTCAAAATAAAAAAGGGCTATGCTTGTAACTGGCCAATTCCATTTTTATTTCCAACCTATCCAAAATGGACTCCTTCCAACTGAATCGTACATTTCTTCTGTTTAGTTCAGTCCTCCAAAGCCACCTTGGAGCACCCGTGTCTTTTCCTACACCTCCAGCTTTCAGCTGCTCATTCTTTCAACACCAACATTGTTTCTTCGGAGCCATGAATTCTAGATACAGGATCTGTATCAAACACCCTTATTGGGAGAGATGGCAAAGCTGTGTTAAGGGCTTCCAGGCCTGTGGGAATATTGAAGAACGGATGCTACTTGAGCCAAGTTTGAAACACTTTAAATAACTGACTTTTATGGTGAGTCCTGAGAGTTGTCCAGATGCTTTATATCAGGGTACTATGGAGCACTAATTTCATTGGCTACTGAAAAATCTAGGGATTTGCATGTGACTTGGTGTCTCAGTGGTAGAGCATTTGCCTAGCATTGCAAGAGGCCCTGGGTTTGACCCCCAGTACCACCCAATAAAAGAAAATAAAATCTGGGGCTGGAGAGATGGCTCAGCAGTTCAGAACACTGGTTGTTCTTGCAGAAGACCCAGGTTCGAATCCCAGCACCCACATGGCAGCTAACAACTGTCCGTAACTCCAGTCCCAGGGGATCTGACGGCCTTTTCTGACCTCTGTGGGCATTGCATGACACGGGTGCAGGCAATACACTCATATACGTAAAATTAAAAAAAAAAATTTAAAAAGAAGAAGAAAATCTAAAGCAAAAGATTTGGGAGATAGTAAGCTAAACAAATGTAATCAGCTCATTATTTGGACCTTTTCAAGTCTGTAGTGGGTTGATATGCAACAGGGACTTGAGCAGGTAACAAGCATCTAACAGGACTTTGGCTCCTTTAGGAAAGCAAGGAAAAGCACAAAATCATAGTAGTGAGTGTTTTAAATTTGGGACTGGGGACTGGAGAGATGTCTCAGTGGTGAAGAGCATTGGCCGCTCTCACAGAGGACCTGGGTTCGATTCCCAGAACCTACATGGCAGTTAACAACTGTCTGTAACTCCAGTCCCAGAGGAATCCAATGCCCTCTTCTAACCCCCTTGGACAATTGCATGACATGGATGCACTTATATACATGCAGGCAATACACTCATACACATAAAATTAAAAAATAAGTATTTTAAATTTGGGACTTCACATTTGAGAGGCTGGAAGATGAAGCTGGAGAGATAGGAGTACGATCATAAAGGCAGGCTATGTATTTGAGATTAAGTGTTTAGCCTGAATAATTATTTTAAAGATTTGTTTTACGGGGCTGGAGAGATGGCTCAGCGGTTAAGAACACTGGCTGTTCTTTCAGAAGACCCAGGTTCAACTCCCAGCACCCACATGGCAGCTAACAACTGTCTATAATTCCAGTTCCAGGGGATCTGACAGCTTCTTCTGTCCTTTGCGGGCATTGTATGACATGGGTGCACTTACCTACATGCAGACAATACACACGTACACATAAAAATAATAAATAAGGGGCTGGAGAGATGGCTCAGCAGTTAAGAGCACTGACTGCTCTTGCAGAGGACCCGGGTTCAATTCCCAGCACCCACATGGCGGCTACAAACCGTCCTTAACTCCAGTTCCAGGGGAATCCGAAGCCCTCTTCTGACCTCCGTGGCATTGCACAACACGGGTGCACTCACATACATACAGGCAATACACTCATACACATAAAAATAATAAAATATATTTAAAAAATTTTTTTAAATACTGAAAAAAAATTTTAAAGATTTGTTTTATATATGTATATGTGTTTGCATCTGTGAGTGTAGGTCATGTGTGTATGGGTACTCACAGAGGCTAGAACAGTGTGTTGGATCCCCTGGAACTGGAGTTACAGGCAGTTGTGAACCACTTCACATGGGTGCAGGGAACCGAACCCACGTCCCCTGCAACAGCAAGTGCCCTTAACCACTGACCCATCTCTACAGCCTCTGGACTAAATGATTTTGAAACACTGAGAACCCCTCACACTTTGCATACTGGGCAATCACACTATCACTAAGCAACATCTCCATCTTAAGCTTTCTGTTGTTATGAGTGTGTTGCCTGCATATATATAAGTGCACCCGTGTTGTGCAGTACCTGCAGAGGTCAGAAGAGGGTGTCTGATTCCCCTGGACTGGAGTTATGCACAGTTTTTACCTGTCATGTGAGTATTGGAAATTGAATCCAGTTCCTTTGCAAAAGCAGTGAGTGCTTTTTAACTACTGAGCTATCTATCTCTCCAGTCCTATCTTAAGTTTTTAAGCTTACTAAAAATGAATGCATTTTTTTCAGACCAGTTATATACTGAATTGTCATTATTCATTAAATGAAATAAGAAATTTATGTAATAGCCTTATGTTATATAACTTAACATAATACAACTATTTTATTTTATTTTATTATTTATTTTTTGTCTTTTTGAGACAAGGTCTCCCTGTAGCTCCAGCTGGCCTGGAACTCATATGTAGACCAGGCTGCCCTGGACCTTACAGAGATCCGCCTGCCTCTGCCTCCCAAGTGTTGGATTAAAGGCATGCGCAACCATGCCCAACTTAAATTTATTTATTTATTTATTTTTAAATATTTTATTTATTATTTTTATTTTATGTGTATGCGTGTATTGTCTGCATGTAGGTGAGTGCACCCATGTTGTGCAATGCTGCGGAGGTCAGAAGAGGGCTTCGGATTTCCCTGGAACTGGAGTTAGGGACAGTTGTTAGCTGCTGTGTGGGTGCTGTGATTCAAACCTGGGTCTTCTGCAAGAACAACTAGTATTCTTAACCTCTGACCCATCTCTCCAGCCCCCTTAAATTTATTTTTTATGAGTGTTTTGCCTGCAGGTATGTGTGCTATGTATATGCAGTGCCCTCAGAAGAGGGCATCAGATACCCTGGAGCTAGAGTTACAGGCAGTTGTGTGGCACCATGTAGGTCCTGTACAAGAGCAACAAGGGCTTTTAACTACCGAGCCATCTCTCCAGCTCCCACTCACCCCCTTTTAAAAACACTTAATCTGTGTGCGTGCCATGGCACACATGTGGGAATCTGAGGGCAACTTTTGGGAATCAGTTCTCTCTTCCACCATGTAGGTGCCAGGCATTGAGCTCAGATCATCAGACTTTGTGGCAGATCATCAGACGTTTAACTCTGTGTGTGTGGGGGGGGGGTATGTGTGTTTACAATGTGTATGGACAGTTGACATTGTGTGTCTTGCTCTGTCACTCTTTACCTTTGGGGGTTTATTGTTGTTTTTGTTTTGTTTTTGTAGTTTTATGCTGGGAATTGAACTTGGGGCATTGCACATGCTAGGCAAGCACCCTCCCACTGAGCCCCAGCTGGCCTGGAACTCACTCTGTAGACCACACTGGCCTCAAACTCACAGAGATCCACCTGTCTCTGCCTCCTGAGTGCTGGGATTAAAGGCATTTGACACCATCTACTTCCATCTACCATCTACCTTGATCTAGACAAGGGCTCTCACTGAACCTGGAGCTAACTGATTAGCTGGCTGGCCAGTGAGCCTCCAGAATCCTCCTGTCTCTGTGTCCCAGTATTAGGATTATTGGCACCTGCCATCAGGCCTGGCTTTTGTTGTTGTTTTGAGACAAATTCTCACTATGTAGCCCTGGCCGGCCTGGAACTCACTGTGTAGAACAGACTGGCCTCGAACTCACAGAGATCTGCCTCTGTATCTATCCCCTTCTCCCCCAAGTGCTGGGTTTAAAGGCATGTGCTACCACCTGGCTTTTGTTTTATTAAGACTTATTTTTATTGAGGGTGGGATGCCACATGGCAGGGTAACCTTAGAAGCCTGACCTGAAAAGAGTTGGCTCCCCTAGAGCTAGTAGTTGTAAGCCATCTGACATGGGTTCTGGGAACCGAACTCAGGCCTCTGGAAGAATAGGAAGGGCTCTTAACCAGGCCTGGCCTTTTACATGAGTGCTTGGTGATCTGAACTCGGTCCTCATGTTTGCACAGAAAGCACTTTATCTACTGAGCTTGTCTTCCCTGCCCCTCCATATTTTTTTTACATTTCTATACATTTTGTGTGAATGAGTGTATGTATACATGTGGGTGTCAGTATGCCATAGCATACATGTAGAGGCCACAGGGCAATCTTCAGGAGTCAGTTCTCCTTCCATTTGGGTCCTAGGGATTGAACTGAGGTCATCAGGCTTGGCGTCAGGCATCTTTCTAGCTGAGCCATCTTGCCAGCCACCCTTAACATATTTTTATTAAATATTTTTATCTGAGCTGGAGAGATGACTAAGTGCTTAAGAGCACTTGTGTTCTTCCAGAGGACCCAGGTTTGGTCCCCAGTACCCACATGGTGGCTAACAACTATCCTTACTCCAATTCCAGGAATCCAGTGCCATCTTTGGCCTCTGCAAACATTGCATGCACATGGTGCACTTGGATACATGAAGGGAAAACACTCATAGACATAAAATAAAAGTAAGACTTTTAAAATATTTTTGTCTGCATTAGGAATATTTTTGTTAACTTTAGTGTTGTGACTATGGCTTGATTGATAGGAAAACATAGAAAAAAGTCTGTTGTAGGGGCTGGAGAGATGGCTCAGCGGTTAAGAGCACTGACTGCTCTTGCAGAGGACCTGGGTTCGATTCCCAGCACTCACGTGGTGACTATGAACCGTCCTTAACTCCAGTTCTAGGGGAATCTGAAGCCCTCTTCTGGAGGCATTGCACAACACGGGTGCATTCACATACATGCAGGCAATACACTCATACACATAAAATAAAAATAATAAAATATTTTTTTAAAAAGTCTGTTGTAACAGATAAAATCGTTCCTTCTTGTCAAATTAGCCAAATCAGACTCAACGGATGAAGTATGAATTCTTTTTTGAGATAGAATTTCATGTAGCCTAGGCTAGCCTCCAAAAATCTTGAACTGAGGAGGACCTTGAACTGATGCTCCTGCCTTCATCTCCCAGGTTGGGATTACAGGCAGGAATCACAGTGCCTGACTTTGGCTCCAGTTTTTGAATCTATGTAATTAATATATTCCTATAACTACTATTTCACTCTCTTCTTTTTAAAAAAAAATTTTTTTTTTTTTTTTTGGTCTTTTTGAGACAGGATCTCCCTAAAGTCCCAGCTGGCCTGGAACTCACTATGTAGACCAGGCTGGCCTTGAACTCACAGAGATCCGCCTGCCTCTGCCTCCTGAGTGCTGGGATTAAAGCCGTGCACCGCCACGCCAGGCTTTTTTTTTTTACTGTGGTACAAGGTGAGCCCTTGCATGCAGCCTTCGAAGTAAGTCATTACATAGAGAGTTAAAACTTCACGTGTATAGTTTGTATTATACCAGTCTTCCGGAAGTAGGCAGGCAGCAAATACCCTGGGAGCTATGAAGCTGCAGATGGATGCTGGGCTCACACCCCCTCAAAATGTTCTCTGCTTCTGCCTTCTAGGATTGCTAAAATGTGAGCAGCTGTCACTTCCGTGTTCTTACCCCACACATGCTCACGCATGTGTAATCCGTATACATTTGACTTTGTTTCTGAGCTACAGCTGCCTCTGATCCTCTCCTTTAGGCTCTATTTGTTCTGTCTAAGCCTTAGTTTCCATCCCTGTGAAATGGTGGTAGTAGTACCTGCCTTGCCGGGTTATTCTGCCTAACACAGAAGTAGTTTTTAATAAATGGTAGTTCTTTTGAGCTTAGGAGATTTCTTTTTGAGTATTTGGCTATTTTGTTGCTGTTTTGAATATTGATTGCCTCTGTTAAGCAGGTGTGATCTTTCTGACTGCCCATGAAATCCTTTCTGATTTGGTACACAGGCCAGTTGCAACCAAAAGGCCGAATTTGAGGTTTGTTTACTGAACACTGATGAGCCAAGTTCCATTTTGGGTGCTGGAAAGACAACTGAAGGAGGGAGCCACAGGGCTGTCTCTAGTGCCCATGGCTTTTGTTCCACCCTCTAGATGACACATAAAACAGCACATTGGTGGCCATGGGCACTAGAGATAGCAAGTGACACACTCTAGTCACCTTTGGAGACAAGCTGGGCACTGTGTATTCTCTGCTCTCAAGTGCTAGGGAATGCCCAGAAAGCTCCTTTTGCTCCTGGGAAAAACTCTTATCATTGGGCTGGGAATAAGCTCAGTAGTAGAGTGCTTGCCTAATATGCATAAGGCCCTGGGTTCAATCCCAGCATTACCAGAAAAAATTATTACGGGGCTGGTTAGATGACTCTGTGGGTAAAGTGCTTACCATGCAGACCTGACTACCTGAGTTCAATACATGGAACCCACATAAAGGTGGAAGGAGAGAACTGACTTCACAGAGTTATCCTCTGACCTACAGTACACCCCCATGCAGTGATACACATACACCTCCAAATAATACAATAATAATAATAATAACAAATTTTGGGACTGTCAGGATGGCTCGTTGGGTAAACTTGCTACTAGGACTGACAACCTGAGTTCAGTCCTGAGGATCTGAGGATCCACAGAAGGAGAGAACCAGCTTCCACATGTGTGCCTACGTACCTAAACACATACACAGAAATGAACAAATATTAAGCTTAAAACCTGTTCTCTGGGGCTGGAGAGATGGCTCAGCGGTCAAGAACACTGGTTGTTCTTGCAGAAGACCCGGGTTTGAATCCCAGCACCCACATGGCAGCTAACAACTGTCCATAACTCCAGTCCAAGGGGATCCGACTGCCTCTTCTGACCTCTGTGGGCATTGCACAGCACGGTGCACTTACCTACATGCAGGCAATACACACATACACGTAAAATAAAAATAATTAATTAAAAAAATTAAAAAAAAACCTGTTCTCTGCTCACCTCTATCATTAACCTCATGTACCCACTGTTTTTCAGGTTGATGCAGATGAGCCTGACCTTTGGTGCCATCTGCCATCTCTCACTGAGCTCTGGCCATACGAGTCTGTTGGAGATGCTCTTTTTCCAGAGATCTTTATGCCAACCCATAGCCCATCCATCAGTAAACCCTGACCACTCTACCCATGGTGCACTAGAACCTGGCTACTTCTCACTACCTCTGCTGTACCAGCCAGGTGTGGGCTATTATTTCCTTAACCTAGGTTGCTGTCATTTGGTTGGCCTCCCTAAGGGCCCTAACCCTCCAACAGTCTGCCCTCTGCCCAGAATGATCATCTTCTCAGATAGCTGCACGAGTCTGTCCAACTCACAAAAGGCAAACCCCCAGCCTACCCAGGGCCCACACAGCGTGTACAGTCTGGGCCATCTGTCCTGCTTTCCTTCTGGCACCCTGTCTTCTTGCTCTTCACTCCTGTCTCTGCTTTGGGAACCCTAGACACTGTCTCTCATGGCTTTTGCATTGCACTGTGGTGCCTGGGTCTCCTGTAAGTGTTGGCATGGCTCACTCATCTGTTGTTTCTTGCTTAGACTTTATATTTGGTGAGGCCTTTCCCCTGAGTTTTTCATTTAAAGTCATATACTCAGGCTGGAGAGCTGCCTCAGCAGTTAAGACACTGATACTCTTCCAGAGGACCTGGGTTTGGTTCCCAGCATCCCCATGGTGGCTAACAACTGTCTATAATTCCAGTTCCAGGGGATCCAACGCCCTCTTCTGGCCTCTGTACACTTTGCACAGCACAGGGCCACTTAATATACATGTAGGCAAAACACTCATATACATAAAATAAAAATAAATGAATCACAAAAAAGTGACACATTTAACAGCCTTTCTAAGATTGTTGTTGTTTGAGATAGAATGTGATTTATTTTTTCTGGAGTAAGAACCATGGATTTCGTTTGTTCCCTAATATGTTCCCAGGGCCTATATAGTGGCTGGCTCCATCTGCTCTCAGTAGATTCCTACTAAGCAGTTGCATGAGAGAATGTGGAGTTTGCTAGAAAGAGAGCGGACTGGTAAGATTGAGGTGTCAGGTGGTAGAGCCTCCTTCAAGGTGGTGCAACGGTGTCTCACTGTGTAGCCCAGGCTGACTTTAGACTCCCAGTCCGCCTGTGTCCATCTCCAAGTGCTAGGGTAGCGGAGTAATACATGGCAATCTGCTTTATGTATTTACTACTGTGTTAAATCAGTTTTCCTTGACATCTTTAGTATATTTTTATGTTTATTGCCCTCTGTGCTAAATTTGATATTTGAAGTGTTTCTCCTTACCTTATGATAGATTTGTTGTACTTAACTCCCAAATCCATTTGGAAAATTCATTTAAGCTCTCCGTTTCCATTTCCTTGTCTATAAAGAAGATCAGGACACCCTGCTGTCAGGGTTTTGAGAAGGGGTCAGTGAATGCTCTGGACATAAGAGTACAGAGGGAATGATGCTCAGAGAGAGTGGACGGAAAGAAAGTAAGCTGAGGTGTAGAGGTGGGACTGAAAAGTAGTTTTTCTTGGGGTATTTTAGAATATGAAATTGGGACTGGGGCTCATTGACAGAGCATTTGCTTAGCATATGCAACACCCATAGTTCAGTCTCCAAAACTTCAAGAAAAAAAGTTCTAGAATATAAAATCAAGCATATGTTCCTGGGGCTGGAGATGTAGCTCTGTTGGTAGACTCCTGGTCTGACATGCTCTAATCCCTGGGTTCAGTCTCCAGCAACACTTAAGCCAGGCATGGTGGCACATACTGTGAAAGATAAGATCCCAGTACAAGGCAGGAGGGTCAGGAGTTCAAGGTTACATAGCAGGTTGGAGGGCCAGTCTGGGATACCTGAGACCCTGTTTCAAAAAACAAAAGGAGAAGGAGGGGATCATGAGAAGGGTACTATGAGAGTTTGTCAGTACCCAGGACTGGTAAGGAAGGAAATGGAAAACAGCGAAGGCTGGTGATTGGGGTTCACAGAAAGTGGATGAGCCTGGGTGAGGTGCTTGGAAGAACCAACATGGCAAGCCTGACTTTGGGAAAGAAGGGCTCAACCCTTTCTTCTTCAATTTTTTTTTTTTTTTTTTGAGACGGGATCTTACTATGTAACTCTGACTGGTCTAGAACATAGACTCACAGTCACGGAGATCTGCCTCTGCCTCCCAGGTACTGGCATTACATGTTTGTGCCATGCCTGGTGAGTTTTTTCTTTATTTTTGTTTTTGTTTTTTTGAGACAGGGTCTCCCTGTAGCCCCAGCTGGCCTAGAACTTGCTATGTAGACCAGACTGGCCTTGAACTCACAGAGATCCACCTGCCTCTGCCTCCCAAGTGTTGGGATTAAGGGTATGTGCCAACCACACCTGGCTGAGTAATTTTATTTCTAATTATGTATATGGGGGGTTGTGCATACACCAGTCTCTGCCCCCCCCCCAGAGCTGGGGTTACAGGCAGCTGTGAATTGTGTGTGACTTGGTGCTAGGAATCAAATTGGTCCTCTGCAAAAGCAGTACATGCTTTTGCCATCTCTCCAGCCGCTCTTCATCTCCCCTTCAAACTAAACTTAGGAAAGACTAACTTTTACTATCTCTGCATACTGAATCTCCATTTCTCGAAGGTTTTAAGTTTTTATTCTGTAACTTCTGAAACTGCTCAGGGAAATTTAAATAAGTGGTCGTCTAATTGCTAGCCCCACTGTTCGTGCTCAGTGGTTGCCTTTTGGGCCTCTCCTTTCTGCTCTGCTGTCTTCATCTGCTTCCGGCTTGCTTCCCTCTTCCTGAGTGATGAGGTCTGCCGTTCATGGTTCCAGCCACATGTCCTGCTGTCTTTCCGCAGAGCACATAATCATGTTACTCACTGCCTTTTGGACGTGACGTGGCAGCCCCAGAGCCATTTCTTCATGGCTGAAATAGAGTTCACTTTGTTTTTCATCAAGTAAACCCCTATATTCAAACTAGGTAGAAAAGAGCTTTCTCCTTTACCCTAGGATAAACTGATACCTTCTGAATTTTCTTCTACCTAACTCTGAAATAGTTTCTTTCCCAGTCACTTAATCAGGCCTGCTTATCTTTCAAAAACTATTTCAAGGACTGTGAATGTAACTCAGTGATGCAAGGTAATGCTTTCCTATCATGCACGAAGCCCTGGGTTTCATCTTCAGCACTGTGTAAACCGTTGTGGAGGCTGAGGCAGGAAAGGACTGCTGAGAATTCAAGCCCAGACTAGAGTACATAGCAAAATCCTGTCAAAAAAAGAACAGGCTGGCTGGAGAGATGGCTCTTGCAGAGGACCTAGGTTCAGCTCCCTGCACCCACGTGGTGGCTAACAGCTGTCCATAACTCCAGTTCCAGGGGATCTGATGCCCTCTTCTGACCTCAGTGGCATTGTATGACATGGGTGCACTTACATATATGCAGGCAATACACTCATACACACAAAAAATAATAAAATATATTTTAAAAGGCAAACTGGGCCAAGCGACATAGTGAGACCCTATCTCCAAAAAAAAAAGAGTAAACCAAATGCTTGGATTGGTAGATCCAGGAGGACTAGAAGTTCAGTATCATCCTCAGCTACATAGCAACTTCAAAGCCAGCCTGAGCTACCTGAGACACTATTTTCAAAATAAATGCTGGGGAAGAGGGCTGGAGAGATGGCTCAGCGTTAACAGCACTGACTGGCTGCTCTTACAGAAGACTTGGGTTCAAATCCCAGTACCTACATGGCGACTAACAACTGTCTATAACTCCAGTTCCAGGGGATCTGACGCCCTCTTCTGTCCTCCACAAGTATAGCATGACACAGGTGCACTTACCTACATGCAGGGAATACACTCATACACATAAAATAAAAATAATTTTTTTTTAATGATGGGACCAAGTGTGTTGGTACATGCCTTTAGTCTTAGCACCCAGGAGGCAGAGGTGGGGGATCTCTGAATTTGAGACCAGCCTGTTCTACATATAGAGTTCCAGGCTAGCCAGAGTTACATAGTAAGGCCCTGTCTCAAAATTTTTTAAAAATTAAAAAAAAAAATGGGCATAGTGTCTCATGCTTGAAACCTCAGCTCTTGGGAGGGTATGCAGAAGACTGCTGAAAGTTAAGGCCAGTTTGGGCTTACAGAGTGAGACTCTGTCTGAAAAAGAAAAAAACAACCCTGAACTCTACACTAAGAAATAGCTATGCATTGAACGATATGATATCTGCATTTTTTTCTTCTTCATAATCCAGTTTGTGAGAACAAGCAGAAATGAAACAGAATTGGTCAATTACTGTATTGTTTGTTTGTTGTTTTGTTTCAGGATTTCAGGGTCTCTGGTAGCCCAGACTGGCCTCAAACTTAAAGGCGTGCGCCACCACACCCAGCCCTGTTTTCTTTTTTTAAAGACAGTCTCGCTGTATACCCCAGGCTGGCCTAGAATTTATTATCTTCTTGCCTCAATCTTCCCAAGTGCTGGAATTATAGGCCTGAACCACCATGCCTGGCTTCTTTCTACTTTATAATCATATAGGACAATATCCTGTGTTTAAAAGCCTCCTTCAGAGCCAGTGAGATGGCTCAGCAGGTAAAAGTACTTGCCATGCAAGCCTAATGACCTGAGTTTGAGCCCCAGAGCCCATGTAAATGTAGAAGGAGAGAACCAACTCCACACACACATGTGCTGTGGTATACATATGCCCACACTCACTTAACATACCAACAATAATAATAGATTAAAATTAAAAAAAAAATTTTAAAGCCTCCTTGTTTGTTTTTGGTGTTTTGTTTGAGACAGGTTCTCAATATGGCTTCTAGGCTGACCTTGAACTATAGTCCTACCTCAGCCTTCCTTCCTTTCCAACCTCCTCCCCCCTCTCTTTTTCTGTATGTGTGTGGTATGCATGTGGGTGTACATGTGTGCACAGATGCACTTGCCCATGGGTGTGTGTGGTGGCCAGAGTTTGATGTTGGGTATCTAGCTCTATTATTCCCCACTATAATTTTTGAGACCAGGTCTCTGAGTGAACCTGTAAATCACTATTTCAGTTAGACTGTCTGACTAGTGAGCCCCTGGCTATCTCCACCACCCCTCATCCCTATCAATGGAGTTACAGATACAAATCATTGCATCTGGCTTATACATGGCTGTTGGGGATCCAGACTCAGGCCCTAATGCTTGTATAGAAAGCACTTTACCCACAGACCCCAGTCTTGCTTTCTTAAGTAGCTTTTTCAGAATGCTTAGATAGGGGTCAGGCATGGTGGCACATGCCTTTAATCCCAGGCAGAGACAGGTAGATCTTTGTGAGTTAGAGACCACCCTAGTTGATCTACATAGCAAGTTCCAGGCCAGCCAGGGCTACATAATGAGATCCTGCCTCAGAAAACAAAAACAATAGGGATGCTTTGGTAGTAGGGCTAGCAGGATGGCCCAGTGGGTAAAGGTGTACTGCTAAGCCTAATGGCCTGAGTTCAAACTCTGGGATCCATGTGGTAGAGAGTACTGACTCCCACAGGCTGTCCTCAGACCTCCACAAGCACCCTGGCATGCTTGAGCGTGTGCGTACCAACACACACATTAAAAAAAATGAATAAATGTAATTTTAATATTTTAAATGCTTAGTTGGCTCAATGGTAGAATATTTGTTTCACAGAGACCCTGGATTTTATTCCCATCACGGGAAAGAAAATTATTTTAGCAAAAAATGTTGATGCATAGCCATAGGAAATTCAGAGTTTGGATATTATGCTCTAATTGGTAAAATATAAGCATTGAGGAGGCTGAGGACAGGGCACACAGGACCTACTTTGCGATTTCTTGTTAACTGATAATTATTTCGAAGTAAAAGCAGGAAGAATAAATTGACGTGACAGTGAGGTGGGCAATACTCTGGTTACTGCCCTTCACAATGTACTCAACAAACCTGTTTTCTTCCTAAAAGACAATAATAAAATGGTGATAAAAATATTTTGGCACCCACTGGGCATTGTGCATGCCTGTAATCCCAGCATTTGAAGGGGTGAGGCAGGAGGATTGAAAGTTTCGAGCCCTGGCTCTTAATAACTCACCAAAAAGTGCTTAGGCAGCACAATGTCAGGTTTTTCTGAGACAGGCGTTGCTCTGGAACAGACTTGCTGAGTTCTGGGTATCCCTGACCCAGGGAGCCTCCAGAGAGCTTATGCTTCCATGCTGAGCTTTTTACATTCTAAGGCAGTGACTGTTCTAGAGACAGATACTGTTATAAAGGGGGAAGTTTTTAATAACAAGATATAGGCAGTTCTGTTGTATTTCTTATCATTTAAGTATCATAAAGAATTGCTGTGGTCCTGTGTGGGGCTTGTTCATTTTTCTAGTAATGACCCTTGGATGGGGCTCTTCATGTTTTACCAAGGGGAGCAGGCTTATTTGTACAGCCTGAAACTTTGACTCACACTGTTCCCATTTGGCTGCTGGCATTTTATTTGCAAGCTCCTTTTTCAGCATCATAAGTGGAAGTGGAATTAACTGAGGCCCAGTTATAAGTCTGATCCAGATGACTAGGCTGAGGGATCCGCAGCAGACCCCCGCATTCACAAGGGATCCTTCCCCAAGACAACTGAATACTCCAGCCTTAGAAAACCTGTGGAACTTTCTGGGTTTCACTGGCTATAACACAGGAACAATGGACCTCATGTTTTAGGGTTTGAAGGTTGAGTGGGATCCTAGTTTAATTGAAAATACTAAGCTAAAATGATAATTAACTGGAAATAAATTATAGTAAGAAACTGGGAATGAGTGGTCAGCATGGCACACTTGGTAAATAATGACTTTTCTCTACAGTGTATACTGAGTAGCGCTTGTGGGAAAAGGAAGAGGGAGCATGATGTTAGGCTGAAATTGCCAATAATTCACAACTTTTCTCTTTTAAAAGTTCTGGCTCAGTGTGGTAAACCCATCACTTGAGGAGGCTAAGGCAGGAGAATTGGGAGTTCAAGGCCAGCTTGGGCTACATGGTGAGACACCACCCCACCCCCCACCCCCGCAAAATCTGACTTTACTGTTTCAGTCTATGTTCCAGGAGGGAGAGCCAGGGAGCCTCGTCCTTTGGTGCAGCTTGGTGTGACTAGGGAGATGGTATAGAAGTACTACAGAGCCATGCTTGGGGCTGTAAATACCTAAGACAACCAGCAACCAGGGGCCACTGAGGGCTTTAAGAAAAGTAGTGATGGGGCTGGAGAGATGGCTCAGCGGCTAAGAGCACTGGCTGCTCTTGCAAAGGACCCAGGTTTGGTTCCCACCACCCACATGGCAGCTAACAATTGTCTGTAACTCCAGTTGGATCTGATGCCCTTCTCTAACTTCATGGGCACTGCACGACACGGGTGCACTTACACACATGCAGGCAATACACTCATACACATAAAATAAAAATAATAAAAGAAAAAAAGAAAAGTAGTGATTATTGGGGGCTGGAGAGATAACAGTTAAGAACACTGACTGTTCTTGCAGAAGACCCAGGTTCGAATCCCAGCACCCACATGGCAGCTAACAACTGTCTGTAACTCCAGTTCCTGGGGATCCGACAGCCTCTTATGTCCTCCGTGGGCATCGCATGACATGGGTACTCTTACCTACATGCAGGCAATACATGCATACACATAAATAAAAATGATAAAAGAAAAATAGTGATTGAATTTGCCCTGGTCACTGCCTTTACTCGACCATGGTGTGGAACATAGGTGGGAGTCAGGGTTGCACCAAGATTGGTTTTAGACATATTTAAAATAATTCATATGAGAAACTGGTGTTAGTAGGTAGAGCAAGTGAATGGATCAAGAAAGGCCAAGGAGGACCAGGGTGTAGCTCAGTGATAGAGTGCTTACCTAGCATGTGGAGCCAGGTTGAATCTCCAATATCAAAAAAGAGCTGGGTAAAGTGGCAGACGCCTTTAATCTCAGCACTCAGGAGACAGAGGCAGACAGATCTCTGTGAATTCCTGGCCAGCCCGGTCTACATAGCAAGTTCCAAGCCAGCCAGGGCTACATAGTAAGACCCTGTCTCAGAAAAAGAATGAAAGGTTAAGGAGGTAACACAGCCAAAGGATGGTGGAAACTGATCGAATGCTAGGGGACTCTGACTTCTGGTTTATGTAACTGGGTGGCTAGTAGTGACGTTCTCTGAGAGCAAGGGAGGAAAGCAAAACAGGACTAGAGAGGAGCTGCCTTTAGACAGCTTTCATCTGAAGTTGTCTCAGTGTGCCCAGGGAGTGGTGTGCACGTGATGGACACAGAAACAGGAGTTGGGAGTTCTGCAGAGGTGAGGGGCTGGAGACTACTCGCTGAGTGCTGTCTGCTGTCCAGGGACAGAGAGCAATGTTCCTGATTCTAATGGTGCCCACTTACAGGAAGTCAGCAAGGTAATAGGGGAGGCTGATTGTAGGGAGGAACAGATGGGGAGTGACTGAGGTGATACCTGAATTACAAGATGAGTCATTCTGGAAAGTTCAGAGGGAAAAAATATTCTGGGCAAAGAGATTGAGTGTAAGAGCCCTGTGGCAGGAATGAGCCTCAGGCTGGAGTGGCAAGGCCTTAATGGCTGAGTAGGTACAGAGTGGGGGTACAGGAAAGGAGGTGGTCAGGCAGAGGCAGAGACAGCAGCCAGCTCAGCATTCCACCCCGGGCCATTGAACATGTTTTGTGTATGAGTTTCCGACCTAGGAATGTGAAGACAAAGGAATGGATGAGATCCATTGGATGAGTGTATAGAGGGGACAGAGGAGAGGGTTCCAGTACTTAACTGAAGGACAGGAGAAAGGGAGATACCTCAGAGGAGTCTGAGAAGAAACAACTAGAAGAGTAGGCAGAGAAGGCAGGAGTGTGAGGAAAGAGAACTTTAAAAATAGAGACCAATAAATAGAGTGAACTGGCAGATGGTGTAGGGAGCGGAAGGCAGAGCGAGGGAAGGCTGTAAGCGTGGTCTGTGTGGCAGCATGCCAACCATTGCCAGTGTTGGAGACAGCCCTCCTGATGTCTGCCTTTCTTTCTCCCACATCTAGTCCACTCCCAGAATGTAAGCATAGAAGCCACATTGCAGAGGACCTGAAAGGTAGGGTGGTGCTATTTGGCTGATTGGAGGAGAGAGAGGAAGCAAGGGAAAGGAAGGACCAGCAAATTTCCACTGAGCAGCAACATGAAGTACTGGGGCCACCCAGGTGGTTGCTGGTATGTGAGAGAACTGATAAACTCCTTCTACAGCCACACCTTACCAGGGACCATAGTGCACACCTGTAATCCCAGCACTTAGGAGAATGAGGCAGGAAGATCATAAGTTCAAAGCAGCCAGCTGTATAAGCAATTCAAGGCCAACCTGAGCTGTATAGCAAGACCCTGTCTCAGTGAAACAAATCTCAGCCACATCTTTTAACTTGAGTGAATGTAAGTAGGTGCTATCATTTTTTCCATGAGTTTGACCACAAAGCACATTGAGGTTGAGTGATAGACTGTTGAAAGAGAGGAAGTGGGGACTAGGTGAGACCATCCTATAAAGGCTAATATGGGGCGGGGGGAAACAGGGCAGGATGCTGAGTTACTGTCTGCATGGTGTGGATGCCTCCAGGTTCATATGAGCACTGATAACAGAGACCTCCCAGAGCAGAAGATGGCACCAAGAGGCTGAGGCCTCCCCATAGGAGAACTGGCCCAAGCTGGGGTGGGAGTCAGACAAAGAGGGTGCCAAGACAGGCACTCAACATTCTGCAGCAGATCACAGCCACCTGATTGAATCATCCCATTGAACTGGAACTCCACACACCTCTGAGCTGAGCACCCAGAAATACTCAATCTGCTGAGCACATAAAGACTCATACATTTACAGATGACAGTTGGTCTTCTGTCACTTTATAACACTCATGTAATTTTCTTACGGTAGTGCCAGGGATCAAGCCCAAGGATTTGTATATTACTAGGCAAGCATTCTGCCACTGAGCCTCATCCCCCACCTCTTACATAACTTTTACCCTGTTGGGTTGTAAATGCCTGGGGACTGGGCTCCCAGGCACCTTCATCATTGCTTCCGGAACAGCTCCCAGCACATACTGGGCACTTCAGCAAGTGTCCAGGGTTTACAAATCTGCCAGAGCCACCACATTCCACACTCCCCACCCTTGCCTACATCATTCCAATTCAGTTCTGTGAGTAGTTGAGAACATGGCCCAGTGTTTCCCCTGGCTAGCAGCAATCGGTGTTACAAAAGTAAGCTGTTCCTTCAGAACTTATCTGCAGCTGTTTGCCACTGAGAGCAGGAGTGGCAGATTTTATAATTGTTAGGGCAAAGAGGGATTCTGTTTCTAATCCAGGACAGCCAGCTGACTGGCTCATAAAATGCCTTGACCCTTTAGGTGTCCACCTTCTCTGTAGGAAAATAGAAAACTGAGCTCTTGGATTTAAAGACCAGACCTGGCTCTGTGGAACAAAAAATTGTAGGAAAAATAGAAATAAAAGACCTATTGGGGGGCTGGAGAGATGGCTCAGCAGTTAAGAACACTGGTTGTTCTTGCAGAAGATCCGGGTTTGAATCCCAGCACCCCGTGGCAGCTAGAAACTGTCCGTAACTCCAGTTCCAGGGGATCTGATAGCCTCTTCTGTCCTCTGCAGGCATTGCATGGTACGGGTGCACTTACCTACATACGGGCAATACATGCATACACATGAAATAATAAATAAAATTTTTTTAAAAGAACTATTGGAGCCTAGTGTGAGGCTCATGCCATAATTCCAGCACTTGGGAGGCAGAGACAGGAGGATTGAAAGAGTTCAAGGCTAGCCTGGGCTACAAAGCAAGACCCTGTCTCAAAAAATAAAAAATAAGTTGGGCTTGGTGGCGCATGCCTCTAGTCCCAGCACTTGGGAGGCAGAGGCAGGCGGATCTCTGTGAGTTCTAGGCCAGCTGGGGCTACAGGGAGACCCTGTCTCAAAAAGACAAAAAAAAATAAAAAGGAGAAATATTAACAGTGCATTTTTATTTTCTCTGACCAATTAAATGGGAATGAATTTATCGTCTCCAAAGAGAACTTTTCAGTTTTATAGAGTGCATTTTAAGAGGGTGCGTTTCTCCCATCCACCTCTAGGTGGCAGCAGGCAGCAGATGCTCCTCCATGAAAGCCAAGTGACTTCCTGGGGTTCCAGAGGCCATGCCTTTAGGTTGGATACTAGCACCAAGATGTGTTGCCCACCCCTGCCCTACCATTCCATTTGTCAGAAAGTCCTAAGTTTTCTTTCCCAGACAACTTAAGCACCCATAGATGGAGTTAAAGGCATGCCAGTAGGCATGAACGGACCTCTGCCATCGGCTTTAATAGTGAAGCTCTTGATATGGGAGAGGGAAGGAATGGCAGCAGGAGAATTGAGACAGGGAGGTGGAGAAGATTATCCTCCATGAGCAGCACATACCCTGCTGCTGAGAGCTGGTGCCCACGGAGCTGCCTTGGGCAGAAAATGGGGTCAGAGCATGCCTATGCTTTGCTCCCAAGGAAGTGGCCCTTCTCTGCAGCCAGATGAAATGGCATGGGGTGCTGTGTCCACTGTGACTCCTGAAAGCTCTTTGGAGAGAAAATGAAAACAGTTGTTAGGAACTTTTTTTTCTATTTATTTATGTTTTTATTTATGTATTTTATTTATTTGTTTGTTTATTTATTTATGTGTGTGAATTCAAGGTCAGCCTGGTCTACATAGTGAGTTCCAGGCCAGCTGGGGCTACAGGGAGACCCTGTCTCAAAAAGACAAAAAAATTAAATAAAGTACAGGAAAGGAGCAGCATATTTGGAGGAATCAGGTCCTAACAGCTGCAGAGGAGGCTGAGGAGGTAGTAGAGTGATAGCACCTCCCCCACACGCTGTCATGTTCTCTTAGTGGAATTCCCTCCCCAACCCTCAGGATGCTTGTTGTTCTACTAGGATAGGGCATTGGCCTCATTCTATAGCCATGTCTGAGTTTCTCCCTGTTCTAGGAGACTGGGAGACGGTGAAGAGCAGGGTCAACCTTACTTGACTTTATAATCCCCACAGCACTTGTTCCTGGATAAGTAGACTCATTAGGTTAACTGAATAAGTTAAATGGGATAGAGAATAAGAGAATAAAAGTGCTGGTCAGTGAGGGGTTTGGTAAGAAATACAGTTTGAGGTTGGAGATTGTGGGCAGCTGATTAGATTTTTTTTTTTTTTTTTTTTTTTTTTTTTGAGACAGGGTCTCATTATGTAGCCTGAACTGGTCTGGAACCCATTATGTAGACCAGGCTGGTCTTGAATTTACAGAGATCCTTCTGCCTCTGCCTCCAAATTGCTGGGATTAATGTGTGCTACCACTCCTGGCTGACTAGATGTTTAAGTGTAAAAGTCCAGGGGTGGGGGGATAACTGGTCTTATGTATGACAAAATTGTAGCTGTATCCTCTGGCTCCTTTTCCTCAGCTCCATTCTTCTGCACACCTTCACACTGGCTGATATGGCTAGCAGCAGGCTTGTGTCCTGCAGATGTCCAGGTTTGATGCATTGCTTTCCCCTAGCAACTGGCCAGGCACAGACCTAGTGATAGAGGGCAGTGCTGGAAGGTAAGCAGAAGTGTGTTCCCAGCATTGCAAGGAGGTATGAACCCACGAGGTTCCTGGTTGAAGTCAGTGTTGGAGGCAGAGGGGATCTCAGACAAGGTATTGTATCCCTAAGTCTGTTGTTCCAATGTTTTCCAGCATCTTCATGATACCGTGAAGAGGAATCTGGACAGCACTGCCTCCCCTCAGAATGGTGATCAACAGAATGGCTATGGAGACCTATTTCCTGGGCATAAGAAGACCCGACGGGAGGCCCCTCTGAGTGTCACTGTGTCTGCCAATGGGCTTCCTCCAGCCTCACCCCTTGGTCAGCCTGACAAGCCCCCTGGGGGAGATGCCCTGCAGTCCAGTGGGAAGCTCTCTCTGGGGCTAGACTCCATCAACAAAAAGTGTCTGGCAGACTCAAGCCTCCACCTGAATGGAGGCAGCAACCCCAGTGAGTCATTTTCTCTGAGCCTGAATAAAGAACTGAAGCAGGAACCTGTGGATGACCTGCCATGCATGATCACTGGGACTGGAGGCTCCATCTCGCAAAGCAACCTCATGCCTGACCTCAACCTTAATGAACAGGAGTGGAAAGAGCTCATTGAAGAGCTGAACAGGTCGGTGCCTGACGAAGACATGAAGGACCTGTTTACTGAGGACTTTGAGGAGAAGAAGGACCCAGAGCCTTCTGGCTCTGCCACACAAACCCCCTTGGCCCAGGACATTAATATTAAGACAGAATTCTCTCCAGCAACCTTTGAGCAGGAACAGTTAGGCTCTCCACAAGTGAGGACTGGGTCTGCAGGACAGACCTTTCTGGGGCCTTCATCTGCCCCTGTAGGCACAGATTCCCCAAACCTTGGAGGCTCTCAGACCCTATTCCACACCTCTGGTCAGCCTGGGGCAGACAATCCCAGTCCGAACCTGATGCCGGCATCAGCCCAGGCCCAGAATGCACAAAGAGCCCTTGCAAGTGTGGTGTTGCCTAGCCAGGGCCCAGGAGCAGCCTCTGAGCTATCCTCTGCCCACCAGCTCCAACAGATGGCTGCCAAGCAGAAGCGTGAGCAGATGCTGCAAAACCCACAGCAGGCTGCCCCAGCACCTGCCCCGGGCCAGATGTCCACATGGCAGCAGGCAGGGCCCTCCAACAGCCCCTTGAATGTCTCGTATCCCATGGAGAAGCCTGCCAGCCCTCCTGGCTATAAGCAAGACTTTACCAACTCCAAACTGCTTATGATGCCTAGTGTGAACAAGAGTTCCCCTCGGCCAGGAGGCCCCTACCTCCAACCCAGCCATGCAAGCCTGCTGAGTCACCAGTCACCGAGTAACTTGAATCAGAATTCCCTGAATAATCAAGGGTCTGTGCTAGACTATGGCAATACAAAACCCCTTTCTCATTACAAAGCAGACTGTGGGCAAGGCGGCCCTGGGTCTGGCCAGAGCAAGCCTGCCTTGATGGCCTATCTTCCCCAGCAGCTGCCTCATCTGAATAATGAGCAGAACTCCTTGTTTCTGATGAAGCCAAAGCCAGGAAACATGCCCTTCCGATCACTGGGTCCACCTGGCCAGGTAAGTGCATGCCTTCTCTGTCACTTTGCTGTGGGCACCGGTGAGGTTCCATGCTAAGTTGTGCACCAGGTAATTGTGGGGGTGACTGCTGTCATCCTTTGATTCCTTTGGAAGTGAAAAATGTATTAAATAAATTAGGATTGATTTTTGTTTATTTTTAAAGGCATAGTTCATTTAGTCCAGGCTGGCCTCAAACTTGCTGTATAGCCAAGGTTACTCTTGAACTCCTGATTCTCCTGCCTCCTGCCTCCACTTATCAACTGTTGGGATTATAGGTAACTGAGATTGATCCTTAACAAATAAATATAGAGTAAAATTCTTTAGCATATCTTGAGGTTTTTTTTTTTTTTTTTTTGGTCTTTTTGAGACAGGGTCTCCCTGTAGCTCCAGCTGTCCTGGAACTCACTATGTAGACCAGGCTGTCCTTGAACTCAGAGATCCACTTGCCTCTTCCTCCCAAGTGCTGGGATTAAAAGCGTGCTCCACCACGCCCGGCTTATATCTTGATTTTTAACTGTACAGACATTTGGGAAATTGCTTTCTTTAGTCCATTCTTTCGTGCCACACAGTTTAAGTCATTTGTGGCTTTGCTTTGCAGGCACCCTTCCCATTTAATGTGTTTTTTAGAGACTCCCCGACCCCGCCCCACCCAGCATACACACATTTCAGTTCTACATTCAGAATATCTTGAGCCAGGATGGCATGTACCAGCTACATAGTGAGATCCTGTCTTAAAAAACAGTTGTGTCTCATGGTAATCCTAGCACTCAGGGAGGCTGAGGCAGGGGGGTTGCCACAAGTTTGAGGTCAGCCTGGGCCACAGTGTGAAGCCTTGCTTAAAGTTACAGAGCCATTAGATAGGAACTTAAGAAAGGCAGGATATGGAGCTAAGAAGATGGTTTGGTCAGTGAAATTTGTGCTGGGCAAGCATGAGAACCTGAGTTCAATCCCCAGCACACACATTTTACTTTATTTTTAGTGCTGGGACTACAGGCGTGTGCCACCATGCCCGGTCATTTATTTATTTTTATGTGTATGAGTGTTTTGCCTAGATGTTACGTAGTGTACCATGCAGGCAATGCCCACAGAGGCCAGAAGAGGGCACCCTGGAACTGGTGTTACAGAAGGTTGTGAGCTGCCATGTGGGTGCTGGGAACTGAACCCCACTCCTCTGCAAGAGCAGCCAGTGTTCTTAACCACTAAACCATCTCTCCAGCCCCATCCCCACGTTTAAAAAAAAAGCCAGACATGCACAGTAATGTGTGTCTGTAATCTCGGCTCTGGGGAAATAGAGACAAGATGATCCCTGGGGCTCACTGGCCAGCATTCTAGTCAAATCACTGAGTTCCAGGTTCAGTGAGAGACACTGACTCAAAAAAAATAATGGCAGAGAACAATTAAGGAAGACACTTGATGTTGACCTCTGGCCTACACACATGTACACAAAGGCAGAGTAGCAGCCTGGGCTTGGTAGCACAGACCTGCAATCCCAGCAACTTGGGAGGATCAAAGGTTCAAGGCCATAGGCCTGCAAGATGGCTTAGCAAGTAAAAGCCCTTAGCATGCAAACCTAACAACCTAAGTTCAATCCTGGAACCCACAGAAGAAAGAGAACTGACTCAGAGCTGTGCTCTGAGTTCCACACATGTACTATGGCATGCATATACATGCACTTACACACACACACACACACACACACACACGTAAATAAAATTTAAAATCTGAAGATACAGATGAGTATTTGATAAAAGCTATTCAGTCTCCTCCCAGAAAAATCCTTACACTCAAGTGGGCAGAAATATGATTCCAGGCAGTTTGGGGACATCTCCAAACCCAGGTTCACCCCCTAAAGGCATAGCATTTCTTTTTTTGTTGTTTGGTTTTTTTCCCTGGGGGCTGGGGATGGAACAGGGTCTCATGTAGCCTAGGCTAGCCTTGAACTTGCTGTGTGGCCAAGGATGGCCCTGAACTTCTACTTGTCCAGTTTCTATCTCAAGTGCTGAGATTGCAGGCAAGCACTGCCACACCTGGCTAAGACATACAGCATTTGTATTGCCTAGAGTCCACTTTAGAATGTGGAGCTTGTCTGCACTCAAACATTCCAATAACTGGACATTTGTCAGTCTTAATTGCTTACTGGAATTATTGTGCAAATAACAAATAGGAGCACTTAAACGTGCTTCCTCTAAAGTCAGACATTTGCCACTGCTGATGTAGAGGGATTATTCATCAAGTGATTATTCATTGCTCCAAACCTGGATGCTCAGACAGCACTGGTCTTGTCCCTGTTGCAGCTCACCAGGAGGTCATTAGGTGTATTAGTTACTTCTCTCCTCACTGTAACCAAATACCTCCTAAGGGAGGAGAGGTTTATTTGGACTTACAGTTTAACAGGATATAGTTGCATATAGCAGGAAGTCATGATAGCGTGTAACCCTGGGAGCAGGAGCATGCAGGAGCTTCTTGCTCACATCTTAGAGGATCAGTGAGCAGAGATGACCTGAAACAGGCCTGACCCTTAAAGCCCACCCCCAGTGACCCACTTCCTCCAGCCATGCCTCGCCTCCCAAAATCTTTACAACCTTCCAACGGAGCACCACCAACTAGGAACCAAGCATCTAAAAACAGGACATAGCACATCCAAACCATAACAGCAGGGAAGCAGAGACTTGGAGTTAAGAAAAACAGAGCTGCTAGGTGTGCTGGCACATGCCTTTTATCCCAGGCTGAATCCACCCTGGTCTATATATCAAGTTCCAGGCCTGTCTCAAAGAAAGAAAGAAAGAAAGAAAGAAAGAAAGAAAGAAA
>NW_008355162.1:902811-948656 GCF_000622305.1 Nannospalax galili | reverse complement strand
GGGGAGGGGAGGTGGGGGGAAGAAAAGAAAAGAAAACAAGAACTGTGAATAAGACTATCATTGGGTACAACTTACCTGTCTATCAGGGCTCAGACATGTCACCTATCCCACCTGACTTGGATCCCTTTGTCTGTGTTCACAGGAGCAGAACTCTTCGAGTGTCCCTGTGCCAGCCCAAGCTGCCAGTGTGGGGACCCAGCCTCCAGCTGTGTCCGTGGCCAGCACTCACAGCAACCCCCCATATCTCAGCAGCCAGCAGCAGGCAGCTGTGATGAAGCAACACCAATTGCTCTTGGACCAGCAGAAGCAGAGGGAGCAGCAGCAAAAGCACCTGCAGCAGCAGCAGTTCCTGCAGAGACAGCACCTTCTGGCCGAGCAGGTACCAAGAAAGGCAGAAGGAAACCACACAGGTGCCACTTGCACCTTGGATTTGCACTGACTTACTCCCGTGCCCAATGTCAGAGTGCAGTGTCCTTTAAAATCCCCATTTGGGGCCAGCAAGATGATTGAGCAGGTAGAGTGTTTGTCATGATAGCCTGGTGACCTGAGTTTGATCCTCAGAACCAACGTAAAGGTAGGGGGAGAGAATCAACTCCACAAAGTTGTCCACTGACCTTCATGCCCATACCATGGCTTGCACTTGGTACAAAGAGCACTGGCTGCTATTAGAGAGGACCCAGAGTCCCATCATCCACACGGTGACTAATAACAACCATAACTTTAGTTCCAGGGAATCCATTGCCCTCTTCTGACTTCCACAGGCATTGTACACATGTGATGCCCTTACATACCTATAAGCAAAACATCCATATACACAAAACAAAAATGGGTAAGTCAAGTTGGAGACCAGTCTGGTTTATATAGCAAGTTTCAAGCGAGCCAAGGCTACATCATTGGAGACCCTGTCTCAAAGGAAAAAGATAAATCAAAAACATATTAGGGCTTAGTAGGGCTCAAGAAATGGATTAGCAGTTAAGAATATATATATCGCAAGCTGGTCGTGGTGGCGCACGCCTTTAATTCCAGCACTCAGGAGGCAGAGGCAAGTGGATCTCTGTGAGTTCAAGGCCAGCCTGTTCTCCATAGCTGGGGCTACAGGGAGACCGTGTCTCAAAAAAAAAAGAATGTATATTGCTCTTCCAGAGGACCCAGATTTGGTTCCCAGCACCCACATCAAGTGGTTCACAACCACTTATAACTCCAGTTTCAGGAGATCCAACACCCTCTGTACATGGTGGAAATAAACTCATATAGATGCACACACATATGTTTATTATTAAAAAATAAATATTAACTGGGCATGGTGGTGCACGCCTTTAATCCCAACATTTGGGAGGCAGAGGCAGGCAGATCTCTGTGAGTTCAAGGCCAGCCTCGTCTACATAGTGAGTTCCAGGACAGCTGGGGCTACAAGGAGACCCTGTCTGAAAAAGACCAAAAAAAAAAAAAAAAAAGACGTAGTGTTTCTTAGGCAGGTGACCTGTGTCAGAATACACTTTGTATCAGTTACTGGGGATTAATAAAGTGAGAATCTATATATGTAAGGAGCATTCTCCTGTGTTGCTGGTCAATAACTTCTGCGTTACCATGTACATATGCCATCAGAGGCTGTGGGTCCCTGCTCTGTTGTAACTTTGAGGTTTGTTAGGAACCAGAAGATGGAAAAGGAAGTGAAGTTCAAGAAAGAAAAGAGAAGCTGGGGAGATGGCTTTGTGGGTGAAATGCAGTGTACTGCAAATGTGAAGACCTGAGTTCAGGTTCATATAACTGAGGACACAGTATAAAACTGGATGTAGTATTGTAGATCTGTAACCCCAGGGCTCAAGTGTCAAGATGGAAGACCCTCTTGATGCTCGCTCATGGGCCAGCTAGCCTGGTACACAGTCACGAACAAAAAGAAACCCTGACTCAAAACAAGGTAGGAGATGAGGACCCACATCCAAGTTTGTCCTCTGACCTCTACATGCACGCTATGCCTACACAGACATACACAGAGATAAAGAAGACAAGAACCAACTCCAGAGAGCACACGATTGAGGTTGCTCATTGACTCAGTTCCACCATATTTTAATTTTTTTAAAAGATTGATTTATTTTTAGGACTGGAGAGATGACTCAGTCGTTAAGAGCACTGGCTGCTTTTGCAGAGGACCAAAATTTGGTTCCCAGCACCCACATGGCACCTCATAATCCAGTTCCAGGGGATCTGACACTTTTCTGGCCTCTGTGGGTATTGCATGACTTGGGTGTACTTACATACATGCAGGCAAATACTCATATACATAAATTTTTTAAAATGAGTTAATTTAAAGAAAACTTTATCTAGCCAGGTATGGTGGCACATGCCTTTAATCCCAGCACTTGGGAGGCAGAGGCAGGCAAATCTCTGAGTTTGAGGCCACCCTGGTCTGCCTACTAAGTTCCAGGCCAGCAAGGGCTACATAGTGAGACTGTCTTAGGAAAAGGTTTTGACTGGAGAGATGGCTCAGCGATTAAGAGCACTGGTTTCTCATGCAGAGGACCCAGGTTAAATTCCCAGCACCCACGTGGCCACTAACAACCATCTGTAACTCCAGTTCCAGGAGACCTGACACCCTCTTCTTACCCCATCAGGCATTGCATGACACGGATGCATTTTCACACATGCAGGCAATATACTCATACACATAAAATAAAAATAACAAAGTATTTTTTAAAAATAAGAAAAGGTTTATTTACTTTTGTTTTATATGAATGAGTGTTTTGCCTACATGGATGTAGGTGCACCCATACATGCATTGCCTTTGGAGGGCAGAGGAGGTATTGGATCCCCTTGAACTGGAGTTACAGTGTTTGTGAGCAGCCATGTGGGTGCGGGGAACTAAACCCAGGTCTTCTGCAAGAGCAGCCAGTGCTCTTAACTACTGAGCCATCTCTCCAGCCCCTTCACCTTTTAAAAAAATAATTTTATTAGGATATAATTTATAGCACATAATATTCACCCATTTAAACTGAACACTTCACTGGTTTCCATTGTATTTACAGAGCTGTGCAATCATTACATAACCCCATTTCATCACCCAAAACAGACTGGATGCCCAGGCAGTCATTCGCCATGCCCCTGACCCACAGAAATCCATCTGTGAGCAACAGTCTTGTGTACCTTGCTTTTCTGTGACCTGACACTACTCATTTGATTCCACTTTACACTTACATTGAGTTTTATTGTTTTGCTTGTTCTTGATACTTTCTAGGAGAAGCAACAGTTTCAGCGCCATCTGACTCGCCCACCTCCTCAATACCAAGACCCTACACAAAGCACCTTCCCACAACAGGTCGGACAGTTCACAGGTAAGAGGATGAACAGCAGGCTTTGGTCATACAGGTTGGTATAGCTCAGCTCATTGGTCTGGTGTTGATTGACTTCCTGTTCCCTGCCTAGTATTGGGTACAGAATGAATTTACTTGCTCATAGAAGTTGTGGTTTGTAGAAGAGGCCTGTGGCATCAGAAGAAGGTCGCAAGCCAGGGTATACTGTCAGAAAAGCTTTCTCTAGTCCCTAGTGTGCAGTTCTCTGAAGCAAAATATCTTTAGTTAGGTGGCGTCTTGTTGGTAGGAAATGGTGTGTGTAAGTCTTAAGACAGTTGTTCATATGCCACTTCAAAAAATCATTCTTAGCAAGCTGAGTGTGGTGGCACTGCCTAAAACTGCAGCGCCTGGGAGGTGAAGACAGGAGGGTCAGGAGTTCAAGGCCATCCCTCTTGAATTTCTGGGATGGAAGGTGTAACACACCCTAGCTTTTGCTTGGCTTCTCTCCTCCTGTCTGTGCACTTTGGTGCCATAGGTGGCAGCACAGCTATGGACAGGAGAGGGCAGCCACACACTGAAGTCTCACCCTTCAGCTCTGAGATGTGTGAGTAACTTGCTTGGGCTGCCATTCCAAAAGAGCATAGATTTCAGCTGACAGATACAGGTCTGATTTTACCTTCCTAGCTCTTACTGGGTGATCTTAGAAACTTGTCTCTTTTCTTGACAGTAAAGTGTCCCAAGAAACTGACCACAGCCATGTCCTAGAGGAAACTAGTAGGGTTTCCCATATATGCTGGATGGGAACATGAAGTTGAAGCCTACAGGTGTCCCAGGAGCCTCTGTCTGGCCTGGGTTTCCTGTTCATCCCATGCCACACTGGTACAAGCTGTCAAAAGGAGTGAAGTTAGGTGTTTCAGCTCTCTTTTCTTCAGCCCAGTTTTTATTTTGGTGCTTATGGAGAGAAGAGGAAGATAAAACACTAAGCTGTGCCAGTCCTTGAACAATGACTTCAGTACCCAGAGAAACCTGTCTTGGTGAATGGTGTCACCATGTGTCCATTGCTCAGGCCAGAAGCTAGAGACAACAAAGTTCAGCCAAACATGGTGTTGCATACCTGTAATCCCAGCAAAGTTCAGCCAAACGTGGTGTTACATACCTGTAATCCCAGCAAAGTTCAGCCAAGCGTGGTGTTGCATACCTGTAATCCCAGCACTTGGGAGACAGAGACAGGAGAATTGTGAGTCCAGGCCAGCTACATAGGTCTATGTCAGGAAACTCTGTTTCCAAAAAGAAAAGAGAAGGACTCGGGAGATGGCTCAGTTGGTAAAGGCTTGCCATGACCCAAGCACTGGGAAGAAAGACAGATCCCTGGAGCTCACTGGCCAGCCAGCCTAGGTCACTTAATGAGATTCAGGCCAATGGGAGATCCTGTCTCAAAGTTGACCTGGCTTCCACAAGTATGTGCATCTCTGCACATACACACAAAGGGAAGGAAGGAAAGGAAGACAGCAAGTTTCAAAGGCTGGTGATGAGTAAACATATGGTGATTCCATGCTGGATTTCTGCCTCCCTCGACCACCTTGTCACCTGTGATAAGCAATAGGATCTAGTGAGATATAAACAGGCTTTCCCCAGCAGAACTAAACCACAGCCTCAGGCTTTACTACCCTGCTCTTAACATGCCATTCCCAGCCCTTCTCAGTCTTGCCAATGTAGTGCTTCTCTCTGTGTCTCTCTCTCTCCCTTTCCTTCTCTCTCCTGAGTTCCATGTAGTTCAGGCTGCTGTTGAATTTGCCCTAAACTCATTGATTACCTATAACTTTTGATCCTCCTGCCTCTACCTCACAGGTGTTAGGATTACAGGTATGTGTCTCCATGCCTGTGTTGGAATACTAGGAATTGAATCTAGGGGCTTGGGCATTCTAGGCAAGCACTGTACCCTAAGCTATATCCCCAGCCCTGTTTTGTCTTAGCTCTAACCTGCTAGATACTGTCCCCATGCCCTATCCATGGCTGGCTGGATTCTTAATTTCCCCACAGACTCTGTTCCTTTATACTTTTCTCTGCTTTGAATGTTCTTCTCTAACTTTTTTTTACTTCACACAGTTTCCCTATGTAGTCCTGGAACTCACTATGTAGACCAGGCTGGCCTTGAACTCACAGGGATCCACCTGCCTCTGCCTCCCAGTGCTAAGATTAAAGACATACATCATTACACCTGGTCTCTGAACTATTAATATGCCAAATGTGTGTGTGTGTGTGTGTGTGTGTGTGTGTGTGTGTAGTATAGTGTTGAGGATTGAATCCAGGGCCTTGTGCATGACCGACACCACTAGTCCTGAATACAATTCTCATCCCCTAACATGCTTGTCACCCTCTCTTTGAAGATGTTCCCGAATCTTCTTGAGCATCAAGTCCTCAGACCCCTGTGTTCCTGTAGCCTGCTGCTCAGGCTTTGACTCTGTCACACCCAGTGGGACAGAACTTGGATGGAGTGATCTGTCTTGAAATCCCTAGCACCTAGCTAGATCCCAACTGAGAAAAATTTGGGGGGGTAGATCTTAATAGGTAAATGGACAAGACAACTGGCCTTTATTCTCTCATGCTCTACCCCTTCCTCCTCTTTCTCTCTGAATCCTCTCATTGTTCCAGACCTGGCCTCCATCCTCTGACCCTGGATTGTCTTCTTGGCAGTGTATTACTACCCTAGTGTTAGGGTGCTACCTTGCATACCTGTGAAAGAGGAGCTACAACTTGGGTCTCAGAGTTGTCTCCACAGTGACAGTAAAGAATGCCAACTTGCTGGGCATGGTGGCACATGCCTTTAATCCCAGCACTCAGGAGGCAGAGGTAGGCTGATCTCTGTGAGATCAACGCCAGCCTGGTTTATATAGCGAGTTCCAGACCAGCTGGGGCTAAAGGAAGACCCTGTTTCAAAAAACCAAAATAAATAAATAAAAATAAAAAAGAGTGCCAACTTGAGGCTGGACGTGGTGGTACAGTCTTAATCCCAGCACTTGGGAGGCAGAAGCAGGTAGATCTCTGTGAGATCGAGACCTACGTAGCAAGTTCCAGGTCAGCCAGGAATACACAGTGAGACCCTGTTCCAAAAAAAAAAAAGATGAATGCCAACTTGGACCAGCAAGATCAATCAGCAACTAAAGGCATTTGCCACCAAACAAACGACTTGATTTTGATCCCTGGGATCCACATGATGGAAGGAAAGAACCAGCTCCCATAAGTTGTTCTCTGACCTCCACATGAATGCCATGGCATGCGCGCACGCACGCGTATACACACTAATAAATATATGTATGTAAAGAAAGAAAGTGTGCCAACTTGATTGACAGGCTCTTCTGTCTTCTAGGAACTGCTGCTGCTGTGCCTGGCATGAACAGCTTGGGTCCATCTAACTCCAGCTGTCCTCGAGTGTTCCCTCAGCCTGGGAATCTGATGCCAATGGGCCCTGGACATGCTTCTGTTTCCTCCCTCCCCTCCAACTCAGGCCAGCAAGACCGGAGTGTGGCCCAGTTTACTGGATCCCAGAGCATGCCTCAGAGCAGCCTCTATGGTATGGCTTCCGGCCTAGCCCAGATAGTTGCCCAGCCTCCACCACAGGCCACCAGTGGACATGCCCACATTCCACGGCAGACCAACGTGGGCCAGAACAGCTCGGTTCCAGCTGCCTATGGACAAAACTCTCTGGGAAGCTCTGGCCTCTCCCAGCAACACAATAAGGGGACCCTGACTCCTGGTTTAACAAAGCCACAAGTCCCAAGGGTGTCAGCAACCATGGGTAGCCAGAATGCCTCATGGCAACATCAGGGAATGCCAAACCTGAGCAACCAAACGCCAGGGAACAGCAACATAAGCCCCTTCACTGCAGCCTCCACTTTCCACATGCAGCAGGCCCACCTGAAAATCTCTGGCCCGCAGTACTCCCAAGCCATGCCCAGCAGGCCCATGGCCCCCATGAGCTCTGCAGGTGCAGCAGGGTCCATGCTACCTCCGGTGAGCACACAGCAGAGAAACAGTGTACCTGCATCTGCACCTCCTCAGGCAGCCCCACAGCAGGGCTTACCTGGTCTCAGCCCAGCAGGGCCTGACCTGGGGGCCTTCAGCCAGAGCCCCACTTCACAGATGAGCAGCCGGGCAGGACTGCACTGCACCCAGGGCTACCCTGTACGGACCATGGGCCAGGAGCTGCCCTTTGCCTACAGCGGGCAACCAGGCAGCAGTGGGCTGTCCAGTGTGGCTGGACACACCGACCTGATTGACTCACTGCTGAAGAACAGGACTTCTGAAGAGTGGATGAATGAGCTGGATGATTTTTTAGGGTCTCAGTAACGAAGGGATTTGTGTAGTATTTTCAGTGTTCAGACATCTTGTATTTTTTGTTCTCAGATTCAACAAAGAGTAACTACTTTGGACCAAAAGCCCATGGCCCAGGAAGCTGGACCAGTAGAGCCCAAGCCATAGCAGAGGCCAACTCTGGTCAGGATCTGTTGGGCTCCTGAGCCAGCAGCTGTGGTCCTTCGGGCTGGCCCAGTCCATCACCATCATTGCCTGGGATTGAGATAGCAGGATAGGGGTATGAAAGGTGTTTTCTACCCAGATGACCACAAACCAGTACTAACAATGAAGCCCTTCCATTCAGGCTTATCAAAATCTGTGCATTGTGTTTGGCCCGAGATTTCTCCACTTGCCTCAAGGCTGGGGACAAATTTTTGTTGAAAATTTAAATAGAATTATTTTCATTTTTAGCATAAAAGTAATTTTTTTAAGCTTAAGGTTTTCAAACTGATTAGGATAGGTGGTGGTTTATACTGATAAATGGCACTGGAAACCTGGAGTTTCCTTTTGATTAAGAGCCGTTTTTTATTCCTGCTCTTTCAGCTTTCAGGGTCACTGGAAATCACTGCCATAAGCACAGGCTATGACTGCAGAAGCCAAAAAAAGATGGCGACTGAGCCCTGCAAAGCCTCTCCTTCCCAAAGTTGTCTTTCCTAGTTGCCACTCAGTCTTGAGAACAGCCAGGCCCCTGGCATGGCCAAATACTGAAAGTGGAGATTTGGGCTCTGGCATCCTTGTGGGTTCTGAGTCCCAGCCTTCTGCAGTTTCTCCATCAACCTGAAATATATTTAACATGATAGAAGTATTGTCAGTCTTCAGTTGTGCACAGATGTCTTTTCCTCAACCCTGTCAGCATTTCCTACAACCTTTCTTTCTGCCTCCCCTTCGTCCTCTCTTGGCTAAAATGGGAAACAGTGATTTACTACATTGGAAGAGGAAAAGAAAGAGGAAAAGTTCCCTTAGGAACTCCTCATGTTGTAAAGGTTTGGGGAAAGAAGGCTGCAGGCCAGCCCAGGGCAAGGAATTACACTTTGTTTGCCAGATATCTGCTCCTCCTACATCAGGTGACTTGCACTTTTAAAGATGGCTTTATAACACTAACTCATCCTTTCTAAAGATTCAAGTGAGTTCTCTTTGAAGGTCTATTAGTTGATGGACTTGTCTGAGCAGAGAACCCGCAGACTAGAGTATGACACGTGGGCTACCACAGAAAGCAAGAGCAAGCACTTGTCCACCTCAGCTGCACGATGGTAAGCACAGAGTGAGACCTTTTAACACAGGATGGAGGGAAAGGAGTTTGCTGAAGAGGGGAGAAACCACAGCTCTGCCTGTTTCCCTGAGGTCTCAGACCAAGGAGTACCGGGTAAGGAACTGAGCCAAGGAAATTACACGACCAGCCTGGAGGATGAAGGGTGGGCACATGGAGGTAGCCAGTTTGTACCGGCAGTGCCTTTTTTGAGGGTACCTGTGCTCTCAGGTCTTTGTCTCTATAGCCATTTGCCACCACTGGTGGTGTGCGGGCCATTTCCCCTTTCAACCACCCTCCCTGCCTTCCCCAGACATTCAATTCAGCTCTCAGAGAAGGAGGTGAATCATAATGCGAGTGAAGACTCCACCCTCTTGCCAGGTTCCCCAATCGCAGGGGAAGAGGGTGAGTGACTTCAGCTATTCTCTACCAAAAATAGGGCCGAAGGCTGGTAATGGACCCTAGTTCCTCCTCTGGCCTCCTGTGGCTGCTTCCCACCTCCTGCCTCTGTCCCCCCCAAGGGCGCTCACAGGCCCCAGCACCCTGCCTTAGGCCTGGGCCAGCCACACAGGCAGTAGGCGGCTCACTTGCTGCAGTGTCATAGCAATAAAATGTGATTGTTGGGGTCTTCCCACAGAGCTGCCCACGGCTTTATTTATGAATCTGGTTTTGGGGAGTTGGGAAGAGGTGACAGCTTAGCACACATCCCCCTCTTCCCAGAGCCATGACTCAGAAGAAAAGGGTGCTCGGACTTTCTCATACACATGTGCTTTGTGTAAATAAATGTTTACAATTTTATATTGAAGATGAAATAAGCGTTAGAGCGTCCCACTGTATATTTTTTACTTTTATAGATTTTAAAATTATGATCCTTTATATATGTGTTTTGGGGGAGCTATGATGCATTTTATGGCAAACAGTTGATGTTAACTTTTTATGGTCAAAAATACATAAAAATCCTATTAACCCCTTATTCTACCTTCAGCTCTGTATACGCCAAAAACAAATCTTTACTTTTCTTGTCTTACCATTATAATAAAAATATTTTACTACTATGGAAACTGCCTGTGTATTCGACTTCCCGTGGGGTGGGTTAGCAAGGAACGTTGGACAGCTGTGGATTTCCTTATGTGGCAACTTAGCTTTCTTCGTGCACATTGTTGTCAAGGGGCTCGTTTAGTTGAGGCCTCAGAGTTACTTGTTATATAATGATAGGTGTTAAACTAGCTAGCAGGGACACCAGGCTGTCCCCTCTAGCACTTGCCCATCTCCTTGTTTAGGTCTTAATGGGGTGAAGGGTGGACTAGGATACTTTGGGTCCTTAGTGGTCCAGACATTCTATTTATAACTCAGGTGCAGCCACAGAGCTTCTCCAAGCTGCTTTGCTCCTCTGCAGGCAGGGTTTGGCTTTCCCCCATCACTGTGAGAACAGTGTGCTCTGTCCGTCTACCCTGGTGCAGCCAGCACCACACTGCAGGGGACCAAATGCTGGAGCCTGGTCCACAGGGTGTTCAAGGGTCCCCTCTCTTGCTCTTCTTTGCCAGAGCTGGAAGTGGGCCACTCAAGGGCATACCAACCCTGAGAGAGGCCATGTCCACTCCCAGAATGGAGAAGAGCAGCCTTGTTGGAGACAGGATGGAGAAACATGTGCCATGACAGAGAGCTAGATGACACTAGAATAGGGAAGACATCCTGACAGACAAAGCCGTGTTCACAACCTTGATGTACAAGGCCTGTGACATCTTGGCCAAGAATCCCTGGTATGTGTGGCCAGTGTGTGCTGAGCCTGCTGGGGGAGGATATATAGGCATACCGTGTAGCATGGTGGAGCAGGCTGTTGTACTGTGCTGTAGGAAGTTTTACAAGACATGTCTTCAAACTCCTTAAAAATAAACCATTTAGGGGCTGGAGAGATGGCTCAGCAGTTAAGAACACTGAATGTTCTTGCAGAACACCCAGGTTTGAATCCCAGCACCTACATGGCAGCTAACAACTGTCCTTAACTGCAGTTCCAGGGGATCTGATGCCCTCTTCTGACCTCTATAGGCATTGCACTACATGAGTGCATTTACATACATACATGTAGGCAATACATACACATAAAGAATAATTTTTTTTTTAAATTACACAATTTATTTAGCCCTGTAGTTCCTATTCTAAGATGTCATCCTAGAAAGTTATGTGACAGATGGGGAGCTTTCTGCATGGTAGAGTTGATAGGAATACTGTGCATGACTGCAGAGAATTAGGATCATCTTGCCTGTTACGGGACTGGACTAAGTTGTGAAGTGGGATGAGCCTTACTCCATGAGTGCTGTGGGGTTTTTATTTTTATTTTTTAAATATTTTTATCTTTATTATTTCATGTGCAGTGCCCACAGAGGTCAGAAGAAGGCATCGGATCCCTTGGAACTGGAGTTAGGGACAGTTGTTAGCCACCATGTGGGTGCTGGGAATCAAACCTGGATCCTCTGCAAAAGCAATGAGTGCTCCTAACTGCTGAGCCATCTCTCCAGCCATGAGTGTGGTGTTGTAAATATCTCTGAAGGATCTGAACATGGAATGATGGCTTTTTGGTATTCTTTTGCAAGACAGTTGAAAAGAAAGCTGGCTACTATAACTAAAACGTGTCTCTAGCCATTTTTTTTATATATATATTTTTTATGTGTATGCATGTATTGCCTGCATGTAGGTAAGCGCACCTGTGTCGTGCAATGCCCACGGAGGACAGAAGAGGCTGTTGGATCCCCTAGAACTGGAGTTACAGACAGTTGTTAGCTGCCAGGCGGGTGCTGGGATTTGAACCCAGGTCTTCTGCAAGAAGTGTTCTTAACTGCTGAGCCATCTCTCCAGCCCCACAGCCATTTTTTTTATATATTTTTTATTTACTTATTTCTTTTGTTTTGTTTTGTTGTCTTTTTGAAGCAGGGTCTCCCTGTAGACCCAGCTGTCCTGGAACTCACTATGTAGACCAGGCTGGCCTTGAACTCACAGAGATCCACCTGCCTCTGCCTCCCAAGTACTGGGACTACAAGCGTGCGCCACCACGCTCAGCTTATTATTTCTTTTGTAACTGCATGTATGTAAGTGCACCATGTGCATGCAGTACCCACAGAGGCCAAAAGAGGGCATTACATCCCCTGGAACTGGAGTTAGGACAGTTTGTTAGCCACCTTGTGGATGCTAGGAACCACACCCAGGTCCTCTGGAAGAACAGCCAGTGCTATTAACTGCTGAGCCATCAGCTCTCCAGCCCCTGCAGCCATTTCTGAGGTTACCACGCAGAACTCCGTAGTATCAAGGAACAAGTGTTTCCAAGCCTCTGCTATTCTGGCAGCACCCCATCATCCACATGACAGAGGAGGTCTCCATAAAGGACAGTTCTCTGAGAAGCTTTATTTATTTACTTACATAAATTAACCCAGTCATTGTGGGCTGGGGATGTCCCCAACGGCAGTGCTTCTACTGGTCTTTCAGTTCCTTCAGCCTTCTGACAGCAGACTTGACAGTGACAGCAGAGGTGGTGCTGTAGGTCCAGGCTCCACCAGGCACTGTTTTCATGCAGGAACCACGGTGCCAGATGCCAACAGCCTGTCTGTTCATCTTGGTCTTGCCACAAAAGGAGCAAGCAGGTTTTTACAGAGCACCTGCTGTAGGCAGGCATTGTGCTGGGGGACACAGGGAATGTGACAGGGACCACAGCAGTCCAGGAGAGTGAGGTTTCTGTAGTCTTCCTGAAGACCACACCAGACCACTAAGGTGAATCTGTAGAGGTAAGTGTTGGGAAGAAACTAAAGCAGGGTAGTGTAGAGGATACTTTAGACATGATACTCAGGACAGCTCTAAGAAGATGACATATAACTAAGGCCCAAATGCTAGAAAGGAGCCTTCTAGCCAGAGCTGGAGGAGAGGCTCCCCAGCTGGGGAGAGGGCACGGTGGCTGCACTTGAGCTTGTGCTGCTCTTCCAGAGGACTGGACTCGGATTCTCAGCATCCACACTGGACAACTCACAACCACTTGGACTTCCAGCTCCAGGAGATGAGACACCCTCTTCTGGCTTTGTGGACACCTGCAAGAACATATGAGTACTCACAGACACAAATTAAAAGAATAAAAATAGTTCCTGGGGCTGGTGAGATAGCTCAGCAGGAAAAAGATGCCTGTCCAATAACCTGAGTTTGAGCCCCAGGACCCAAGTGGTAGGAAAGGACCAACTCCTGTAACTAGCCCTCTGCCCTTCATGCATACACTGTGGCACCAGCACACATGTGCATACACAAATGTAATTAAAATTAAACAGTTTCTGAGGACAAATGGAATGGGAAAGAAAGTTCCCCCCAAGAGGTGTCAACAGGAGGGGAGATGCTGAGAAGGATAAATTAACATGACCACCTGTCATGTTAAATTTAAATAAAGAGAACCCCCTACCATTGTATCTGGTGTCTTTTGCCTCCTCCAGGTGCCTGAGGGCTGCAGCCACCTGCTGTGCAAGCCTGTGCAATTCCAGAAAGTCTGCCGGCCTGTGCAAGATTTACCAGCCTACCCAGGTGAGCCTCAGGAGATGCCCAAGGTAAGTAGAGGCAAGCTCAGTGGTCTGATGTTCCACTCTGGGTTTACACGACAAAGCCATTGATAGGAGCATTATCAACAAAGCTACTTTATAACAGCCACAGTTGACATGGCCTGCAGCTGCTCATGTGTAATCAAGCCATTTGCAAACTTGATCAAGACTGAAGTTAACTAAAGATCCTACAGGCAGAGCCCTGGCTAGTGCAGGGAATGCTGGGTCATGGTAAATTCATCTTGGACCTCAGAAGTCCTTTTGTCTCAAGCGGTTCATGCATTGGGTCACTCTGTAGTTTGCCTGTCCTCACGCCTGTGTTTGCCTGAACAATGACAGTAAGTTAAGCTGGGGCATCCAGTCAGTAGTTACTATGTGGAGATCATTTTGTGGAAGTTGGAATAGGCAGCTTCAGACCCTCACACACACCTCAGGTAGAAACCAGCATGGCAAAGACGGAATTCTATAGCCACCACTGGCTCAGTTTCCTGGATGCAGTCTGGGAAAGTCAGCCTACGTGGGGAAATCTGTGGTGTGTGCAGAAACAGGTGTGGAGGGAGGGTCTAGGTGCCCCTGGGACGTCCAGCACTGCAGGTGACTTGAGCAGGGCTTGACCACACAAGCTGCAGCCCGAAGCAGAAACTGGCCCAGCCCCTCATACCAGTGGCTGTTAGGTTGCTAGTAAAGTTGAAGCAGAGGGCTCCATTTTTAGCTGGAAAAGCAGGACTCTATAAGGAAGAAAGCTAGGAATTTATATTAAGTTGTGAACAGATCTGTGTTGTATGCAGCAGAGAAAAAAATGCTTGCTGACCACCTTTTGGTATATTTCTGAAATCATCACCTTTCTCATCTTTCACTATTTATTGTTGAGACAGGGTCTTATGTAGCTCAGGCTGGCCTCAAACTTGGTATGTAGCTGAAGATGACCTTAAACTTTTGAACCTCCAGAGTGCTGAGACTACAGGCATGAACCACCGCGCCTGATTTATGTAGTACTAAGGATGGAACTGAGGGCTTTGCGTATGTGTTAGGTTAACATTCTACCAACTGAGCTACAGCCGCAGCCCTGGATCTATACCCTTAAATGACCAGGTTATTTTACATAGTAAGACAGAGCCAAGCACACACAGACATCTTCAAGTTCAAGTGCTTTGTATGTTCCAGCCCTGCCCACTACATCATGTTGTGCTCACAGCTGAAGGCTTACAGAGGACCTAGCTTTATTGGTTATTTCTCCCCCACCAATGCCATGACTTCTTTTTGACTCTAGCTTGTGCAGTAACACTTTGCTTAAGTGGTGCAGTTGCCTCTCAGTCCTGCATTTAACCCTTCCTTTCCTACTGATTCTGTGGGTTCTCCCTCCCTACCCCCAATTCATAACAGCCTTGTGGTGTTACAGGACTACTTAAGAACAGGGTTTGCCAGGCCAGAGCCTGCCAGCTTGGACCAGGCACTTCTCTATGCCTGACTCTAAGTGGGAAGATTAGACTGGAGCCAGGCAAGTCACAGTGGAGATCGTAATGCACACTGGCCTCCACTTTATGCCCAAGACACTCACTGCCCCCAATTGTCAGAGCACTAGCTGCTGCCAGCTTACTCTAAGTCTCTGCGGATCCCCTCCCATGGAAAGGCTGCCTTGCCTGAGGTTATATTCCTTTCTAGGGTCAGCCAAGAGCTGGAGACTCATCAATATGAGATTCCACAGTTTGGGGCATCTCCAAAGGGCCACTCAGGTTCCACTGTGCCTTCAGGACTGGCTCTAGTGACAACTATTTGAGTTCAGTCCACATGTACACACACACACACACACACACACACACACACACAGAGTCAGTGTAGCTGCCTAGGGTCCCATGTGAGTAGAGCTGATGCCATCAATACCTACTTCTAGAGAGCTCACCTAAGATGGGGCAGCAGAAGTGGTCTCAGAAGTTAACTCTAAACTGGGTGTGTGGCACTGGCTTCCAGCTGGCTGTTTGGCCATGGAAACAGCTCAAGCTGCAAAGGGGTAGTTCTCTCACTGTGGTCGGACGTGGCAGATATGGGGAAGGGAATGTGTTCTAGGCCTCCAGGAAGTCCAGGAAGTACTGTGGCTGGTGGCTAGCTGCAGTGCACTAGGAAAGACAGTAAAGAGCCAACCAGGATGAATCACCAATCACAGACAAAACAAGAGATCTTAGTTAGACCTTCTTGACAGCCATTAAGAAAGGACATTCTCCCAGGCTTGGTGGAGCTCACTTTTAGTCCTAGCACTCAAGAGGCAGAGGCAAGCAGATCTCTGTCAGATCCAGGCCAGCCTACATAGTGAGTTCCAGACCAACTGGGGCTACAGAGTGACCCTGTCTCAAAAAAGACAAAAACAAAACAACAAAAATCCTCCTGCCTCAGCATCCTAAGTGCTGAAATTATAGCTACATACTACTGTTCCCAGCTAAACCTCTCTTATTAATTATTCAGTCACAGGTATTTTGTTACAGCAACAGAAAATGAACTAAGGAATCCTAGGCCTGTCTGAGAGGAAAGGGACCACATGTTGAGGCACTGCAGGCCATTGCCTGTATAAACCAGACAGTCCACAGGACAATGACTGCTGAATTAGGGAGCAGGGGCCAGTGGCATGAGAGCACTCTGCTGTGACACAGGACTCATCACCTAATGGGCTGCTGGCTTGCCTTTTGGAAGCTCTGAGGAACCCAATGTAGAAGTGTTCATGCCAGGCATGGTGGCACACATGTTTAATCCCAGCGCTCAGGTGGCAGAGGCAAGCAGATCTCTGTGAGTTCAAAGCCAGCCAGTTTGGTCTACATAGTGAGTTCCAGGCCAGCTGGGGCTACAGGGAGACCCTGTCTCAAAAAAAGAAATGACCTGTTCAGGCAGTGGGGGAAGGGAACAGACACTTAGAGAAGCAGGTGTGATAGAGTGGACCTGCTGTACACATGTGGGCCCCAACTGACCAGCAGATACATTCCACAGGACCCAGAGCACATCCCATTTACCAGAAAGTCAAGGCATACTTGGGAAGCATGCCTGGGCATCGCTGTGGTGCTGCATGTTCCAGGGCCAACCTGCCAGTAGAAAGGGCACCCTGGAACAATGGAGAGTTCCAGGCCATCCTGGGCTACATAGTGAAATTCTGTCTCAGAAATGAAAAACAAGGGGCTAGAGAGCTAGCTCAGCGGTTAAGAGCACTGGTGGCTTTTTCAGAGGACCCAAGTTTGGTTCCCCGTGCCCACATGATGGCTCACAAGCGTCTAACTCCAATTCCAGGGAATCCAACACCTTCTGGCCTTAGGCACCAGGCACACACATGGTACACATACATACATGCAAGCAAACACTCATAGACATAAAATAAAAATAAATTTAAAAAAAAAAAAGGCACTTGGCATGCCAGCACACACCTTTAATCCCAACAGGTGGATTCCTATGAATTGAAGACCAGCTTGATCTACACATTGTGGGGATGTGGGGAGGGAGCCCCTCACCCTGGAGTCTGGTTGAAGTGTCTTGCCAGCTGAGAAGCCAGAATTCCAGCACAGTTCACATTTGCTATGAAGGCTGCCAACATGGAGATGATGCTCCTTTCATATAGATGGTTTATGTTGAAGTAACAACAAACCAGGCTTAAGGCCTGAGTGCATATGATTTGGGTAGGGTTTCCCCAGACATCACCTGAGAATCTCAAACAAGATTGCTCAGTTTAGCTGCAGAAAAGGTATCCTACCTTCCTGTATCCTGGGCATCTTATCAATTATAATGACCCCCAGGAACCACTCTGCCTGCAATCTCATTTAGGTTTCTTAGTAACCCTTTGAAGATAGTGACTTGAAACTCCACTGAAACGGGATATCTGGCTACTGTAAATGACGATGTGCTGGCTCTCCCTTGAGCAGCCGTTATGCATATGGGTATGTCTTCCTGCCAAGCTCTCCCTTGAGAAACCTGCACCCATGCTCCTGAGTGAGTCTTTTCTGAGGACTTCTCTTTCTCTTAACCCTCATGTTTAAGCCTATATTAAAAAGTCTTTATCAGCTGGGCATGGTGGCATACACAAGGAGGAGCCACAGTTGCCACAGCCAGCTCCAATCACCATCACCACAAGCATGGGCAGCTACCAGCCAATACCAACCCCAGCACCAAGCCTGGCAGGACAAGCAGCACTGGCCCAGGTGGCCTGACACCTGCAAGCACCTGATGACATAGACAAAAACTTAGAGAAAATTTTGGCAACAGTAGAATGATTCAATGTAAGAAGTGAATCTGGGCGTGGTGGTGCACGCCTTTAGTCCCAGCACTTGGGAGGCAGAGGCAGGTGGATCTCTGTGAGTTTAAGGCCAGCCTGGTCTACATGGTGAATTCCAGGCCAGCTGGGGCTACAGGGAGACCCTGTCTCAAAAAGACCAAAAAAGAAAAAAAAGAAGAAAAAAAGTCTGTTTATCAACAGAAATGACACTGAAGATTTGTCCAAAAGACTGCCATACAGAAGAAAAACCCCAGGAAGTACCTTCCAGTGTAGGAGATGAAGCGACTGTAGAGTTTGGTGTTGGAAGGAGAAAAGGGTACAGAGGCAGCCAATGTTGCAGGCCCTGGTGGAGTTCCAGTTCAGGGCAGTAAATCCACATCAGACAAGAACCACTATAAACGGTATCTGCTTTGAGGGGTCCTCCACACAATTCCCAGCAGTTACCAAGACAGTTTAAGAACAAGGAAAGAAATGAGGAATTGGAACACGCTCCCAAATACCTACCACAGGGGAAGAGTCCCACCTTCCAGAGATTCCAGCCTCTGGGGCACAAAGAAGTGATGGGGGTACTGAGAACCAAGTAAGGTGGACCAGGGAAGAGTGTGTATGGGGTTCTAGACCATGATTCCCCAGACCCTCCTCAGAGCCTGGAGAGGTCAGCAATGAAGGAAAAAGGCACAGAAAACAAGATGGTGAGACCCAAGGTCAGCAGCCACCTCAGCGCAGATACTGTCATAATTTCCATTACTGGCACAGATGCCCGAAGAACCCTGAACCACAGGATGGCAAACAGACAAAAGCAGCCAGTCCGCCAACTGAGCTTTGGTCCCCTCCTGAGACTGAGAAGGGTGGAGCTGAGTAAACTGAGCTAACATCTCCCCATCATCCGGTTAGTCATTCGACAAGATGAAGAATGAGGTTCCGACAGGAAGAACAGGAGGCTGGGGCTGAAGCCCTTAAGTGCTGGCTTTTTGCCATTGACTGGGTACACTAGAATTACCCACATTGTCTATGCAAGCATGGGGTTTTTATTGTTTTCACCCAAAGACATCTCTTTTTAGTAATGATAAATGTATGTTTTCAAGACCTTTCAATACACCTTTAAAGGTTTTTAAATTGTTTCGTATCTGGTCAAGATTATTATTTTTCACTTTACTGAAAATGTATGATAATGCCCCAAAGAGTGTTACTTTTCCTTCTTGACATCCTGCTCTGCAGCTTTCTGGGCTCTTTGGCTTGAATGTCAAAGAGCTGGCTGTTGGCACAGGCCATGCAGAGACTGGCAGAAGCCTTGAGGGTCTTCTCCTCCTCTGTGTTGACTCTGGCTTTCTCCTTTTTATAGACATTCTGGATGTGCATCACTGGTCCTATGAGCTGGGTGGCCAATTTGAGTTCCTCAGCACAGTAGTCTGCCTTCTTGGGGGAAGATGATGAGCTTAGAGCGGTATTCCTTCAGCCGCTGCACATTGGCCTGTGGGGATTCAGTGGATTTGTTCAGCCTTTTTGGGTCTAGAAGGATGTCAATGGTCCAAGCCACTTTCTTATGGATGCTGGGCATTCTGAGCTCTTCTAGGCTAAAGTCCCTGCCAGCCCAAACCTTGGTGTGGTACCTCACTATGGGCCAGATGGGACCAGATGAGGGGCAACTCGGCACGCTTTCACCTGCCAGGCCTTGTGTCAAGTGTCTGCTCACAGCTACCAGTCCTTGTGGAAGTGGGACTTCAGGATCATGCCATTCCGGCTATGTCCTGCCATGGCTGCGTCCTGCCCAGGAGAACAGCTGAGAGAGGAGATGACATCTTAAAGAACTTCATTTTTAATTTGTAACAAAAGTTTAGAGCTTGACTTAAAAAAAAGTCAACAAGCTGGGCATGGTGGCGCACACCTGTAGTCCCAGGTGGATCTCTGTGAGTTCAAGGCCAGCCTGGTCTACATAGTGAGTTCCAGGACAGCTGGGGCTACAGGGGGGACCCTGTTTCAAAAAGACCAAAAAAAAAGTCAACAAACTGCGAATGCCTAATAAAAGTCTTAAATAATTTTACAAAAAAGAAAAACAAAGCTGGAGTTGTTCCTCTGGTTACATGCACAGTTCAAAGAAATGCCCCACTCAAGAGTCCATGTTACCCAGCCTGCCCTGGGCATTGTTGTGAACAAACTAGCTGTTACCAAGAGAATAAATGTATGTACTGAGCTCAGTAAGCACTCTTAAGAGCTGGATGTGGTAACACAGGCTGTAATCCCATCATCCAGGAAGCACAGGCAGGAGGGTGGATGTAAGTTCAAGGCCAGCTTGATCTTCAAATCCTTTGCCAAGCCCTGTCTCAAAAGACAAAAGCAGGGTCTGGTGAGATGGCATAGTGGGTAAAGCCACTTGCCAGGCAAGCCTGGCAAACCTGAGTATAATCCCCAGAACTCATGTAAAGGTGGAAGGAGAGAACCAACTCCACAAAACTGTCTTCTGACCTCTACCTGCACCCACACATAATCATGTACAAATAATAATAACGATGGCAAAAAGAACAAAAAACCTCTCCTGAGAGCTGAGACAACTTCCTGAAACGCATAAAGGAAATGATCAAAAAAAGGGAGAGGCGCTTGAGTTCAGCCGCAGCTCCAGTCTGCTTCACCTGGAGTAGCTAACTCATGAGAACCGAGGAAAGAAGCAGGGCTGTGGAACCCACTTGGTATGGGTTGATGACCTGACAGCAAAGAATAATATAAGACACTGAACTGTAAAAAGTAAAAATAACAGCTGGGCATGGTGGCTCACACCTTTAATCCCGGTGCTCGGGAGGCAGAGGCAGGCAGATCTCTGTGAGTTCGAGGCCAGCCTGGTCTCCATAGTGAATCCAGGACAGCTGGGGCTACAAGGAGACCCTGTCTCAAAAAGACCAAAAAAAAAAGTAAAAAGTAAAAATAACTTTAAGTGATGGTTGCTGCCAGGTCCCTTTGAGCTTCTCATACCAGCCCAGAGCCCAGCAGTGGAAGGTGACCTTGAGCGTCAGGAGGGAAGGGCTCTACAGACAAAACTCTACTTCTGTCCTCTTAGGGACCTGGTCAGACCCAAGAATTCAATCCAAAGTCTGGCATGTGTACGCCCACTACTAGGGAAGCTGAGACAGGAGGATTACTGCAACTCTGAGGATAACCAGGACAAGACCCTGTCTCAAAAAAAAAAATAGAAGGAACTAATAAAATTAAAAGTGGGATAAAGGGAAGTCAAAAGGCCCATCTTCAGGCGTTGTCTGAGGATAACTGGTAAAGTCTTTTCCAAGTCTTGGCCTTTTTTTCCAGTCACTCAAATGGGGATGGGTCACCCCAGGGACAAAGGTCGGAAGCGGTGAGAAGCTGCAACTTAACTTGGCCAGGGCTTTGCTCAGCGGTTTGGCCAGTTCCTTTCCTGCTGTTTTTGTGCTTCTCACTTCACGGTGAGTAAGCATCAGTTCACACTGCAGTGCACATGACCATCACACAGGATAGAAGACATCTGGGCTTCCTAAGATAAGGTTCTGAGAACCCAGTGGTGCTTGTCAAATGATGCATCAATCAAGTCTGACCCAGCGGAAACCTCACACAGCAACTGGCCAGAAAGATTTGTGAACTCAAAAACTCCCTCAGACTATAGGACACTAAAGATTTCTAAAAACTTGGGGTAAAGTTCAGTAATAGAGCACTTGCCTAGCACATGCAAAGAAAGATGAAAGAAAGATGGGGGGGAGGCAGTGAGAGAGTAAGAGAAAGCCTGAAGAGATGGCTCAGTGGTTAAGAGCACTTGGGGCTCTTGCAGAGGACCCAGGTTCAATTCCCAGCACCCACAATGGGCAACTCCCAACCATTTGTAACTCCAGTTCCAGGGGATCTGATGCCCTCTTCTGGTCTCTTCAGGCACTGTACTCATGTGTACAAACCTGCACACAGACACATAAATTAAAAATAAATCTCCTTAGCCCAGTATGGTGGTGCACGCCTTTAATCCCAGCATTCGGGAGGCAGAGGCAGAGGCAGGCGAATCTCTGTGAGTTCAAGGCCAGTCTGGTCTACATCATGAGTTCCAGGACAGCTGGGGCTACAGGGAGACCCTGTCTCAAAAAGACCAAAGGAAAAAAAAAAAAGAATTAAGAATTTCTGTGTATCAAAAGATGCTAGAAGAGAGAAGAGCCCAAGAACATAAGCCAAAGGAAGCCCCTTTCCTGGGGACTAACATCGGCCAATGTCAGGAGAGAAGACGGAACTACAGCAGGGGCAATGGCATAATTTATTTATGCCCTTGGACTCTACTTAAACCGACACAGCACTTCCATTGTATGATGGGTCACCGCTGTACCTGCCACAGTGTGTTCACGCAGCAGTCTGCTCTGGCCACATTGTGTCCCATGGCTAGAGTTTCAACAGTCATATGCATTCCTTACCCTTGCTCAGAGCCTAAGTGTAAGCATCCCAACTCATTATGGCTTTTGCTGCAAAAACCGCATGGCTCTGGCTCTGACATGGGTTTTTTTTTTTTTTTTTTGAGACAGGGTCTCCCTGTAGCCCCAGCTGGCCTGGATTCGCTATGGAGACTAGGCTGGCCTTGAACTCACAGAGATCCACCTGCCTCTGCCTCCTGAGTGCTGGGACTAAAGGTGTGCACCACCATGCCTGGCTATTTCTTTTTTTTTTTTTTATTGTGTGTGTCTATCATATGTGTGTATGAGAGAGAGAGTGCGGGCATACTTGCTACAGTGCCAGGGCCACTTAGGACATAAACAAGCAAAAACAAACAAATAAAAACAACAATAAGAAAACAAATAACTAAAAGGGGATGGAGAGACTAGGGCTGTAACTCAGTTGGCGGTATGCTTGCCTAACATGCAGGAAACCCTGAGTTTGAGCTGTACCACCACATAAACCAGGTGGTGGTCCATACCTGGGGGCAGAAGGATCAGAGAAGTCTAAGACCTTCCTTTGATACACTGGGAATTTGAAGCCAGTCTGGGCTAGAGTCTCTGCTTCAAAACAAATAACAAGGACTGTAAATGTAGGATGTTGTCAATTCATTTTTCAGATGAGAAGGGAAGGGAACACATTCCATGGCTGTGTTCAACTGCTCAGATACTGAACTACATATCACCCAGTCCCATGTGGCTGTGTTTGCAGTAATTCACTGCTAGCCTAGGGCCTATGTGCTCCTTACACTGGCCAGATGATGAAAGAGCTGAGGCCATGATGAGAGCCACCTGCCTCTGCATCCTTCAGGGATGGTGCAATTATGTCTTTCCTCCTGGATACAAAAATGCTTTTGGTTTTGGGGGGTGGTTTTTTCGGTGTTTTTTTTTTTTAAATACTACTTAAGGACCATAACCAGGGTCTTATGCATACTAGACAAAGTCTCACCATATAGTCCAGGCTGGCCTTATGGTCCTGATCCTCTTGCCTCCACCCATACCCAGTTCACAATATTATTTTTAAATATTTAAATTTTTTAATTTTCATTTTATATATGAGTGTTTTGCCAGCCTGTATGTAAGCGCACCATGTGTCTGCAATGCCCAAGGCCAGAAGAGGGTTTCAGATCCCCTGGAACTGGAGTTACAGATGGTTGTGAGCTGCCATGTAGGTGCTAGAAACTGAACCTAGTTCCTCTGCAACAGCAGCCAGTGCTCCTGACCAGAGGTATCTCTCCAGCCTCACAAAATTATTTTTTAATGCAAACAAACCCTTTGTTTTTTGTTTTAAATATTTTATTTTTATTTTATGTATATTACTGTACTGCTTGCATGTATGTACGTACACCAGTGTCATGCAGTGCTCACAGAGGTCAGAAGAGGGCATCAGATCCCTTAGAACTGGAGTTACTGACAGTTGTTAACTGCCATGCAGGTACTGGGAATCCACTCAGGTCCTCTGCAAGAGCAGCCAGTGCTCTTAACCTTTGAGCCATCTCTCCATCCCCTAAACTGACCCTTTGTATCCACAGGTTCTATATGCAAGGATTCAACTCTGAATAACAAATATTCAGAAAATAAACCTTGCATCTGTATTGGACATATGCCAGCTTTTTCCCGACCATTATTCTCTAAACAATACAAGTACTTATATAGCATTTATGTTGTATTAAGGACTATAAGCCATCTAGACATAGTTTAAAGTTTACATGACAGTATCGGCAGTGTTTTCAGGGAGTCCTGGAACCAGTCCCTGCTGGATACCTGGGGATGACTGAATTCTTTCCAAAGGGATAACAATTCAAGATTCCACTTGACTTTCCTGTTCAGATAACTCTTGGTCTGCAGGCCAAGGAACCAATTTGAGATTCTGCCTGTGACAGGGAGGCCCCCTAGCCCACCATCTGGTGGGATGACTTATTTAGAAGATACCCAACTCAAATTACGATTCATTATGGTGAAACAATACAAAGCAGGCTAGAGGTATAGCTCAGTTAATGGCATGCTTGTCTAGCATGCATAAAGGCCTGGGTTCCATCCCCAACACTGAATAAACCAGCCATAGTGGTGGATGCCTATAATTCCAACACTCAGGAGATGGAGACAAGGATCAGGAGTTCAAAGTTATCCTTAGCTACACAGTGAGTTTCAGCCTGGGCTACATAAGACCCTGCTCTCCCCTCAAAAGTACAAGTAAACCCACAGCTGGTTTGGCTACAGAGGAGACTGGAGACAATGACAAAGTTGAGCTCACTGTTGCCATGACAACAGCACCCACTATTAGTAACTCAGTTTAACAAAAGCAAGGTCAGAAAAGGGAACTTTGTGTCCAAGGCCACAGGGACTGGAATTCTAGACTAAGAGACTTCCCTTAGAGTTCGGCCACTGTGAATGATCTTGTCTAGAAATGTGATATCATTACAGGTCACAAAACAGTGGGATTTAGTTTTGTTTGGCATGTGCCAGTCACCTTTTTATTAGGTATCAATTCTCATCTGGGATATGAAAAGATTTGGCCATGACTGAATTAAGTCAAGCCAAGCCAGTTCAGAGTGCAGCTTCCATTTGGCTCCTCTTTTTCAAAGATATTTTATTCATTTTAATTTTTTGTGTATGAGTGGTTTGCATGCATGTGTATAAATGCACCATGTACATGCAATACCAACAGAGTCCAGAAGAGGGCAGCATTAGATCCTCCTGAACTGGAGTTACAGATGGTTGTTAGCTGCCATGTAGGTGCTGGGAACTGAACCTGGGTCCTCTACAGGAGCAGCCAGTGCTCTTAACTGCTGAGCCATCTGTCCAGCCCTTTGCCTCTTTCTCTTTTCATTTCCTTTCTGCCATACTGTGTATGCTAGGAAAGCACTCTACCACAGAACTACACCCTCATCCCTCTTATTTTTTATTTTGAAACAGTGTCTTGCAGTTGCAGGTTCTGAACTTTTGATCCTCTTGCCTTTCCCTCCCAAGTGCTGGGATTACAGGTGTGCACCAATCACCATGCCCAATTCAATATTGGCTTTATTTTAGTAGTGGTAACATAAAGTTTAAAGATTTAAATTAAAATGTTCATAATCCTCAACAAAGATTAATAAATGGAACCTGGTAACATATAAAGGAATTATATACCATGGCCAAATAGCAATTATGGTAGAAAGGGAATGTTGGTTTAACATTAACAAAAAAAAAATTGCTAGGCATGTTGGCGCACGCCTTTAATCCCAGCACTTGGGAGGTAGAGGCAGGCAGATCTCTGTGAGTTCGAGGCCAGCCTGGTCTACATAGCGAGTTCCAGGTCAGCTGGGGCTACAGGGAGACCCTGTCTCAAAAAGACCAAAAAAAAAAAAAAATCATGGCTGGGCATGGGGGTACACACTGATCTCTGAGTTTGAGGCCAGCCTGGTCTACATAGTGAGTTCCAGGCCAGCTGGGGCTACAGGGAGACCCTGTCTCAAAAAGCCCAAAAAGAAAGAGCATGAAAGATAGATTGAGGATTGGGTCCTACTTTAGAGGAAAATAAGTACATATTTCAGCTAAATGCAATGGACCAGAAAAGGGACACTGTGATAACTGTGGAAATTTGAATAAGTTCTGTTACAGCTTGGATACATTTGTCGCCCCAAAATCCATGCTGGGGGTTTGCTACTCAAAGTCCTATGCTCATAGTGTTAGAGGGTAGAAACTTATTCATACCATAGTACCTAGAGGTAAGGCTTTAGGAAGTGATTAGATTTGTTCATTAGAGCAGAGTCCTCATGACTGAGGTCTGGTGGCCACACACAAATACATATGTATTCCTGTTACAGTGTGATGCATCCACCGTCCCTCACCAGCCTGTGTCATGCTATTTGGCCTTCCAGCCCCTAAAGCTACAAGGTAACATCTTTTCTCTACAAAGTAACCTGCCTCTGGTTTTGTTTGTTTTGTTTGAGAAAAGGTCTCACTATGTGGCCCCAGCTGGCCTGGAACAATGTAGACCAAGCTGGCCTCTGACTTGTAGAGATATGTCTCTGCCACCTGAGTGCTGGGATTAAAGGTGTGCACCAACACAATCAGCCTAGGAGGGGTGAAAGGTTTATGTTTTTGTACTACTTTTTAAAAAGATTTTACTTTTTATTAGAATTTTATGTGCATGAGTATCTTGCCTACATGTATGTAAGTACACCACATGTGTGCAATGCATGCAGAGGCCAGCAAAGGGCATCAGATCCCATGGAACTGGAGTTACAGATAGTTGTGAGTAGCAATGGGGGTGCCTGGAACCAAATCCCAGTCCTCTGAAAGAGCAGCCAGTGCTCTTGACCACTTAGCCATTTCTCAACCCTTGCTTTTTATCTTGTGTGTGTGTGTGTGTGTGTGTGTGTGTGTGTGTTTACAAATTGTTTTCAGAATTTTGAAAGATTTATGTGTATGACTGTTTTATCTATACGTAAGTATACCTAATGTGCATGCAATGCCCAAGGAGGCCAGAAGAGAGCATTGGATCCCTTGGAACTGGAGTTCAGATGGTTGATAGCCACAATGTGGATGCTGGGAACTAAACCCCTGTCCTTTGAAAGAGCATTAAGTGCTCTTAAACGGTGTGCTATCTCTCCAGTCCGTTTACAAATTTCTTGAGACAGGGTCTTACTTTGTAGCTCAGATTGCCCTGAAACTCACTGTATAGATCAGGCTGGCCTCAAATTCTCTCAGCAATCTGGTCTCAGCCTCCTGAAAGCTGGAATTATAGGCATCAGCTTCCTGAATGCTAGAATTATAGGCATGGGCCACTACAACTTTACTGAGGTATCACTTATATAACATAAAATTCGCCTTTTTTTTTTTTTAAGTCACAGTCTCATTATGTAGCCCTGGTTGGCCTCAAACGCATAGAGATCCCTGTAAATTTGCCCACTTTAAGCATACAGCTAAATAATTTTTAGTGTATTTACCTAAGTGTACAAAAAAATATCATGAACCAGTTTTACACTTGATCTTAGCCAACGGCCAAGTGATCATAAACCACTTTTTTTTTTGTCTTTTTGAGACAGGGTCTCCCTGTAGCCCCAGCTGTCCTGGAACTCACTGTGTAGACCAGGTTGGCCTTGAACTCACAGAGATATGCCTGCCTCTGCCTCCAGAATGCTGGGATTAAGGGTGTGCGCCACCACACCTGGCTCAACATAAACTACTTTTTAAACATTTTTTAAAATTGAGCTTTTGTACATTTTATACAACAGTTCTTAATCAAATTAAGAACCCCTCCCCCATCCATGTCCCCAGACCTCATACATTCTGCCATACATATATATTTTTTTTTTGGTCTTTTGAAGCAGGGTCTCCCTGTACCCCCAGCTGTCCTGGAACTCATTATGTAGACCAGGCTGGCCTTGAACTCACAGAGATCCGCCTGCCTCTGCCTCCCAAGTGCTGGGACTACAGGCATGCACCACCATGCCTGGCTTGCCATACATATTAAATCCTATTGAGTCAAGCCTTTGTACCAAGATGTCCTTCAGTGCAGATACATACACTGGAGTCTAGTCAGCCTATCTAGAGATCATAAGTAAGGCCTACTCTCCCTTACCTAGTAGTGATCAATCTCCAACAGTTCCTAGGCTAGGAATCCACCACCACCTATTTCCCTCATTTTAAAAAATATTTTATTTGGCTGGGCGTGGTGGCACATGCCTTTAATCATAGCACTTGAGAGGCAGAGGCAGGTGGATCTTTGTGAGTTCGAGGCCAGCCTGGTCTACATAGTGTGTTTCAGGACAGCTGGGGCTATAAGGAGACCCTGTCTCAAAAAGACAAAAAAAAATTATATTTATTATTTTCATTTTAAGAGTGTAATGCCTGCATGTAGGTAGGAGCACCTGTGTCATGAAGTGCCCACAGAGGTCAGAAGAGGGTGTCAGATCCCCTAGAACTGGAGTTACAGACAGTTGTTACCATCATGTGGGTGCTGGAAACCAAACCTGGGTCCTCTGCAAGAGTAGCCAGCACTCTTAACCACTGAGCCATTTCTCCAGACCCTACTTTTCAAACATTTAAGGGGGCTGGAGAGCTGACTCAGTGGTTAAGACTACTTGCTGTACAATCATGTGAACTAGAGTTCTGATCCCAGCATCCACTGTAACAAGCTGGACGGACAAGTACATGCCAATAACCCCAGATGAAGACAGGAGGATCAGTGGGGGCCTTGCTGGCTTCTAGTCTAGCTGACAAAATGCCAACTCTATGTTTAAGAAGAGCCCTTGTCTTAAAGGAATAGGCACAGCCCAGTGTGGTGGCATACATCTTTAATCTCAGTACTTGGGAGGCAAATGCAGGCTGATCTCTGTGAACCTGAGTCCAGCCTAGACAAGTTCCAGGTAAGCCAGAGCTGTGTAATGACTGTCTTAAAAAAAAAAAAAAATACACAGAGAGCAATGAAGGAGGGTACCCCAAACACCCTATACACACGCATTAATTAATTAATCCTTTGAAAAATTTCATGGGCCTTGTAAAACAGACCAGTAATTCCAGCTACTTGGGAAGCTAACAGAGGAACATGATTTTAAGTCAGGGTGGCTACAGAGATGGCTCAGTAATTAAGCGCACTGGTGGCTCTCAGGAAGACCTGGGTTAGGTTCTCAGCAACCACATGGCAACTGTGCTGGATAGCTTTACTGTCAACTTGACATACCTAGGTTGAGGGAGCCTCAATTAGGGAATTGCCTCTATTGGACTGGCCTGTGGCCATGTCTGAGGGGCATCTTCTTGATGAGTGATGTGGGAGGGCCTAGCCCACTGTGGGTGGTGCTACCCCTGGGTAGGTGGGTCTGTGTTGCATAAGACAGCAGGCTGAACAGGGGCCAGAGGAGCAAGCCAGTAAGCAGCGTTCCTCCATGGCCTGTGCTCCTGCTTCCAGGTTCCTGCCCTGAGTTCCTACCTTGGGCTCCCTGACAAACTGCAACCTGGGAGTTGTAAGCTAAATAAACCCTTTCTTCCCCAAGTTGGTAGTGGTCAGAGTGTTTTGTCACAGTAGTGAAGAAACAAACCAGGACAGCAACTAACAATTGTCCATAACTCTAGTTCCAGCCGCCACTGTCTTCTGGCCTCCACAGGCACTGTATGCACATGATGCACTTATATACATGCAGGCAAAACATTCACACACATAAAAATAAATTTAAGTCCTTCCAGGGCTTAAGAATGAGTTTAAGGCCATCTTGGGAAACTTAGTGATATCCTGTGGAAAATGAAAAGAGGGCTGAGGACATAGTTCCATAGTAAAATATTTACCAAGCATGTATGAAGTCTTAGGTGTCATCCCCTGTACCACACACACACACACACACACACACAAAATGTAGTCACCCCAATAAGACCTCTTATGCTGGGACTGGAGAGAGAGCTTAGCTGTTAAGAGTACTGGCTACTCCTGCAAAGAACACAGGTTCAGCTTCCAGCACTCACATGGCAGCTAACCACCATCTGTAACTCTGGTGTTAGGGGATTTGATGCAGGCAAAACTCTGAATCCCATAATATAAAATACATCCAAAAAGAGATCCCTTATGCTCCCAGACCCAGGCAATCACTGAACTGTTTTCTGTCTCTATAGTATAATTTGCCTTTCCTGGCCACTTTGTGTATATGGAATAAAATAATATGTGGTCTTGTGTGTCTGGCACAACTTAACATGTTATTGAGGCCTTGACACTATTTCGGTGGACAGCTGATAAAACTTGAGTAAGATCTGTAAAATGGCTGGATGACATTCTATCCATGTTAATATCTTGGATTGCAGAACTGTATTTTGGTTCTACTACATAATACTTTAACATTGGAGGATGCTAGGGAAGGGCATGTGGGGTATGTATCACTCCTGCAACCACTTTCCAAGTGTAAAATAGAGGCAGGTCTCATTATGTAGCCAGACTGGCCTGGGACTCCCTATCTTCCTGCCTCAGCCTCCTGAATGCTGGTTATACACATGAATGGTGTACCCTTATTTATACTTACAGCTTAGAGGCTCTGACTGTGCATTGCTGCAAGTGGCCTAGTGAGGTAACATTGTGATTTCTTTTCAACCTCATGGTCCCATAGCCTTTCTACCTGCAAGAGGTCCCTGGTGAACTCAGCATCCAGAAGGTTCTTCAGGGCTATGTAGGGATTGAGATTACAGAGGACATGTTCTGAAGATCTCAGGGAGGAGCTCTTGCTTCTCTGGTGACCGTGGTGCCTTTGGGGTTGGCCCTTTGGCCCACCAGAGGGTAGCCAGACCCAGCAGTCCTGAGAGACTAAGTAAACCCAGAGTGTAGGACATAAGGACCAAGGGACCCAGGGAGGGACCCAGAGGCTGAGAAAGACCCTTGTCCCTGGTGTGGACATCTGCTCAGAGTCTTCCTGAGAAGTTGCTGATGTCAGGCTTCTGCTTCCTGTTGCCAGGCAGAGGGAATGAACTCTGATGGGTGGACATCCAGGCCTGGGAGGAAATGAGAGCTTGGCACTGAGGAGGACCTGACATGTTTGCAGGCTCTGGCTGGGTTTTGACACTCATAAGCAGAGAGAACCTTGAGCATGTCTGTTTGCTGATGGGCATGCAGACAGGCACACCGTTCACATGGGCACATGGGTGCACAGCCTGCCAGTGCCAATTCCAATCCTGGGTAGCAGCCTATGTTCCAACCTCCACAAAGGGAGGAAGGTGGCAGAGTGGACACCCAGTGCAGGAGGATAGAGCTCATGGCATGCCTGTGTCCTGTCCATTCCCCCCATCACTGACCACCAGCCACTGCTATCAAACATTGGTAGAAAGCAGGGACCTGCATAAGGCCCATATCTATCCTTGAGCTTTAAAGTTCCAGCCAGGAGTAATCTGGTTTCCTGGGGGTGCTGACTAGCAAAGGGCACTGGCTATATGGGGTTCTTGGAAGGCCAACAGGGACAAAGGCCTCTGAGAGCACTTAGGCTTGGGGGCAGAAAGGAAGGAGGCTGGTGTATGATGGGGTAGGGGGCTCTCAAGGATGACCCTGATGTGCTAAGACTTCCCTGGTGTGTACAGGCTAGCAGGGCAGGGAGAGCAGGGCATTCTGGAGGCCTCAGACTTGGTAATATGGCAGTTAGTTGCTCTGTGTCCCCCCTTCCGTAGCCTGGCCTGTGCTGGCTTGTGGCCTCCACCAGCTCCCCGACCTATGCATCTAAATCAGTCTCGACTCTGCCACCACTGACCAAACCCACCTCAAACCAGCTTCAACAGAAAAGAGAAGTGACCATTTCACAAGACTGAACAGCCCAGGGGAATACATCAGGCAAGGTTGGCTCCCAAGACTCCATAACGAGAGTCGGCAAGTTCCTGCTCTCTCCCTGCCCTAAGCTTCCTTTCCCAAATGCTAATGAAGTTTCCAGAACTGCATCTTTCCATCTTCCATCAGCCTTGGCTCACATGTCTATACCACAAGCCTGGAAGTGCAGGAGTCAACTGTGTCCAGTGTGGGAAGGGTTGAGCTAAGGAAGGGGAGGGCCAGTACCTTGAGCTAGGTGGGATGCTGGGCAGAAACACAAACATGAAATGGTCCAGGGTCAGAGGTTATGTCAAGTGGGCTGATCTGTCCTGCCAGCCAGGAGGCCTGGGGACAAGTGTTCCCCCGTGACCCAAAGGACTCTTATTTATTGGGCCCATGAGACCGAGGTTGGTGGGTCCTCAAGCTGCCTAGAAGAACAAGGAAGGTCCGTTGTGGCTTAGGGCACTTGGATGCCATCATAAAGCCAAAGGGAGTTGGAAAGGGTGTGTCAGAGCTCTTTGCTACTGAGTAGCCCTGGGTGGGGGTGGGGAAACAGAGTGTGTGTGTGTGTGTGTGTGTTTGTGTGTGTTTGTGTGTGTGTATGCGCGCAAGGCTGGGAGTCCACGAACCTGGAGCAGAGACTGAATCCAGGATGAAGGGGAGGTCTGAAAAGCCAGTTGGAAACTACCCAGGGTACAGGGTCTGGGGAACCTCACAGCTAGAAACACCCAAGGCTGGGTGGGCTGGGGTGGACAACCTGGCCTCTGCTGGCACAGGACTAGGCACAGAAAGGGCAAGAACAACAGGAGGGAAGTGGCCAAGCTGTCCCCAGCGCTGGTTTCTGCTCTCCCTGCCTGGCCTGGCTCCCCGCCTCTTTGAGTATGTTCATCATCGCCCTCTCACCCCGCCTCCACTGCAAAGGGGTGGGGAGGGTGCCACAACTCTTCCTCTCTTGGGCTAGCCTGAGCAGCAGATGAACTTATAAGAACCCTGCAGCTATCCCTGCCACAGTGAGCACCATGAGGGACGACGAAGTGGCTCTTCTGGCTACGGTCACTCTCCTGGGAGTTCTGCTGCAAGGTGAGCTGGCTCCTGGCTCAGGGGGGTGGGAGGAACCTCACACCAGTGTTGCCTGCTTTCTGTCCTTCAGGAGGTAGCAAGGGGTTACTAGCAAGCCCTGGCCCAGGGTGAAGGACAAAGGGGTCTTCTAGCTCAGTTCCTGGTGCTGAGGTCCAAGATCTTCCAGGGCTTCTGGCGCCTTGGATATCAAAGGGCCTGAATCTCAGCTGAGGGGCCCAAACTTTCCTGGGGTGGGTAAAGAGAAGCCCCGAAGGCATATCTACAGCATGAGTGATGGAAACTGCACAGGGGTCAGGGTTTAGAGGGCTAAGCAAGCAAGGGGGACATGAAGGCAAAGTTTGCTGAGGGACCATTGAGGCATGCCTGCCTTAAGCTAGGAGCTGGGGCTTCTAGATCAGTGTTAGAAGTTTAGAGGAGAGCAGGGGCTTTTCGAGGTCTAGATACTGCATGTGACTTTGTGTAATTCTAGGGACTGGGAGGTAGCAGGGCCATGGGCTTAGGACAGAGCATCTCTGCTGAGTTAGGTTGGGAGAGTTCCCAGCTACAGCCATCTGTGAATAGACTGTCAGGTTTAGTGCTGGGTTCATGATGTCTGAACAGAGAAACTGAGACAGGAGCTTATGCCATTGTATGGCAGCGCAGGGACCCAGACCTGAGTGACTCTGGCCTGAGACAGCCAGGATCCCTTCTGGCTGACTCTATAGGTAGGCAACCAGGATCCCTTAAGCCACAGGACATAATTCCTTGCTCCGTGGAGAATACAGCCAGTTTTGTCAGGGGGCACTGCCTACCCAGGATTAAAATGCTGAAGTCCAAGCCTTCAGAACAGGGATGGGCATTTGCCTGTGTTTTGCAAGTCAAATGGTTCAGACCGTTTGTGCTGTTCCTCCAGTTTTCGACTGTTCATCATCCTCCCACACTCATTCACAAGACCACAGGGGTCTCTCCATCCATCCATTGAGCATCTCTAAACACAGGGCAGGTAGGAGGTCAGCTAGGAGGCCCCCCTCGGGAGAGAGTTACAGAGAAGTGGCCAAGGGAGGGGGTGGGAGGACAAAGGAAAGGATGGGGTTACAATGGAGGGTGAACAACGCCTAGATCCGCTGGGCGCCACACCTGACTTGCACCTCCTCTCGGCCCCAGCCTACTTCTCCCTGCAGGTGATCTCCGCCCGCAGGGCCTTCCACGTCCCGCCTCCGCTCACCACCGGCCCTCCCGAGTTCGAGCGGGTCTTCCGAGCTCAGTAAGGGACGGCGGGAGGGTCCCGGGCTAGTCCAGATCAAAGTTGGAGGATCAGCCCCTCGGGCGCGCTCACTCAGCCTACCCCCACCGCAGGGTGAACTGCAGCGAGTACTTTCCGATGTTCCTCGCCGCACTCTGGGTCGCCGGCATCTTCTTCCACCAAGGTTTTGGGGCCGTGCTGGAGAGGCAGGAAGCACACACCGGATCTGGGGAGTTGGGGGGAGCACAGGCACCCAGTCCCCGAGGAAGGGCGGACGCGCCGGGTCATGGAGGGGGGCGCACACACAGGGTCCCCTGAGGACACAAGCACCGGATCCCCGAGGGGGTGCACACACGGGGGGGTCTCCGCTGGGGGCGCAGACAGGCGTCCTCACCACGCTGCCCCGGCCTCTCGCAGGCGCCGCGGCCCTGTGCGGGCTAGTCTACCTGTTCTCGCGGCTCCGCTACTTCCAGGGATACGCACGCTCGGCGCAGCTCAGGTGAGAACTCGCAGGAATGCGGAGCGGGGAAGGGTCGCTCGGGGATGGAGCTCAGATACCCTGCGGGGGTCCAGAGCGCGAGAACTGATTGGAACGCGTCCCGCTCCGGGCACTGGGGTCCGCAGCTGGGAGGGCCTAGCCGGGCGGAGGCGGGGCCCAGGGCGGAGCCTGGGCTGGCCCTGCTTGGGATGGGCATGGCCTAAGGAGCACCTCCTCCATCCTGGACGGGCCCAAGGTGGGCCTAGCCAGATGCGGCAGGACCTAGGCCTGTGGGCGGGGCCTTGGCTTTGCTCCTGCTGAGCACCACCCGCAGGCTGGCCCCCCTGTACGTGAGCGCCCGTGCACTCTGGCTGCTGGTGGCGATGGCAGCGCTGGGCCTGCTCGTTCACTTCCTTCCTGGCACGCTGCGCACCGCGCTCTTCAGACGGCTCCAGGCGCTCCTGTGGATGGCCTGAGATGAAGGACCTCTGGGTTGGTGGAGCTGGAGAAGAGCCTGGAGCACAAAGGAGGGGTGCCAGCCTCCACATCCCAGTCTGTAATAAAGTTCCCATGACCGGTCCTGCCTGCATTCTGTGTTCCAGAGTGCGGCTCACCACGGGTCGGAAGCCAGGAGGGGCTCAGCAGGACAGGGGCAATCAGATGGGCTTTGGGAGGTGACCTGGGCAGGGTGTGATCTCATCCCTTTCAGGTGGTACTCAGCCTCTGCACAGCCTGCATGGCCTATAAGGCTGCCTGAATCCTGAAGGACATTTCAGATAGCCATCCCTCATCCTCCTATCATCTCTCCCCAACCTTTTTCTGTCTTCTCCACTGACCCCCAGCTGCCCTATTCTGTTGTGTCACCTCCTTTCCCCCACACTCAACCCCAACTTCACAACTAGAGCTGGCTGGTCATTTCCCAAGTGAAAGAGGGTCCCAGTTTTTGGTCACACTGGGTTTACAATATCAAAGTCAATATAGATGTTCAGGACACCCTTGCAGAGGCCCACAAAACAGTGGGCATGACCAGAAATGTGCTCAATGATAGGTTCCCTTAAGAGGATATCAGAGTGGCAGGGGAGGGTCAGACATGAAGGCCTACTGACAAAATGTCTCTAAAATGACTTTTAGCCTAGCCTACTAAGGAAGAAAGTTTCCCACATAGGGCCTACAATGTGTACAAAAACCCTGAGGTAGATGGAAACGGCTCATTTATCTTAGGGAAGAAGACCCTATTATTAGTGGTGGCTCATGGTTGTAAACTCAGCACTTGAGAAGCTGAGGCAGGATTGCCACAAGTTTAAGGCCAGCCTGGACTATACAGTGAGTTCCAGGATAGCCTGATCCTGTCTTAATTCCCCTATTCCCTCCTCTAAGATCCTCTTATGGTTTTTAAAAATATTTTTATGTGTAGGAGTATGTATTACCTGCAAGTATGTAAGTGCACCTGTGTTAAGTAATGCCTGAGGAGGTCAGAAGAGGGCGTCTGATCCCCTGGAACTGGGTTTACAAATGATTGTTAGCCACCATATGGGTACTGGAATTGAATCTGGGTCCTCTGCAAGAGCAGCCAGGCTCTTAACTGCTGAGCCATCTCTCCAGTCCCTCCTCTTATGTTTTGAGACCAGTGGAGGAACAGGGCCTTGTGGACCAAGGGAAAAGACAATGAAAACCACCAGAAAGAAGGGGAAACAAAGAAGTTGGGGAACACCTCCCCCCACACACCAAGACACTCAGGAACTCAGGCCTCAGCAAGTAGTTGGGGTGGGTAGCATGGTGCCAGCCCATGGTAACATGTGAACACTTCTGGAGAGCGATTTCTATAGGATGGGGCACCCTTGGGAATCAGATTCTGAGTTACTGACCCTAGTTACTGACTCAGTGGCCAATATACCTTCCTGTTAAGTGTGGATGAGGTCATGTTGAGGTATGCCACCAGAGCACTAGGACACTCATATGGAAAAGGGGGGTTGGGATTCTCAGTCCTTGGCATGATGAGAGAGCTAGCACTGGGTGAGGGTCTCCCAGCACAAGGCTTCCCCTTGCTATCAGCAGGTTTGGGGGAATCATGAGGCTAGGCCAAATTCAGGAAAAGGCAGACATGGAGGTGCCTGGCCAGAGCTGGAAACATTCATATTTGAGACACACACTTCATTAACCCTTTATTACAAGTCACGTTCTTATAGAAGTATATGTGAACTTACGTGAAAAAATCAAATGTATCCAAGAATAAAAAACACAGCACATAAAGTAGTATATGCATTCCAGTGTTCGCGCTGAAAACAGCGGGCGCCCAAGAAAAAGCTCTTCTAAAACAGCCTGGCTCAAACTGACTGGCCAGGGGGGCAAACCGTTCAGTTTTTTTTTGGGCGGCAGCAGGCCGGCCCTCAGGCACAGTGTAGGGGCCGCCTGCCTCCTCCCGCGGCCCGGCGGGCAGGGGCAGCACCAGCTTCTGGGGCCTCCGGGCCAGCGGTGGACCCCAGGCCAGCCCAAGCCAGCTGCCAGGCAGAACCCTCAGATTGAAGTGGATATGCCTAGCCCTCCAGGGGCAGCAGCAGCAAAATCCTCAGAACTGTGAGCTTCAGAGTCAGCCACAGAGCACCCTTGGAAGCCCTCTCTTAGTCAGCCTTTTTCAGGAAGATCTGGAAGAATCAGGCTCAGGGTAAGCATGGGTCTTGGGGATCCTCAAGGTCTGGCTGGCTGGTCCCAGTACCCTGCCCATCTCACCTCACTCAGAATGACCCACACTGGGGAGTCAGTCTGGATGGAGAGGCGCAAGGCTTCCAGGGGGCCAAAGGCAGGGTCCACCTCCCCTTCTGCTACACCCTTGTAGAAGGATCCTACAGGATAGTGCTTAGAGGTTAAAAAAAGCCAAATCCAAATACCCAGGCCAAACAGGACCTGCCTGCTTAGGCCCACTCACCAATCTGAAGATAGCCATCAGGGCTCCTAGGGTACCGGAGAGTGGTGGAGCGGCCCTCCTGCAGGGCCTCCTTCTCGGATTGGGGGTTCTGAGGATGAAACAGCAGGGCTGGAGTGGCTGGCCAGGAGAAGGAGACCAGATTCCACCCGCTCCCTCCACACTCACATCAAAGGGCAGCACCTCTACAGATGTGTTGAAGAGCTTATCTTCTGGGTGCTCAATGTTTCCGCTGCGGAAGAAGAACCTACAGACGCCAAGTAGGCCCATGAGTTGCTGCAAGGGTGGGTACTGCCCAGGGCCTTGCAGAGAGAAGACCAGGCCTAGGCCAAGAATCTACTGGGTGAGCCCCAGGGTGCTGCTGAGGGTCAGGCACCATCACCGGCACTCCATGGTCTGTGCAAGGCCTGAGGTGATGTGTGCCACTGAGCACCCAAAAGTATGCCTGCCTTAGCTCTTACAGGGGAAGAAGTTACCATTATGAACAGTGCTTTTCAAATGAGGAATCAGAGGCACAGCAACAGGGCGTTAGGTAACGGTGAGGGCAGATAATTCCCCAGGGGGCCATAGAGGGTGTTACCCGAAAATATATGCTGAGGCCTATAACTGGTGTTCGCCCTAACCCTGTCCCCAGGGAAACACCGACCTCTCAAGGCGTAGTGGCTGGAAGAAGCGGAATCGGATGAAGTCCCCTGCAGCGGGTGTGAAGGCCCAAAAGAAATCCTCTCGCAGGTAGGCCTTCTCCAGGGTGAAATGCTGGTATGTCTTGAGGCTTGTGCTCACTTCAGCTGGCGGGTTCACATGCTCCTTCCGCAGGATGTGGTGCCTTCCAAAGTCCTTGTCCTAGGAAGGCACAGCAGGCATTAGCGCCACTCTCAGCTCTCCTTCCACTCTGCCCTGCCTCAACTCTGTGGCATACCCCACCTTCAACCTCTGGATCTTGCCCGCCAGTGAGGAGTGAGTGCCCACATGCTGGAAGAGGGACGGCTTGAAGCGGATCCGGAGGTTGGCCTTCTGCCGGTCACAATGCTTCTGTAAAGGGAGAGTGACGCCCTAGGGCTCAGCCCAGCCTCCAAGGACCTGGCCTGTCCTTTGGACAACCAGGGGCTTTACACAACCAGCAGTGCCCTCTTCTTGCCATCAGAGGCATGGCAGGAAACACAGTGTGGGCTGGCAGCTGAGGGCCTGTCTCCCCTGAACTGGCTCCAAACATCCCCTGCTCACCGCATCCTTCTCAGGGTTGCAGACCTTCACCCACAGGATGTGGTCCAGGAGCCAGTCAATGGGCTTGTCCCGGTAGAACATGAGGATGAATTCTACAATCAGGCTCAGGTCCAGGGACTTGAACATCTTCCCTAAGGGTAAGAGGGAAAGGGGCTTTGAGTCGACATCACTACTGGGCCCCACTTCTTCATCCCTGTGGGGCCACATGGAGGGTCTCACAGTAAATCTTCTGGGCAGGCTTCTGGCAGGAATGGGCCCAAAGGACTAGGGCAGGGGCTGGTGACCCTGGGACATCCCCATACAGAGGGCAGTTCTGACAGGCACAAGTAAGTACTGGCACTGAGAGATAGTAGAGAGGGGCATGGTGGTTCTGGAGGGCTGTCATCAGGCCAGTGGGGTCAGCATAGGGGTAGCCCACCAATGAAGCCCAGCTGGGAGAACTCCAGGATCATCCAGTCCTCAGAGGGCTGCTGGAGGGCAAAGTTCTTCATGGTGCTCAAGTAGTTGGGCTTGGCTATGATGTCATCCTCCAGCTGCAGAGGGAGGGGAAAATGAGGTGGGACCAGAGATAGGCACTGGGCAGAAGAGGGTCCCTTACCTAGGTGTGACCATGGCCAAAGCAGGCAAGTTGAGGAGCAGGGAGGGTAGGGCTCACTACCCAGGTCAACCAGGGGCCAGGGTGGGAAAGAACAGAGAAGGTCTCAGGCTGACCTACCTGCACATAATAGATGCCTTTGGACTGTGCATACATCATGAGGAAGCAGTAATCAAGGTTCTGTTTGGTCCTCCACCTGTGGGACAGTGATAGGGGCCTTAGGAGTGGAGATACCTCCACCTCCAGTGGACTATCACAGAGATGCTACTGAGGGGGTGGGCTCCCCTGTTCTGCCCCCCTCCTGCCAGGAAACACTGACAGTGGCTTAGTGATAACAGTGGGCAGATTGCTGGGGGCACTGAGTATAATAAGTACCTGACTCTCTCCTTGGGGTCTCCAAAGGACTCTCGGAGGCGGGAGAAGTCAGGGTAGAAGTGAGGGGAAGGGGAGATGACTTCAAGGAGCCCAGAATGGATCTCCGTGGGGAACCTAGGTGGGGGAAGGCCAGGTGGGTGTGTAGCCTCCAGGGGCTAAAGAGGGGCTGGAGCCAACCAGACCCTCCCTGCCTCCAGTGGCTCACCAAGAAGACAGCCCTTCCCCACTAGCCTAGGGCTCCACAGAGGCTGGGGCTCCCCAAATAGTCCCCCTTTCAACCAACAGGGGAATCCCCTCCCCACAGAAGGTCTTAGGGGGCAGGCACCTGCCTTCCCTCTCTCCAGCAGCCATTCTGGGTTGCCAGTACTCACAAGGCTTTGATGTTCTCCGTCACTGCGGACGTGTACTGTGGGTCAGCCTGTGGGAAGACCAAGTACTCTTTCTTAGCCCAGCTGCCACCCCAAATGGCCTGGAAGGGAGAGGGGCAGGAGTGCTGGCTTTAGATGTCCCCACATACAGGAGTGAGCCTTGTCCTGAGTAAGCACAGGGCCTGGCTGGTCACAAGTACCTCAGAAAAAAAGTTGAGATACACAGGGCAAAAGCCAGGGGTAGGGTGAAGAGGAGGAGATAACCAGTATCTCCACAAGAGGGTGCTAAGACGCTTCTTTCTGCCTTGATAAATTTGTGAATGAAACAGGCACTTCAGGTTGTTCTCTGGAATACTGTTCTATTTGAATGTCTCTTTGATTTGTTTGGCGCTGTGGGTCTTCCCTCCATGTTCCCCCATCCCCAGGCCCTGGGCCACTCACCTCTGCAATCAGCACCACGATGACAGAGTCTTCCTTCTCCTGTGGGCTCAGCTCTGAGATGAGCGAGCGCAATGTATCAGTCAGGTATGAATGCACCTCCCGCCGCACGCTGGGAATGCCCATCACCACGGACACTGCAGGGGCGCGGAGGGGTGACACTGGACAGGGCTCCGGGGACTGCCTCTCTGCCCTCCTCTCGCCCCTCCCGGGCCTTGCCCATACCTCCTGTGCGGCCCTGGCCCACCCGCACCACAGGCTGCAGACTGCTCTCTTTGGCCAGCAGGTGTGGCAGATGGTGGAAGACACTGGGCAGATGCAGCACGTGGCTGTGTGAGACGTTCCACTTCAGTCGAGGGTCTTCTGGGAGGGTCAAAAGGGATGGGTCAGACTGCATGGTCTGAAAGCAGTGCAGGACCAACCACGATTTGCTCCATCCATCCTCCCTGGAGCTCACCTGTTAGACGGCCCCAGGTGTGATTGCCCTCTCCATCTCGCAGGACCTGTCTCTCCGACAGGGTCCTCTTGATCTCATCCAACACCAGGTTGAGCTCCTTGGAGTGCTTCAGGCTCTCCTGCTCGGCCGCATGCAAACGGTCCCGCAATGCCAGAAACTCCCTCTGGTAAATGTCAACCACCTCTCCTAAGGGGTGGGGATGGGGGGAGAGGACCAACAAGCAGGCTGTCACCAGGGGCGGCCTTGAGCAGACCTACCAGTCCCGGCTGTGGGACAGCACATCTGTCAAAGTGCCTGTTCATAACCAAGCTATCTTGGTTTACACCTCAGTCATAGTGAAGTTACACTAATGCTCAGCTTGGGGTAAAAAAGCCCCCAAGGGGATTAGACCACTCTCAGTACTCTCCCTGACCCAACTTACCTCCTTACCTCCTTTCAGGCATTCAAGGTGGGAAGTGGGCAGCCCCAGGCAGGGCAGTGAGGGGCGGGGTGTTGGAACAGCCTCAGACTGAATCCTCTCTCTGCCCACTGGCTCCCAAAGGCCCCTCTTGCTTTTTGCAGCCTGTACTCCTTTCTGGGAGTTGAATGCCCAAAGTCCCATCCAGGGCGCAAGGACACTCTTCCTTAAGAGCTCCTAATCCCTAGACTTTTGCCTCTTCTATCTGCCATTCCCTCCCTTCAAGGATGAGGTGATAGGCAGTCCCATCCCCAAGGCCCTATGGGAACAGCAGCCTCCCTAGACTTTTACTCCCGTTCTCCAAGGACTGAGCATGGGCATAGGGCCTGTGACAGTGTATCCCAGGGGCCCACGCTTCACTCATGGTCAGCACTAACTGCTCAGTCACTGGGTTTCTCCATCTCTTGCAGGCAGTGGGGGTGGCTGCTGAAGTTTCACACACACACCCTCACCCATCCCAACCCACCTCAGATAAGCAGATGAAGTTGACAGACTAGCCCAGGGGTTTGTTCAACCAGTCAGTGGCCTGAGGCCCAGCTCCAAAAGACTGTGCTAGATCTGAGTCACCAAGAGTCTGCAGGCGGCCTGTCAGAGAGCTTCAGCGGACCCAGATAGGGGGGCTGGGAGCCCAGGTGGGACTACCTCAGGGTGGAGAGGACCTGGCCCACTGGTCTAGCAGAGAACAACGTCAAGAGTAATAAACCACATTTCTATGGCTGGGGGCTGGCACGTTCTGCCAGCCTAGGCACTCAACGCCTTTGGCTGGTTTTTGCCCTCTTCGTTTGCTATCATATATACCCTTTCTACATTGTCAAATGTCTAGCTTCTACACAAGCTATTTCTTCTAATTCTCCTCATCTGGCTTTTGACGGCCTCCTCTCTAAGTCTAGGAAGCCTTCCAGAACTCGTCTCCTATACCCAAGCACCAAATCCATTTCCTGCTTCTTGGTGGCCAAATATCTCCAAAGGGCCTGGGAACAGAGTTGTCCGTAAAGCTCAGTATACAAAAGGTGAGGATCAAGGAAAGACAGTCACTTCAGGACATACCTCCAGAAAGGTACACGTGCTTACTTAAATTCCCAGGGAAGGAGGAGTTTGGGGGACAGAGGGAAGAAAAGCCAGTGGCCCTCAGGCATCCCTTACCTAGGACACAGTTCACACCTCCCCCCAAAACATACCCTGCCTCACCCAGGGCTAAAATCCCAGGCCACACCCAAGCTTCTGGACAACCCCACAGGGAGAGGAAGGAGGTATCAGGTTACAGGATCTGTGAGGCTCAGAGCTGGGCTCAGGGGCCTAGTTACCCTGGAAACCTGACCCCTTGAACACTGAGCAGTCACCCCCAGCCTCACCCTCCCAGCCCTGGGCTGCACCAACAGCAGACAAGGCTGGGGACTGGAGGTGCCCAGGCCCCCTCAGAGCCAGCCAGAAGGTGGTCCACAGCCGCCTAGACAGGCAGGTGCCTCCCTGAGCATGAATAAGAGGCCCCTGTCTTTATAGTGGAACTAAAGGGCAGCCTTTGCCACTAACTGTATCCCAAGCAGCCCTCTGAGGTCAGGCCATAGAAGGGGATGGGGGACTCACTGCTCTGACTCTTGCCCTTGGTTCTGCCAGATCTACTCTATTCTGGAAGTGGGCCAAGCTCTGTCTATATTAGACTGCCCCAGGTAGGTTATGGTGAGTGGCACTGTCCTGAACCACTCTGGCCAAGCAGCCTTGGGCATAGCTTCTTCCCTCTACCGGCCTCCCTTTTCCCCAGAGCCTCTGCTTTGTGTTTACCAGCAGGTGATGATCCCCTTTGCGTTCCTGGCCCTCACTGCCACCCACGCCAAACCTGCTGTCATTTCTCTGATCCTAGCAGGCCCTGTCCCTCAGTGGCCCACCACACTCTTCTGACCCTGCTCTGCCTGATGCTGCTGCTGCCCATAAGAGCCTGGCTTCACTCACTGGCAGTGCCTTATGTCTTTGTACCCTGCAAAGCCATAAATTCAAACTGTGTGATTGCCTCCCCATGGGCTGTGCTTTAAACTACGGGTGGGGGCCCATCAGACCACCCTGGCAACTCCAGTAGTGGACTGGTGGCAAGGTAGGTCAGTGACCAGTGATAAGGGCCTAAGGAAGTCTGGTCTCTGGGTGGGTGAAGCTGGGGAGCATGGCTCCCTAGAAACCAGAGGACTTTCAATTCCCATCCATTCCTTCGTACCCCAGGGAAACAGGGTGGAGCTCGACAGGGGACTGCAGCTAATGACAGCAAAAGTAGGCTACATAGCTAAATGGCCCATGATGCCTGGAGGCTTTCAATCCATCCCTGACAAGCAGAATGATCAGGATACCCTGAGGCCTAAAAACTACTACATTCTACTGGGTTCCCTCAAGGCTGAAAAAACAGATTCCTGAGCCAAGATGGGGTACAACCTTGTGTACTGTACTTAGAGAAGGTGAAACAGGTTCAGAGGGCCACAGGCAGATGCTAGGCACAGCCAAAGGTCTGCTGTGAACCTACAAGAGGGCAAGAGTTAGAGGTGGAAGAGAGGTGCCCATGTCCTTTCCCAGGCTTTGTAACAGGACTCCAAGAGGGGTCTGTTGTTGTTGATGTCCAAGTTTGGTAGAACAGCCTGAACACTGGAGAGGGTTGTGGGGAATCCGCCTCCCCTCAAGTAGGTCCTTAGCAGATACTTGGCTGAGGCTGCAGTTTAAGCTCTGCAGAGCGGTTTCACAAATATAGCCAAGACTAGATGTGAACTTGGGAACCTAAACTCTCTTCCTGGGTTCACCTGGCAGAATCAAAGTCCTTCCTGGTCTTAACCCAGTCTTCTAGGATACTCCCTGCTCCTGCTGTCCCCTTTCTCTCTGGCTCCCTGCTGACATCCTCCCTTCCGGTTCTTTTGCCTTTTCCCCTAACTACTGGGCCATCTCATGAACCCCATATCTGCTGCTAACTGGAAGCCAGCTCCAATCCGACAGCTGACTGGCTGAGCACAGCTTCACTATATGAGTCTGATAGAGCTATCGGCATGGAAGAATGAGGGTTCACAGAACAGCCCAGATTCTTGACTTTTCTTGAGGCCTCCAAATATCTGGCCTTGCTGAGCCCCCACAAAAACAGTACAGGTCACCACTACCTTCTCCATGCCCACAAGGAGGAAGAACCCCTGGATCTAAGCTCTCCTGCTCCGCAGGTCCTCAGAGTACAAGCCTTGTTGCTCCCTCAGACACTTGGGGCCCTAGGTAGAGCCATCCTTGTCCCCTTCGCTCCTTGGCTACTCCTTGTAGTGAGCCAGGCTCCCAGAAGAGGTGTCTGGGTAGCCCTGTGGCTGCCGCAGGAGACACACAAGACACACCTGGGGATGAGGCCTAAGGGGTCACAGCCCTACATACAATGGGGTTGACCTTGACCCAGTTCTTTAGACATGGCTCCACTAAAGTCTCCATCCTACTCACCTTTCATGGTCACTCTCTCAAGGGCTCAAAATGTCTTCCCCTGCATGACATACCCCTACCTACAGAGACCACTGCCCTGGCTATGCCCTCCCCAGATAGTAATTCTCCTCCCATACCATATGTACCAGGCCCTAGGGAAATTGCTCCCCCAGGCCCCAAGGTTAGCTCAGACCTCCACTAAAACAGGACAAGTGCAGAAGGCTGGGCTGGGCTGGGCTGGGAGGAGCCTGGTGAGTGCCGCTGGACTTGGCCTTCCAGGGCCAGCTCCAGATCCATGCCCCCTTCTACCCCGCTCCAACTCCCCCACTCATCTAGCATAGTCTTGGGGAGGGAGGGAAAGGTCTAGCTTGCTTCAGCCTGATCAGACAGGAAGACCAGGAGGCCTGCCCAGGAGGCAGGAAGGAAGGAAGCAGCTTTTCCTAGAGTCTCCTGAGCTCAAACTGGGGTGGATCAGGGCCTCTGAGGGCCCCAGGCCCCACTCAGTTCAGTTCCCTCAACCTCTGTTGAGTGACTCCTAATAATGCTAAACCTGTGCCCCTCTATTCGCAAGCGCCCTAGCCAGGCTAAGGCCATAGTGTAGACTAGCCAGCCTGCTCAAGCTTCAAACGTCTATCAGGGAGTTGAGGTGGGTCAATGAGACCCCATAAAGTGATCCCATTGCCAGTTCCTGGGCTAGCTGTTCATGGGGCCCTCCACCTGGCTATCTAAGGTTATCTGCAGAGGAGTCCTGGGGCCGGCGGGGTATGAGGGGGCTGCAGGTCCCCGGGGAGCAGCAGACACAGGGGCAGACCTCCAGGAACAATGAGTGATGGGACACAGGGATGAAGGGTTGTGCCTGAACATCTGGTACCCTTTCACCTGTCTCAACAACACTGTCCCTCCTCCTCTCCAGATCCCAGAGCTGGTTCCCTGGGTCCATCTGGTTACTGCTACCTCTGTGACCTTGTGTCTCTGCCCCTTTGTGAGAACTCCATAGTTCTTAACTTGCCAGTGGGAGCGACCGCCCCTGGCATGGGGATAACCGTTTGCAGAGGCCAGTCCTAAGCGCCGCACAGAGGGTGGAGAGGTACCGGACGCCGCCCGGCCCCTGGATCCGCTCCAGGCCGGAGAAGCTCCTAAATACCAACAGCAAACAAGTGGGGGCGAGGGTGGGAGGGGCTTCCTCCCGCCTGCCCTGCCCGGGCTCCCGCACAGCCTCGCCGCCCAGGTGCAGGGAGCGCGGGGTGGGGGGGCTCACCTTTCTGGCCGCTGAGCCCCGCGTACCAGGACAGCGAGAGGAAGGCGCACAGGCAGAACAGCAGCGTCAGGAAGGTGCCATTGCGGAGCCTCATCTCCCCAGGTGCGGCGGGCGCCGGCGGGGCCGAGGCCGCATGGCCCGGGGGACCGGGGCCGGGGCACGGGGGCCGGAAGGCGGCGGGGGCCCCG
>NW_008355162.1:879766-902665 GCF_000622305.1 Nannospalax galili | reverse complement strand
GGCCGGACCGGGCCGGGCCGGGCTGGGCGGCTGGAGCCGGGGCCCGGCCTGGATCCTGAGCGGCCGCGGAGTCGACTGCGCAGGGCGGGGCGGCCGGGATTTAAAGGGGCCGCATCACGCGCCGCCGCGGTCGCTGCGAGGGGGCGGGGTGGGAGGCCAGCGCCCAGGATGCCCGCAGCCCCGGCTCTGGACAGCGGCCCACGCGAGCTGGTGCGTGCGGGGCTCGGTGCGTGCAGGGCTCCCGCCTCCGTAAGTCCAGGCGAGGGCCATTGTGAGGTTCTCCCGTGGCGCAGGGACAGACGTGGAGGTGCCTGCGAGTCTCCTTTCTGTACCCTCCCACGACCGACTCCCAGCACCCAGACCTGAACCTCACTTGCATTTTTCTCGGGGGCCTTCCGACCCTTCTCTAGGGCTGAGAGCATCTAGGAACGAGAGGGGACCGGCATGGCAGGCTTGTCTCCAGCTGGGAGGTGCGACCAGGAGTGGCCGCTGACCCTCCTGCGCCCACCAGTACTGCTCTTCCCAGGGCGCTTCTCCAGGGAGCCTGGGGTATCTGCGGACGGGGGAGGCGCTCCTACTCGGTACCATAAGGACAATGGGCCGCTCTCCAGAAGGAGTAAAAGATCCATTGTTTGTAGGTGTAGAGCACCCACCAGGGCCCAACCGGCTAGTTTCCTGGGTGCCAGGCATGGCGTGGGCAGGAGACAGGCTCAACCTGCAGTTTGGAGGAGGGAGCAGCCAGGTCCAACGGATGAAGCAAAGTCCTGGCTCCTAATTTTACAGCGGCAGCCTCAGCCTTTATTGCTGATTTCTAACAACACCTTCACACCGGACTAATAGCAGACTTTCTCCCAGGCCTCTGAGGGAACCAGGAATGGGGCAAACAGTAAAGGATGAGTCCTTCGCAGCCTCCGGGTAAGCGTTTCCGGAAGCTCCTCTCCTGAGAGCAAAGCCACCCAGGCCAAGGCTAGCCTGAAAGCCACCGTTTGACAGTTCAGAGAAACTCAGGGGAGAGCACCGCCTCATCTCCACAGCTGGCCAAGTTGGGAGCCTTCTGTAGGAAACCGGTTCCGTTTGTTTTCCTGTGTTTTCACAGGCATCTTCTATTTGTGGCAAAGGATAGCAGTTTTTCATTTTGAATGTTATATAAAGTCTTAATGTTGTTTTTTAAAAAAATCCTGTAATGTCAGCACTCCAGAGGCAGAACCCAAAAAATCAACCATAGGACTGAGACCAGCCGGGGCTACACAGCAAGTTCCAGGCCAGCTGGGGTTACAAAGAGACCTTGTGTCAAGAAAACAAACAAACAACAAGGAGCTGGAGAGATGGCTTAGCAGTTACCAGCATTTACTGCTCTTCCAGAGGACATGAATTTGGTTCCCACACACATCAGGTAGCTCACAACTACCCTTAACTCCTGTTCGTAGGGGGGGCGGGGGAGGATGGGGGATCTGATACCCTTTTCTGACTTCTACCTGCACACACATGGCAGACACGTACACACACATACACACACACACACACACACACAAATAAAAATTTAAAAGCAACAACAACAAAGGCATGTCAGAGCTGAAGGTGTAGCAAGGTGGTGAGCACATGCAGTAAGCCCTTGATTCCAGTCTCAGTACTACCAAAAATCAACTAAACAAAAAAAAAAAAATTTTTTTTTTTCCAGGCACAGCAGTCATACTTTTAACCCCAGAACTCAGGAGGCTGAGGCAGACAGATCTCTATGAGTTCCAGGCTAGCCAGGGCTACATAGCGAGTTCAAGTCCAGCAGGGTTACATAGTGAAATCATGTCTCAAAAAAGGGTGTTGTTAGGGACCAATTCTTCCCTATAGTAATACCGTGGAGTAGGAGAGCAGGAATGAAGAAAGCCCATGAAGGTCCAGACTTCTGCTGTGATGTCTGGGGAGCAGGGCCTTTACAGAAACAGGACCGTGGAGTGAGGGAGAGCTGGTGTCCCAGCACTGGACCCTCACAGCAGCCTGTCTACCCCCAGCCTTCTCCCTTTGAAACAGGGCAGCTGTTACCTGGCACCTACTTCCCACTACCCTGTGCCCTTGTAATTAATTAATCTGGGCCTGCCTGCCACCCCTCTAGACATTTCCTGGTTCTGCCTGCTGCCCTTCAGCTGGGATACACCTTTACCTGAGGGTCACCTTCAGGTACCTGAGGACCCACCCACTTGGAAGATGGAGCCACATAGGCACAGAAAAGTCCTGCTTTTTCTACAAAATCTGGCTGTGAGCCTTTCAACTTTTGTTTTGCTTCCCACATGGTGAAAAATGCCTTTTTGTGTTGAGCTTATTTGCCAGCCTTTAGCCTGTTTTGTCTTCCTGGAGATTTTCTGGGACAACTCTTGGAGGTGGTCTAAGGGGCCCAGCCCTGGGGAGGTCTAGGAGCTGAGTGAGCTGAGGAAAAAAAAAAAAAAAAATCTACCTATGTTTTCCGCATACTCTAAGTGAAACTTGATATGTCCTTTAATTATGAATGGGAGCAGCAGAGTCTAGTAGAATCACCGACTGCTCTTGCAGAGGACCTGGGTTTGGTTCCCAGCATCCACATGGCAGCTAACAACTATCAATGACTCCAGTTCTAGGGGATTTGTGTCTTCTGACCTCCATGGGCATTGCATGACATGGGTACACTTACATACATGCAGACAATATATTCATATTCATAAAAATAACAGAATTATTCTTAAAAATAGGTGATGCAGGGCTGGAGAGATAGCTTAGCAGTTAAGAGCACTGACTGCTCTTGCAGAGGACCCAGGTTCGAGTCCTAGCACCCATGTGGCAGCTAACATCTATAATTCCAGTTCCCGGGGAATCCAACAACTTCCTCTGACCTCCATGGGCGTTGTGTGACATGGTGTACTTACACAGATGCAAGCAATACACTCATACACATAAAAAAAAAATAATAATAAAATATTTTTTAAAAAATACGTGATGCTTGGGAGGCAGAGGCAGGCAGATTTACAGTTGTAACTTCATATTTCTGATATTAGTCCTGACCCTAAATTTCACAATTTAATAAGTTCATAAGGAAGCACACATATTTCTCTATCATGGCTTTTTTTTTTTGTCTTTTTGAGACAGGTTCTCCCTGTAGCCCCAGCTGACCTGGAACTTGCTATGTAGACCAGGCTGGCCTCAAACTCACAGAGATCTGCCTGCCTCTGCCTCCCAAGTGCTGGGATTAAAGGCGTGCGCCACCACGCCCAGCTCTATCATTGTTTTTTATTTATTTATTTTTATTTTATATATATGAGTCTATTGCCTCTATGTATGTGAGTGTACCCTTGTTGCACATTGCCACAGAGGTCAGAAGAAGGCTTCAGATTCCCCTGGAACTGGAGTTAAGGACTGTTCGTAGCCACCCATATGGCTGCTGGGAATTGAACTCTGGTCCTCTGCAAGAGCAGTCAGTGCTCTTAACCCCTGAGCCATCTCTCCAGACCCATAGCTTTCAAGATCTATTTATACTGGGTATGGTGGGGTACACCTTTAATCTCAGTACCTGAGAGGCAGAGGCAGGCAGATCTCTGTGAGATCCAGGCCAGGTCTATGGTCTACATAGAGAATCCCAGGGCACCTGGGGCTACAGGGAGACTCTGTCATTTGAAACTTGCAGGATGAACTCACATTCTGGGAGAAATCTGTATAGAATTAATACTTTTTGTTTTTGTACATGGCCACAACTTCTGCTAAAATAAAACATAATTTTGACATTTATATTTCAATATTCTTCTTGTAACACAGCATCTTTCAAAACATAGGTCTATGAGATATGATGGGATGTATCTGGAATCCCAGCATTTAGAAGGAGGTGAGAGGATTAAGACTTCAAGGTCGCCGGGCGTGGTGGTGCACACCTTTAATCCCAGCACTTGGGAGGCAGAGGCAGGCAGATCTCTGTTCAAGGCTAGCCTGGTCTACATAGTGAGTTCCAGGACAGCTGGGACTACAGGGACCAAAAAAAAAAAAAACTTCAAGGTCAGTGCTGGAGAGATGGCTCAGTGGTTAAGAGCATTGACTGCTTTTGAAGAGGACCAGGGTTCAGTTCCCAGAATCCATATGGCAGCTAACAGCCATCCTAACTCCAGTTCCAGGTGATCCAACACCCTCTTCTGACTTCTGCGGGCATTGCACAACATGGGTGCACTTACACACATGCAGGCAATACACTCATGCACATAAAATAAAAATAGAACATAAAAAAAATTAAATCCTTTTTTTAAAAAATGGTGGCAAAGGTGGGAGGGAGACATACTGGGAGATGTGTGGCTGGGGGATGGAAAGAGGAAGTACGGATGGATATAATTAATGTATACATTTATGAAATTGTCCAAGGATAAATAAAAAGATTTTTTTTTGTTTGGTCGTTTTGAGACCAGGTCTCCCTGTAGCCCAGCTGGCCTGGAACTCACTATGTAGACCAAGATGGCCTTGAACTCAACAGAGATCCATCTACCTTTGCCTCCTGAGTGCTGGGACTAAAGGCGTTGGGCCACCATGGCCCTTTTTGACCTTTTTTGAGACAGGGTCTCTCTATAGTTCCATCTGGCTTGTAACTCACTTTCTAGACCAGGCTGGTCTCTAACTCACAGAGATCTGCTTACCTCTGCCTCCCAAGTGCTGAGACTAAAGCCATGCATCACCACGCCCAGCTAGAAATTTTTTTAATGGTGATGCATGCCTGTAATCCCAGCACTTGGGAGGCTAAGGTAAGAGGATTGTTTTTGGTTAATTTTTTCTTTCCTTTTAACTTTTTATTGAATTTTTGTGTATTTCATACAGAAAATCATCTTTATACCCCTCCTATCCCCTTTGGCATGCTCCCCACCACACCCCCGCAGGGAGTTCATACATTCTGTCATTTTAGTTCAGGCCTATTATGTAAAGTTAGTGTACCGAGATATCCCTCAGTGCAAGTTCATTCACCAGGGTTTAGTTAGCCTATCTAGAGTCTCTCCCTTCAAGAAGATCAGCTCTTCCTCACTCAGCAGTAATCAGCAGCCAATAGTTCTTCCACTAAGATTGGGGCTTACAGTTCACATCCACAGTTCTGTGCTGGGTTTTTGTCTGCCTAAGTTTGCATGGGTGATTATTTTGAGTTCAAGACCAACTTGGGCTGTATAGTGAATTATAGACCAGACTGGCCTACAGAGTAAAGACTATCTCTAAAAACAAAAATCAAGCCAAACAAAAAATACAAACATGAATGCTTTGATGCTGATCTGGTCACTGCCCTGACACAACCTGTCCATCGTGCTCAATGCTGGAGAGGCAAGGTCCACCAGGGTTTGGAGAGGTTATAAGGGAGAAAGCTTACCATGCCTGGAAGGGCAGAGGGCCTCCCTGGGGAGAGGAGGTGTGATCTTGAAATAGGCAGCCAATGGTGGCCCAGCATATGTAAATAAATCTTAAAGTATCCCTGGGCCTGTGTAGGAGCTCTGCAGACCTACACTTTGGGATTTATTTAGGCTTTTTTTTTTTTTTTCCCCCCAATTACTATGTAGCCAAGGCCAGCCCTGAACTCTTGATCCTCTTGCTTCCACTTCCCATGTGTTGCAATTACAGGTATGCACTGGCTTATTTGGGGTTTTGTTGTGGAAGCTGTGCCTGAGATCCAAAGACAGCAAGAGAAGTGGGACCTAGAATTTATACTTACATCATCAAAATGATCCTTCAGGCAGGCAAGAAGAGGGACTGCCAAGAATGAGAAGAAGCCAGGAGACCAGAGAGGGGCTGTTGTTGGTGAAGGGGTCCAGAATACCCCTTTACACCATTGTGGAGTAGAAATTATTTTGAGGTGATCTCAGTACACTGCCAGAGAGTGCCAGGTTCTGCCCTCCCTCTGGCACAGGGGCTGAAAATGCAGGGAACTGCCTGAGAGCATGGCTCCTGCCTCCACTTGGTGATAAGAATTATGCAATTTGGGAGTCTTTTAGATGGACCCACTGAAGAGGTACCCCAATTGCCTCACCCTACATCCCTGTTCAGCATGGAAGAAGCCAGAGCAGTCTGCATCCTGATACCCTATCAGCAATTTCGGTAACCTCTTCAGAGCATGGTGTGATAAGAATAGGAGGTAGGGCCGGGCATGGTGGCACATACCTTTAATCCCAGCCCTCGGGAAGCAGAGACAGGCAGATCTCTGTAAGTTCAAGGCCAGCCTGGTCTAAATAGTGAGTTCCAGGACAGCTGGAGCTACAGGGAGACCCTGTCTCAAAAAGACCAAAAAAAAAAAAAAAAAAAAATAGGAGGGGAATTGGCTATTGGCTAGGCAGTTAGGGCAAAAAAGACCCCAAAGAAAAGTAGTCAGTTTCTTGGCTAAAAGTCAAAATGTCCTTGGGCCCCTTAACAACATACTCTGTTCCAAAGGCCAAAAATGTTTGGGAACTGTTATCTAATCCCTAAAAGATTGTAGGGTTACCTCTTCAGAGGGGTAATGTTAGAGCAGCAAAAAGCCCCATTTAAATAAATAAAATGAAAGAAAGGAAAGTAAGTACACACAGTTGTCAGAAAAAGTGATGGGGAGATATGGGAGGTGTTGGAGGGGAGAGAGTGGGCGTGGATTCGATCAAAACACCTTATATGCACCTTATATGAAATTCTCAATGAACTTTCTTTTAAAAAGGCATGGTGGCACACGCCTTTAATCCCAGCACTCAGGGGGCAGAGGCAGGTGGATGTCTGTGAGTAGCCAGCCTGGTCTACATAGTGAGTTCCAGGACAGCTGGGGCTACAAGGAGACCCTGTCTCAAAAAAAAAAAAAAAAAAAAGTTGAAAAAAAATTATTTTGAGCTAAGACATTTGAGAACAGGCTTTTATTTTTATTTTTTTCTTTTTGAGACAGGATCTCACTGTGTAGCCCTGGCTGGCCTGGAACTTGCTACATAGGCCAGTCTGGCCTAGAACTTAGAGAAATCCACTTTCCTCTGCCTCCAGAGCACTGGGATTAAAGTCATGCATTCCCACATTCAACTGAGAACAAACTTTTTACCTGGGCTTTGTCAAGTGCCTAAAAGGAGAATCTCCCAAAAGGATATTGGTGTGATTGTTCTCACTGGAAACAAGAAAAAGATTGAATCTCAGAGTCTTAACACCAGAGAAGTCCAGGCCATACCCAAATGAACAGTCTCACAGAGGAATTCACAAGTCATACTATCTTTCCTAACAGCCATTTATTTCCCATAATGCCTCCTATTAATTTGCTATATAACAGTGAGATGGCTCAGAGGGTAGAGGCACTTGCTGCCAAGCCTGATGACCTGGTTTTGAGTCCCAGGACGACCTACATGGTGGAAGGAAACAACCAACTCCTCAAAGTTGTCCTCTAATCACACAAGTGCTGTGGCACATGGAGCATGTGTGTACACACAAACACAACGTAAATAATTTTTTAAAAGTTCATAGTCTTCCAAAATAAGACGTAAGTAGGTAGAGAAAAAGCTTTCTTTCCCAAATAGGCACCTAGGAAAAGGTCTGGAATGGAATGCGGTGAAAGCTGTTTCTGTGATATAATAAAGTTGTACTTGTCAAAGCTGCATGTCCATCAAGGGCTGCTGATGGCACTATTCATTCCGGTTTCTGCCCAGGCTCCAGGGATAGCTGCTGGAACAGTGCAGGCTTCCCTGGCAAAAGAAAGCAAGTTCTAGAAGCTTTGGCATTAGCAAATAAAGAAGTGCTTTGATGACCTGGGTTCAATTCCCAGAACCCAAATGGCGGCTATGAACTGTCCTTAACTCCACTTCCAGGGGAATCCGAAGCCTTCTGACCTCCTCAGCATTGCACAACACGGGTGCACTCACATACATGCAGGCAATACACTCATACACATAAAATAAAAATAATAACCTCTGAGTTTGGGCTTGAAACAATCCCATGTGGGAGTGGGTACCAATGTCCTATTTCCAGAAATTTGTACTTGCTGCGATTACGTATGTGAGAAGAGCCCCAATGTTGATATAATCCAATCTAATTCACTTTGTGCACAAAAAAGCCCAAAGCCATTATATCATATTTTCCAAACCAAATAATTAGATGAAACTACTGGGATTTAAACTGAAACACTGTATTCCCAAAATAACGTTCTAGTGGCTAGGGAGATCTAGTGGCTAGGGATTCAGCAGTTAAGAGCTCTGGCTGCTCTTGCAGAAGACCTGGGTTCAATTCCCAGTATCCACATGGCAACTAACAACCATCCGTAACTCCGGTTTCAACGGACTCGACACCCTCTTCTGAACTCCGTGGGCATTGTATGACATGGGTGCACTTACATACATGCAGGCAATGTACTCATATCAAAAAAAAAATAATAATAATAAAATATTTTTTATAAAAAAAAGAAGTGCTCTGCTTGGCTTTACAGTCTCAGGTCCTTCTTGGCCGGAACTAATCACATGGTCTCACATTACGGGAGAAGGTTGACTTTGTGTATGTATATATATATATATGTAAAATTCAGAATGTGACCAGCATAAAAGATGCATGAATGCTGTTATTGTGGTTATTAGGAATACAGTCAACAGGAACCACTGGTGGTTTGAGCGAGAGGGAGGGCATGGCCATGGGCTTCTGAACATTATCATGGTGACCTTCAACACCATCTGGAACTCTGGAACAGGCCTGGGGTCTAGGAGACAGTAGTCAGTACTCTTCAGTGCAATGGATCCAAACTAAACGAGCCAGGCCTGCTGTCCCACATCTGTAACTCCAGCACTCAAGAAATAGAGACAGGTGGATCTCTGTGCATTTCAGGCCAGCCTGGTTTACCTAGTGAGTTCCAATATGTAAATTCCAGTAAGGGCTGCATAGTAAGACCCTGTATCAAAAGAAAAAGTTTAGTGAGATGGCTCATTGGGTAAAGGTACTTGCCACCAAACCTGATGACCTGTGTTGGATCCACACAACCCACGTGGTAGAAGGAAAGAACCAGTTCCCAAAAGTTGTCCTCTGATCTCCACAAGGTGCTGACTCCATTTTGACTTTCAGTCTGGTATATTAGGCCTAGTGGAAAAGTGTAGTCCACAGCAAAGGCCACAGTGTCCTCTTTAATTTTAGTGTGATGTATGTCTTTAACCACTGAGCCATCTCTCACTCCATTTTTTTATTTTGAGAAGGGATTTCACTAAGGCCCTGAGCTTATGAATCTCCTGCCTCAGCCTCCTGGAGCAGGTGGGATCACAGTTCTGTGTCACCAGGCCCAACTGTCCCTTATATGTTTAGTCTAACATTTGTTTAGCACCCAGGCACCTCACATAGGGTTCCTCTATGTGCCAGCTCAGGAACATGAGCCAAGCAAAGGGGTGCCACAACTGGGGTGAAACAATGACACAGGGGCACGGAGGAGCTAAGCCTCCCAGGAGGAAAAGTGAGGAGAAAGGAGAGCTGGTCTGGAAGTGGGCACCAGAGTTCAGGAGTACAGATGGATTGTGCACAGAATTCTGGGAGCAGGACAGGGTAGGATTCTTGACATTCATCCCGTGGGTATTGGGGAATTCTGAGTCCCTTCCCTGGCTTTGTGCATTGGGCCATTGCACCTTCTGGCACTGACGCTCCCTAGAGAGGGCAACCCTGCTCTCCTGTCCCCTAACTGCCACCCCTCCATAGTCCCTCCAGGCTTAGGCACCTTCCAGCTGCCTCAAACTGGGTAATCATACAGTCCTTACTTCCTGATTCCTCCTGGCTCTGCTTTTACCTTTCCAGAATCTTCCATAGCCTAGCCCCCAGCTTTGGGGACCCCAATCAGCCCCCTAGGGTAGGTATTAGGTTAAGGGGTGATGGACGAAGGCCTGGCAAGAGGGTGAGGCCATCAGATCCTGGTTCCAACCCTTTTCTGAGCCTCAGAACCCCGAGCCTAAGAGTGGGACACTCAGGATAGGGAACCAGGGGAGGTTCCACTTCTTGAACACAGAGAAAGTAGACCAGGGGCCTTGCTCCGACTAAGCAGAGGAAAACCAGGTTGGCCTCCCCACGCACCCCAAGCAGCTTGCATTTTCAGTTGGAAGGAGCCATCCCAGTGCAGTGGACCCAAAGGCTCCCCCAGGCGGCCTGCGGCCCTCCCTCCAGGGCTCCTCCTCCGCCCTTGGCTGGCGATCAGGCTCGCATTCTTTCAGGGTCAGGGTCATCGTCCCGGGCTGCAGTTCCAGTTGCGTTCCCGCTAGGAGAGTTTCTGCGTACTTGGGGCGCCCAGCTTTGTGATCTGTTTCCCCGAATGGCCTGGCCTTGGTCCTTGGTCTGAACCCTGTGGGTTCGGCCTCCTCCCAGCCCCATGCCAATTCATTTTGGAGAGGAGCTCCCAGCCCTGCAGCCCTCTTTCATCCGTGCAGACAGTTCAACTCCAGAGGAACAGATTTGGCCTTTTTGCCCAGGGGCTAGGCTCCTTGGGCTCCATTGCTCCAATAACTTGCCATTCCATATCACCCTTTTCTTTCAGAAAGATTTTTAGGATATGTCCCCCTTCTGTCTCATAGCCTCTGACACCTCATACTTGGACTTCTGCAAGGAAGGGCTAAAGTGTGGTGGGGGGGTGTGAAGAAATGGCTTGGTGGTCTCTTGCAGAAGACCTGGGTTCCATTCCCAGCACTGACATGGCAGCTCATAACCCCTTCTAACTCCAGTTCTAGGAAATCTGACTCCCTTTCGGACTCCCGTGGCCCACATGCTGCGCTTATAAACATGAAGGCACTTGGGGGCTGGAGAGATGGCTCAGTAGTTAAGAGCACTGGCTGTTCTTGCAGAAGAACTGGGTTGAATCCCAGCACCCACATGGCTAACAACCATCCATATCTCCAGTTCCAGGGGATCCGACTCCCTCTTCTGTCCTTCGCAGGCACTGCACAACAACATGGGTGCACTTAACACACATGGGCAATACACTAATACACATAAAATTAAAATAAAACATGTAGGCAAAACACTTATACACATAAAATGAAAATAAAATTTTTAAAGTGTTTTTAAAAAGAGAGAGGCTGGGGCTGCAGAGTGCTAATGGTCATGAGGGGAGGCCCTGGGTTCCATCCCTGCCTCTTTCAAAAAGGTGGGGGGGTATAAAAGAAAGTGGTGGGAAGGGAGTAAAAGAAGCTGAAGCCGGGTACTTGGAGGTGTTTTCCAGGGGGTGGCCAGGGCAGGCCCTACTGAGGAGGTGACTTTGAGGATGGGAAACTGCCATTCAAAGCTGAAGAAGGAAAGGGTTCTGGACAGAGAGAAGAACCTAGTAAAATGCACCTGGAGGAAAGAGTTGGGCATGACTAGGAACTTGGGGTATGTCACTCCAGTGTGAGTGGCTGTAGTAGCATCTCCACAAAGAAACTCATCCTATGCTGTAAGTGGAGCTGGGGTCTAGAGGAACACTGCCCCTGTGACCCTCAGTCTCTTTAATGTGGCCCAGAGCAGCTCAGGCTGACTCCCCTGTGGCCTTGGCTTCGGCTGACCAGTGCCCATCTGGACACTTGACTCCACACCCAAAAGGGCATCAATTGTACTTGAGAAAACCATTGTCAAGTCATGGGGTGGGGACCCTAAGTAGATAGTGACAACACACCAGACAGGAATAAGCAAATTCAGAGCTCCTTAGCTCCTTGATCACTCTTGACTTTCTCTCAGAACCTTTTGACTTAGGTCTCTTCTGTGTCCCCTACTCTGCCACATCAAACTCCCCCTCCTTTACTGCCTCATGGCTTCCTCCTTGACTTCTCTGGTAGCTTACACCCCCCAAAGTCAGATAATTAGCACACCTGTGGGGCATCCCAGGTGGGGATGTGGGGCAGCTCAGGTCCTCCCACTCCTGACCCATTTTAAACATGAGGCTAGTCACCTACTCAAAGATGGCAGGTCAGGTCAATAGCACTGTCTCAGAACTCGGGTGCCAGGCTTTCACCTTTCCTCCAGTGACATTCTGTGCTCCAGAGGGTGGGGAAGGGGCCAGTGGACTCATGGGAAAGACATCAGACTTTGGTAAGAGGCCAGGTCGAATTTGTACTGGCAGCCTTGGCCTCTGAAAGCTCATCTTGCAGAGACCCCAAGGCCCTTCTCCATCTTGTCTATTGGCACTGGACTAGAAGGCAGCAGCAGGGATCCCTCCTGCTATGATGGTGATCATGGGACTCTGACTCACAGCAGGCCAGGCCACCTGACCACAGCAAGCAGAGAGGGCCCTGCCAGGGGGGGTTCCCCAGCCACTGCCTTGTTTACCTCCCTGACTGGTCAGAGAGAGCCTGGGCTGCTCTCTGGGCAGCAGAGCATGCTGGGAAAAACTGGAACTCAGGGCATCTCCCAGGGGCAGAAGTCTCTAGGCCAGCTTCTCTAGGGCCCCATTTTCTAGCATTCTCTTTCTCTCACTGGTCTCTGAGCAATGGAGTTCCTGGTGCTTCCCCCATCGGCTCAGATGCCCCACAGGAAGCTGGCCTGCCTGAAGCTTTGAGGCTCTCAGGCCACTAGACTGCTGAGTCATGCTGGGCAGGCACCTGTCCTCAGCTCTGTCTAGCTGCCGGCTTCCTGTCCCAACTCTACCTGCATGGCAGTAGGTCTAGCAGGCAGAGGGGTCATTTTCCTGGGTTACCAGCTGGATGGAGGCAGAGGCCTAAGAGGGGGCTGTCTTTGATAGGACAGGGCAGAGTTGTAAGTCTTCTAGCCCTCTGGGAAGGAGCAGTGACACTTGTGACCAGACTACATTGTGCTCCACAGCAAATAACTACCCTTGAATTTTCCTAACACTTAAGGGTTTTCTCCTCCCACAACCCAAACCCTGGAGAGGCCCAGGGAGAAGGGGAGTACCAGGAACGGGGCCCTGGGAAGCAGGTCTAGAGACCCCTGCCCCTGGGAGATGACCTAGGCTCAACCTCTTCCCAGCCCACCCTCCTACCAAGAGCTTCACTCAGCAAGTCTCAGTCCCATAGACAGGACCATGTCTGGGAGGCCTCATAGGGTGACGTTCCTTTGGGTCCACATTGATCCAAGCAGCCCCTGACCCCAATCTGCCCTGTTTCTTATGGATCTTTCTAAGAAATCATTTTTTTTCTTTTAAAACCATGTCTTGCTATACAAGCCCAAGCTAGCCTTGAGTTAGAATGACTCAGCCTCCCAAGTGCTGGGATTACAAGTGTGTGTCATCATACCCAGCTCCAGGTCACTTTTATTACATAAAGCAGTGGTTTTCTGTTTTGGATTTGGGTACTGAGGGTTGAACCTAAGATGTTACATATATGACCCCATTGTGCTACATCTCCACTGAGCTCCTTAGTCTGTTCACATCTATTTATTTGAGACACGGTATCACTATGAAACCCTGGTTAGCCTAGGACTTGATATGTAGACCTGGCTGGCCATGAACTCATAGAGGTATTCCTGCCTGCTTTCTGCCTCCAAGTGCTGGGATTAAAAACATGCATCATCACTCCTGGCAATTATTATTATTATTATTATTATTATTTTTGAGACAAAGCCTCAAGGGGACAACACTGGCCTTGAACTCCTGATCCTTTTCCCTCTACCTCCCAACTTCTGGGATTTCTATTTTGAGACACTGTCCTAGTTTGCCTTCAGTTGATGTGACACTCTGACCAATACCAACTTGGGGAGGAAAGAGTTTATTTGGTTTACATCTCCCAGGTCACCGTTCATCACTGAGGAAGCCCAGGACAGAAACTCAGGGCAGGAACCTGGAAGCAGGAGCTGGAGCACAGGCCATGATGGAATGCTGCTTACTAGCTTGCTCCCCTGGCCCCTGCTCAGCCTGCTTTCTTATGCAACACAGGCCCACCTGCCCGGGGTGGCACCACCCCTGACTGGGCCCTCCCACATCTCTCAAAAATCAAGAAAATTCCCTACAGACAATGGCCACAGTCCAGTGGAAAGGAGGCAATTCCCTAGCTGAGGGCCCCTCAACCCAGGTGTGTCAGTTTAACAACTAAACTACAAAGTTGCTCAAGCAGATCTTGAACTTAGTATCCTTCTGGGCCAGCCTCTCAAACAGCTGTGATTATAGGTCTGTGCCACAGAACTGGCTAAGTGCTATTTCTTGGTTCCTAGTTGGAGGGCAGGCATTCTGATCCCTCTGGCTGTCAAGAAGGCCAACAGGCCTGAGACCCACCCCCTGGATCTTGTGCTGACAGGTGTGGGCGATTGTGAGCTGTGTCTTGGGAGACATTGAATACTTAGTGCCCACTCATGGCTTCACGAAGCCCTGGCCGGCCCTCCAGCAGGGTGTCTATGGAGGTGGGGGGGGGAGCACGGGGTTGGGGAATATTTGCAAGAACTCTGAAGCCCTTGACCAGCAACATCTCTCAACCTGAACCTTGTTAAACTGGGAGCTTCACAAATGCTCAGGTCTGACCTGAGGCGGGGGTGGGGGAGTGTTGGAGTGGGGTGGAGCTTGGTTTCCCTTAATCCAGTCAGGGGCTGGTCCTGGTGGATACTAGGGTGAGGGAATCGGGTGGGCTGCCTCCCTGGCTTGGGAAGGTAAGAACGGCATCCTGGGAGTCAGCTTGTTTTGGCTTGCCGTGACCACGGAGTGGCCTCCCTCCATTGGAGCGGGGCATCCCCCACGGCTGGGGACTACACTGCTGAGTCACAGCCAGGCCCAAGTCTGGGAGGGGCCTAGGATAGTACCCCTGCCAGCCCTTTCTCCCACGGGCAGAGGCTAGGCCGCCCTCTTGGGGTCCCGGGGACGCTGGGAGTAGAGCGAAGGGAGTTGGAAGTAAGGGGGACAGATGTCTGGAGGCCACAGCAGTGGTGGGGGCCCTGACCAGGCGGCCGGTCCGTAACAGCCCTGCAGGCCGGGAGGGGCGGAGCAGAAATAGGCCCCGCCCCAGGGGGCGGGGCGGGGCTTCTCGCCTTTGCCATAAAAGCCAGGCGCCGGCGCTCGCCCCTGCCCAGCTGTTCTCTCGCTACCAAATTCATAGTTATGGCGTCGGTCACAGTGAAGGCCTATCTTCTGGGCAAGGAGGAAGCGGCCCGCGAGATACGCCGCTTCAGCTTCTGCTTCAGTCCGGAGCCTGAGGCGGAGGCCCAGGCTGCGGCCCGCCCGGGGCCCTGCGAGCGGCTGTTAAGCCGGCTGGCCGTGCTATTCCCGGCGCTGAGGCCTGGCGGCTTCCAGGCGCACTACCGCGGTGAGCGGGGCGGGACGCTAGCGGGGCCGGGGCGGGGTTGCTGGACCTTCCGGGTGATGACGGAGGGTCGGGACTGCCGGGGCCGAACGCCTCAGGACCGGGGAGAGGGCCGCTCCCCTTAGGGGCCTGCTCGCGTCGCCTGCCGGGCCTTGGGCGCCAGCCTCGTCCTCGCCTCGGCTTTTCCCGCGCTGGGAACGACCTCGCCCCCTTCCCGGCCGTGATGTAGCAGATCTGGGCCAGGACGCGGCGGGGCGTCCTCTGGCTCCCCGCGGGGACAGGGTGGTCAGGCGGCCACTCGGGTTACAGCTGACGTCTGGAGCTTGCCGAGTCGGGGCCTGCGAACGCCAAGTGGTGGTCAGTTAAAGCCTCGGACGGGCTGCGACGGCCGACGTGGAGGAAGGGCGGGGAGAGTGACGCAGGGCAGCCGCGGCGGGTGCGGGGCCCGTGTGGGAGGGCGGGTTGGAGACCGTGAGTGGAAAGCCGGCGGCCAGGCGCGGTGGGCAGGGGCCTGCTCCAACGTCCTCGGAATTCCGGAACTAGCTCAGACCGGCGGCAAGGGGTGGAGCCAGAAGTTGTGGCTGCGGAGAGGGAGGTGGCGAGGGCCGCCCCTGGGAGGGGACAGGGTGGGGACCTCTTGAGGAAGGCGTCAGCCTGCCAGGTTGGCTGTTTGTTTAGATTCTGAGCCACGAAGCCTGGCTGACCTTGAACTCTCAAGACTGGCCTCTAACCCTGATCCTCCTGCCTCATCTTCCCACTGCTGGGATTACAGGTGCCCACCAACCCTGGCCACTTTTTTTCCGTGTGACTTTGATTATAACCTTTGTATGGTGCAGATCACCCTTTTGAAGTATATAAAATTAAAATTTTTTTATTTGAATTATGTGTCTTTGTGTTTCACTTATATGTATGTAAGTGTCGACGTGCATGCAGTGCCTACTGAGACCAGGAAACCAGAAGGTGTCAGATTGCGTGGAACTGGAGATCCATGTGGGTGTTGGGAACCGAACCAGGTCCTCTGTAAGAGCAGCCAGTGCTCCTCACTGCTGAGCAATTTCTCCAGACTCGTTTTGTTTTGTTTTAAAGCAGAGATAGGGGACTGGAGAGGTGGCTCAAGGATTAAGAGTACTTGCTGCTCTTGATCTCCGTGGACACTGCAAGACATGGGTGCACTTATACACATGTAAGCAATACACTCAAACATAAAATTTTAAAAATATTTTAAAGCACAGATAGTCTCACTATATAGCCAGGCTGACTTGCATCTCTAATCTTTCTGCCTCCAACTCCCAAATGCTAGCTAGGATTATAGGTATGTACCACAATGCCTGGTTTATGTGGTATTTGGATCAAATCCAAGGCCTCATGCATGCTAGGCTAGCACCACCATCACATTCAATTCTATTTTGTAAATTTTATACCTTTTGTCTGTTGTCCCTATTCTTCCCAGTCTCGGGCAGCCATCAGCCTAGTATTGTTTTGACTATTCAGGACACTTCATACAGATGAGTCTTTTTTGTCTTTTTGAAACAGGGTCTCCCTGTAGCTCCAGCTGGTCTGAAACTCGCTATGTAGACCAGGCTGGCCTTGAACTCAGATCCGTCTGCCTCTGCCTCCCAAGTTCTGGGACTACAGGTGTGCACCACCATGCTGGGCTACAGATGAATCTTATAATGTAGGCTTGTTACTCATTCACTTAGTACTGTGTTCCAAGGTAATTTGTGTTGTAACTCTGATCAGTACTTGATGTTTTTTTCACCCTCAGCACTGGGGATTGAACCTAGGGCCTTGCGTATATTAGGCAAATGCTCTACCACTGAGCTGCATGCTTGGCCAGTACTTCATGGCTATGCTATGTTTTATCTGGTCTTTAGTTCATGGACATTGGGCTGTTGGTACTCTTGGGCTACCTGTTACATGGTAGCTCTTCTGTGGGGTGGCCTACAGGCTTGATCTAGGCTGTAGAAGTGTGGTTTGGCCTGCATAAGGTGCTTGAAGACCACTGGTGGCACATGGCTATAATTCTAGCACTTGGGAAGCTGTCCATAAGTTGTAGGCCAGCCAGGGCTGCAGAACAAGATCTTGTTTCAAAAAGCAAAAATAACCCAAAAATAAACAACAGAAAACCTCCAACAAATTTCAAAACAGCAAAACAACAAATAAAAACCTTGACAGCACAACAAATTGGAGAGGACATGACTGTCCATTGGTTATTAGGGAGCAGGCAAATGGACTTACTCCTTTATTCCTAAAGCCTTAGGCCTCTTTGGAACAGAGCCCAGCTTGGGATCTCCCAGTTGAAGATGGACAAGGGCCTGGTTAGATATAGCATATGATGGCAGCTTTCAGAGGGGACAGGTGGCCCTGATGCTGAGTGGCAGGTGGCTAGCTGCTGTTGTTGCCAGCCCTTTATGAATATGCTCTGTCTTCTGCATGAAACTCCAGGCTGAGCACTTGAGTATCCAGGTTTTGTCAGAGTGAATGACATTCTTGCTTCTTGTCCCTTCCCCTCAGGCTGGGTATTTAGAGCCTCTGCAAATATCCCTTTATCATTGGTCTCTGTGCATTGCAGCAGCATATGCCCAGCTGAGAGACCTGGACACCACTATGCTTTTTTTTTTTTACCCTCTAGTGTTAGGGATAGAACCCAAGGCTCTTTACCTGCTGGGAAAGTGCTCTACAACTGAAGGACATCCCTAACCCCGACGTGTTGTTCTTAAACAATCTAGATGAGGACGGTGACTTGGTTGCCTTTTCCAGTGATGAGGAGTTGACAATGGCCATGTCCTATGTGAAGGATGATGTCTTCCGAATCTACATTAAAGGTGAGGGGCTGCCTGAAGCCAAGTGTTCCAAAGAAATGCCTTTAGGAATCTGAGGTTCTCTGAGACAAGGGACCTAAATGAAGCAAAGTCTATCTTTAGGGAATGGGTTTGGTGCCTGGGGGCTGAGAGCAACTTAGGCAGCTTGGTGAGGACTAAGGTCAAAGGTATACAGACTGGGCTTCTTGCTGCCTTGTTACCTGAGTTGTGGGTGCTTGTTAACAAGTGCAGGGGCCTGGGATTTCTAACCACCTATGAAATTCTTCAGTTGTTTGTTCAGTTGCTGTTACTCTAGCAACTGAATTCTGACTGGGCTTTGGCCAATGAGGCCAGAACCTTGCTAACAGTGGAATGGAGGGGAGGATTCGGGGACCTTGCCCTAATAGCTTTCTACTCTCCTTGCAGAGAAGAAGGAGTGCCGGCGGGATCATCGCCCACCATGTGCTCAGGAGGCCTCCCGCAGCATGGTACACCCCAATGTGATTTGTGATGGTTGCAATGGGCCAGTGGTGGGAACTCGCTATAAATGCAGTGTGTGCCCAGATTATGACCTCTGCAGTGTCTGTGAGGGGAAGGGCCTGCACAAAGAGCATGGCAAGCTCATTTTCCCTAACCCCTTTGGCCACCTTTCTGAGGTGAGTAGGTTCTCTGATCTTGGTGGGTACAGGGTGGCAGGAGCCAGGGACCCTGACTGCTCACTGCCCTATCTATTTTCTCCTGCCCAGGGCTTTTCTCACAGCCGTTGGTTTCGGAAGCTGAAACACGGGCATTTTGGCTGGCCTGGATGGGAGATGGGCCCACCAGGGAACTGGAGCCCACGTCCTCCTCGAGGAGGGGACACTCGTTGCTGCCCCACGGCTGATTCAGGTGAGGCTGGCGTTTGAACTGGCTTTTGGGTGTCAAGATTAGCCAGCCAGTTCAGATGGGCCTTTGGCCAAACCTTCCCCATGTCCTGAAGTCCTGCTGTGCCCACAATGGACTGGGTGATACACAGTCACCCTTGTCATTTTCTTTGTTTTGGAGGAGTACTGGGGATTGAACCTAGAGCTTTAACACATAACTAGGTAAGTGCTCTACCACTGTTCAGTCCTCATCTATGTCATTTAATCCTCATAAGAACCCTACAAAAATGAAGTATTTACATGAGAAATGGGTATCTAAATGCCCAAGGCCACTAATTCACCCACATGGCCCTCCTTGCCTTGTCAGGCTGCCCTTCTGTGAGGTGAAGGTAGATGGCTAGATTGCTATAATGTATTCCATTCTGTTTTGTGTTAACCCAGGAAAGTTGGGCCAAAGTTGCTCAAACCTTAGGAAACAGTCATAAAGTCATGCATAATGGTATATACCCCTAATCCCAGCAGTTAGGTAGAGGCAGAAAGATGAGTAATTCAAGGCCAACCTTGGCTACATGAAACCCTGTCTCAAAAAAAAAAAAGCAAAGACAAGAATTTAAACATGGTGGGCAATGATACTGCTGGCACTCCTCCTTCTCTTCAAGGAGAGTAGAAAGCTGTTAGCGCAGGGCCCCTAACATAATTAACTTTGGGGATTCTGGTTTTTATATTTTTAATTTTGAGGGGCTGGAATTATATTTTTAATTTTGAGGGGCTGGAAAGATGGCTCAGTGGTAAAGAGTACTGGTTGCTCTTGCAGAGGACCCAGGTTTGGTTCCCAATACCCACATTGTTGGCTAACAACCTAAAAAGGTTAGCTTGAAGCCAGGAGTGGTGGTGCAGGCCTGTAGTCCCAGCACTTGGGAGGCAGAGGCAGGTGAATCTCTGTGAGTTCAAGGCCAGCCTGGTCTACATGGTGAGTGCCAGGCCAGTTGGAACTGCAGGGAGACCCTATTTCAAGAAGACTGTGAGTTCAAGGCCAGCCTGGTCTACATGGTGAGTTCCAGGCCAGTTGGAACTGCAGGGAGACCCTATTTCAAGAAGACCCCCCCCCCAAAAAAAGGTTGAGGGCAGGTAATGACTCAGTAGATAAGCGTGTTTGCTGTCAAACCTGATGACCTGAGTTTGATCTCCAGGACCCACATGGTAGAACTATCTCCTGGCCTGGCATTGTGACACGTGCCTTTAATCGGGAGGCAGAGGCACACAGATCTCTGTGAGTTCAAAGCCAGCCTGGTCTACGTAGTGAAGTCCAGGCCAGCTGGGGCTACTGGGAGACCCACTCTTCCAAAAAAAAAATTCCTGAAAGTTGTCCTTTGTCCTTCATGGGTGTGAATGGTGTATATGTGTTACCTGCACACACGTGTCTGTCTGTACATACACACACCATACATAAAAAGGAATGCAGTAAAAAATTTTGAGATTTTTTAAAATAATTTTTTAAAAGTTTTTAAAAATTATTTTATGTGTGCGTGTATTGCCTGCATATAGGTAAGTGCACCCATGTTGTGCAATGCCTGCAGAGGTCAGAAGGGGCTGTCGGATCCCCTGGGACTGGAGTTAAGGACGGTTGTTAGCTGCCATGTGGGTGCTGGGATTCGGACCTGGGTCTTCTGCAAGAACATTCAGGGTTCTTAACCACTGAGCCATCTCTCTAGCCCCGAGATTGTTTTATTTTTGCCCAGGCTGGTCTCAAATTTTTGGGATTAATGTGATCCTCCTGTCTCAGCCTCCCAAGTAACTGTGACTATATATACATACATACCACTGTACTGGGTTCATTATTTTATTTTGAGATGGTCTCACTGTATCCCAAACTAGGTTTGAACTTGGGAATCCCCTGCCTCTGCCTATTGGGGTACTGGTTTGCTTCTAAGTAAATAACTTACCTAGGACATGTTCAGTGTTTACATACTGAGTGCACTAAGCCCCTGTTACAGAGTACAGAGTGGGTTCAAGATGTGACCACTGGGGGACCAGCGTGCAGAGTGAGAGGGAAGAGAAGATAGCACCAAGTATGGTCAGGGGGTCCTGGAGTGGTGATTGCTGATGATGGTAACCTTGGCACAATTGTTCTAGGACTGTGAATTGGTATCAGAGGCATAGAAATAGAACTAAAATGATTGTTTCTGTAAAAATCAACAGCTTCTGGTCCATCAGAGGATCCCAGTGTGAAATTCCTGAAGAATGTGGGGGAAAGTGTGGCAGCTGCCCTCAGCCCTCTGGGTGAGTGAGGTTCCTTGATTCTTTGAGATACCCCAAAGGCTTGTTGACCCAGTGTACGCGTGGCCTTTTGCAACTCACCCACAGTGTTGTAGAGGCCAGGGCAGATAATGGCTCTTGACACTGGCAAGGCTTTGTTGCATAAAATCAACCTTTGCCAAGGGCTAGAACACAGGCGCCTCAAAGTTGAATTCTGTGACAAATTCTTGAGATTTCTACATGGAGTGAGGCCGGCTCATCATGCCCTTGGGCGGGGGTGGTGGTGGTGGTGGTGGTGGGGGTTGGGGTTTACTCCATGACAGTGATACTGTTGGTGCAGAGCCTGGCTGTGGGACTTGAGTCTTTGCAGCAAGTCAGCTTTATTGAAAAATTCAGTAAGTTTTAGGGGGTGGAGAGATGGCTCAGCAGTTAAGAACACTGGTTGTTCTTACAGAAGACCGGAGTGTGAATCCCAGCACCCACATGGCAGCTAAAATAATAAAAATAATATTGGCAGCTGGGCGTGGTGGTGCACACCTTTAATCCCAGCACTAGGGAGGCAGAGACAGGCAGATCTCTTGTGAGTTCCAGGTCAGCTAGGGATACAGGGAGACCCTGTCTCAAAAAGACCCCCCCCCCCCCAAAAAAAAGTTTCAGGTCCATCTTGCCCTAAGGCATGCCGTCCTGGTTTTCTACATTTGGGGGAACAGCCTGCATTTTCTCTGCGCAGAATTGGCATTGAGACTTGAATGGCAGGTAGTTTATCTTTTCAAATTTGAAAAGAGTTTTACTTCAGCCAGACTGGCCTAGAACTCTTTTTAGTAGGTCAGGCTGGCCTTGAACTTGTAGCATACCTCCTGCCTCAGTCCCCCAAGTGCTGGGTTTTTTTTTCCTCCTTAAGCAGGGGGGAAATGCACTTAGGTTGGGATGGGTATTGTGGCTCTGTGGCAGAATATATGCTTTTCATGCCCTGGGTTTGATTCCCAACACCAAAAAATAAATATAAAAGTTAAAATGGGTCAGACTACATGTAGCCTTGGTACTGAAGTGAGAGGCTCTTGAGAAAACAGTAGACTGCCCTTGATGCTTTCCAAGGAGGCAGATCATCTGCCTGGTTGTAGCTGGAGACCAAACCTGTCTGCCACTCTGGGATGTAGTAGAGGTTTGGAAGATGCAGTTGAGTTTTGAGAGATGTTCACCCAACTTTGAGAGCTGCTGGTAGCTTCAATGGGAGACAAATGGTCCTCAGGCATGGTCGAGCACCAGGGCTACCTGGTTTTAAAAATTAAAAACTTTTGTCTTTTTTGAGACAGGATCTCCCTGTAGCCCTACTTGGCCTGGCACTTGCTATGGAGACCAGGCTGCTGGCTTTGATCTGACAGAGATCTGTCTGCCTCTGCCTTCCATGTGCGTCATCACACCCAGCTTAATTATTTTTAATATGTATTTTGGCATATGGAAACAATTATTTTGAAAAAATGAGTCCTTTGGTAAATAAAGGAGGACTACATGGCGGGACTCACAACTAAATCAGGTGAAGACTTTGAACAGTTTTGATTCCCAGCCATCTTTCTGGTCATGGTTGGGCCTTTGACCTCTGTGGGAGGGCCCCCCAGATCCCTCTGGCTCCCACTGGATAAGAACAGGCCATGCTGGTGGCATATCAGGATTACTAGGGTTCCTGTTTCAAAGAGTAGAAAATTTTGGAGTTGCTTAGTGGTCCTCTGGGAGGATAAAGGTCTTTGAAGTGAGTGGAGTTGCCACTGAGTTAGGAAGAGCCTAGAGCTCTACAAGGCAGGAAAGTTTCCAGAAGATAGGATGCTGGAGGGGTGGCTTTGACTTTTTTTTTTT